>NC_092509.1:103723705-104026735 GCF_047511675.1 Marmota flaviventris | reverse complement strand
TGCTCCTGGGATTCACCCATGTTGTTGTGTTTTCTAATGGTTTCTTTTGATAAATGAGTAATATTCTGGGTGGATGTACCAGACTGTGTTTATATTGTTATCAGTGGGTGGACATTTGGGCAGTTTTCCGTGTGGGCCTAATAAGAATGTATTGGTTTTCCTAGGGCTGCCATAACTGGGGACCACAAACCGGTGGTCTAACCGACAGTCATGGGTTGTCTGCTCGTTCTGAGGCTGGAAGCCCAAAGTCAAGGTGGCAGCAGGGCTGGTTCTCCCAGGGGCTGTGAGGAAGGATCTGCTCCAGGTCTCCCTCTGCCTTGTAAATGGCCATTTCCATGTTCTCGTGCCTTCTCCTGGCATATGTGCCTGCATCCAAACTCTCCCTTTCTTTCTTTGGTACCGAGGATTGAACTCAGGGGCACTCAACCACTGAGCCACATCCCAGCCCTATTTTGTATTTTATTTAGAGACAGGGTCTCACTGAGTTGCTTAGAGCCTCACTTGCTGAGGCTGGCTTTGAACTCACCATCCTCCTGCCTCAGCCTCCTGGAGCCCCTGGGATTACAGGCCTGCACCATCGTGCCCAGCTCCAAATTCCCTTTTATAAAGACACTGGTCACATTGGATTGAGGGCCTGTCTCCACTTGGATTTCGCCTTAACTAATTGCATCTGCAATCACCTATTTTCAAGTAACGCCACATTCTGAGGTACTGGGGGTTAGGACTTCAGCATATGAATTGGGCTGGGGGTTTGATCCCACTCTTAATAATAGTAAAACTGTGGAGGACATTTGCAATTAGGTCTTTGTGCAGTCGCATGTTCTCTTGGTAACATGCAGGAGTGGCCCTGAGGGGATGAATAGTAGATTTAACTTGACGAGAAACAGCCGACTGTTCTGGAGAACGTGTGATACACTGTGTCCCAGCCACTGCTCTCCACGTCCGAGTGGAGGGTTGGTATGCGGGTGTGTCAGGTTTCTAAAACCTGTAGTCTTCCAACGGGTCACACGAGTGGCGCCACCTTGTTGTGATTTTAATTCCATTTGTCTCTCTAAAGACTAATGATGCTATTTATCACCTGGAACTTTTCTCTGGTAAGGCATCTACTTATCTTTTGCCCATTTATTTTATTGGGTGGCCTATTTTGTCACTGGTGAGTCATGAGAGTTCTTTATGTATTTTGGATCCAAGTCCCTTAGCAGACACGTGATTTGTAAATACTGTGCTCAGTCTTAGGAATACCTTTTGAAAAGCAGAAGATTTAAATTTTGATAAAGTCCAAATTCTTTAAGTATTTTTTGTTTATGCTTTTTGTCTTTTTTTCTTTCTCTCTCTTTCCTAGTACTGGGGACTAAACTCAGGGGTGCTCTACCACTGAGTTACAACCCCAACCCTTTTTATTTTTTATTTTGAGACAGGGTCTCACTAAGCTGCTGAGGCTGGCCTTAAACTTATGATCCTCCTGCCTCGGCTTCTTGAGTCACTAGGATCACACGTTTATGCCACTACACCTGGCTTGTGTCTTATATAAGAAAGCTTTGTCTAATTCAACCCATGGAGATTCTTCCCTCTGTCTTCTAAAAGTTGTCTATGTTAATTTTTATATATAGGATCCGTTCGGGTTAAAGTTTTTTTATGTGGTATGAAGTATTTTTTACCCAAAATTTCAGCTAAATTATTTTGTTCTGGACAGATGACACATAAGCACTAGAAAGCTGCAAACCACAGAACAAGGCCACTTTCAAAGCAAAGTTTGGTTCGTAAGAAAAACAGGGAATCTCATGCTACAGAAGCAAAAAGGGACATGAGAAGAAGAAAAGATAAACAAACAGGCAGATTTGAAAAGAAAAAAAAAAGTCTGAAAAAAGGTAGTTCAAAGTCCCTGAAAGACTGCATCTTGGAGGATAAGGAGCCAGGCGTGTGCCAGGCAGAGGGCCCTGGAGGAGGGGTGGCAGGCTCTTCTGAGGTGTGACCCTGAGTGGTTCTCCTCCTAGTGGAAAGGAGACCCTCGGGCAGGAAGTTGTTTAGTTTTCTCTGCTTTGTGAGCTAGAAAAGAAAACTACAGGGGCAGGGTGTGTGCGACTCAGAGGTAGAGCTCCTGCCTAGTGTGCTTGAGGTCGAGGGTTTGCTCCCCAGCACTGCAAACAAAGAAAAAAAATATTCTTACTTAAAATTACACAGAGGACAGTCTTAAGGGCTTTGGACTTTGGGAATGTCACAGTGAGATCCCATGGGAGTCTTTTAGTAGAGAAGGAGAGCTGGCAGCCAGGTGACTGGGGACCAGAGTGCCATGGAGACGGATTGCAGAGTACACAGATCTGCAGGCTTCCGATAGCCCAGCTCTGAGCAAAGCTTTTAGACATCTCTAGGAAAGGTCGGAACAAATAAGAGTCGAATGGAGATACTTACTGCTTGAATTTAAGGGGAGGAGAGCGCCTAACTTGACCTGGGTGGTTATATTTCTTTGAAGTCTTCTTCCCGATTTTTTTTTTTTTAATAGTAAGCAAAACAATGATGGGGAAAGTTACAATCATGTTTGAACTTTTCATGGTTAAGTCATACTTCTGACTTTCAGTCACATCTGGATTGAGTTTGCCACTGGGGGCTGTGGCCAGATACAAGGATTCGATATTTACTGGGTACTGTCCACTGGGGTCCCAGCAGAGCGCCACGCAGGAAGCCATCTCTCTTCAGAGGTGACCTGTGCCCCTGACTAACGTAGTGCAGCAAGGGGCTCTTTGGAGTCCCTTCAGAAATAACATACTCCCTGACGGACCGGCAGAGGCGGAGACAGGAGGACGAGGGCTCTCAGCAAGGCGACCTGTTTACAGAAACAGGCTGGATCACATCAAGTGACGGTGGCCTCCAACAGCCCTTCCAACACAATAAAGGAGGAAGAAATCACTCCAGATTTCAAAAGTGGACCGGTCAGAACTTGAGCTGCTTGCTTCTGGGAAAGCTGTTTGCCTTCCCACTGAGCGCCCCCCACCCCGCCCCTTAAGTAGGGCGGACTGTTCAGAGTTCAAAGCTGCTGGCCAAGTTTCCAGGATAAACAAGACTTTGTGCCTCTAGAATGAGCTCTGACTTGAAGCTGATCTAGTTTGGGGATGGGGCGAAGGGAAAGGAAGAGGAGCTCTTAGAGCAAAGATAAATTTTACAATAAACAATGAGGTGTCGATGCCTGGTTCTGTCTCTGGCAAGCTGAGGCACAGGCAGTACTAAGCCACCTGGCCAAGCACTTGGAGAGCCGAGCACGAAGGCATCAAGTGGGGGATTGGGCTCTGGCCA
The DNA here is from genome assembly GCF_047511675.1 of Marmota flaviventris. NCBI lineage: Eukaryota > Metazoa > Chordata > Mammalia > Rodentia > Sciuridae > Marmota > Marmota flaviventris. Next base: position 104,023,447 of record NC_092509.1, on the reverse strand, counting down.
CACAACCTGGGCACAGACGAGGACGTGAGCTTGGGGGAAGGTGGGGCAAGGTGAACTTTTGGAAAAAACAAGCTTTTTAGGAAAACCAGGAAAAAAACGGACACTACTTGAAGTAGAGGTACAGAGGGAGAAAAATCAGAAGGAGAACATGAGGTTAGATATAGAGTTGGAAGAACATTGAGAACATGGCTGCCTTCTCGTTGTTGTTGGCTGCTGATGTTTGAAATGAGCCTTCCACACTTTAAAATCACCTTTATCAGGCTGAAGAAGCCCCTTGACCAAGGAAGGTAAATGAGAAACAGAAGTGTCCCCTGAAGGTGAACAGGTTCAGCTTAGGCCTACCAGTAAGATTGAGGTTAAAGGGAAACAGTTGCAAAAATTGATATTTCCTCAGTTTCGGTATAAAAGAAGCCATTGTTCACTGAGCCAGTTAATAACATTTTTGTTTCATTAAGGAAAAAAAAAAACTATTTTTCATAGAGCTAAATGATCTACTTTTTTTGCTCTTCATTTTATGGAGATAAAATGTACTTTGTCTCAGAGCATTTGAAGCATTTAAGGCATTAAGTGCTTTGAAACATGGTTCTGATGATTGCAGCAAGGTATTGAATGATATTTTTAAATTCGTATGATTTGACATCAAAGAGCGAGTGGTAACCTGGGTTTTTCTCAGGCATCTCTTCCTTTCCATCCCTACAGAAGATTAGTGCGTCTCGAGGGTGATGGACCACAGCTCCCTGGGCATTCGGGGTCAGATCATTGATTGACGAGGGGATGCTATGTGCACAGTGGGGCATTTAGGGCCTCCCCAACCAGACTCCAACAGTGTCCCGCCAGCAGCTACGAGGACCAAAAATGGCTCAGAGACAAATGTTTACAGAGACACACGTCCTGCAAGCTGCTGGCTTATCGTGATGGTGTTAAGAACTACTACTTCAGATTCGCCTTCTGTTAGAGGAGAAATGAAGTCCTTTGCTCCATAAGTGCCCTCAGTAACAGAGGGTTTATGGTGTGGAGATTACACAGATCGAGCACCCAGACTGTGCGGCACGCCTGCAGCACTCACGGACTGTGTTAGTGATGATACGATGATGGTGGCTTTGAAGGTGATGGGAAGGAGGGACAGGATGACGAGGAAGGCAAGGGAGAGGGGGACGGGCATGTGCTGTGTCCCCGCGCTTGGAAGGGTGTGGAATCAGCCGACCCCGATGCTCCCTCTGCGCTGCTGGCTTGGGACCAGGGAGGAGGCGGAGCAGAGGGGCCAAGTGGGGGGATTTGAAGGTTTTTCATCAAAATCTTGGGTTTTCTGGTTCCAGTTATTCCAAAGATTAACTTCCCTATCCACAAGCATCTCTGGTAGCAATTAATACTGACTTGGCTTTGTGAAAAGTACACGCCCATCAGACAAAACAGGATTTATTTCCAGAACAGACTTGGAGAAAAGATGTTATTCAGTGATTAGTGACACTTCAGGCTTCCTCATACTGCACTTAGACTTGATGAGGGCCACACCCATTTTGCACAGACATTCAGCAAATATTTCACTGCAGTGAGGCCCTCAGCACAGCCAGCTTGACACTGGGTCAGCTTTATTGCAGTGACAGCAGGGTCTCCTGAGGTCATGGTCCTATACGTTTCAGGGGAAAACACGAGACTCCGGATAAGCGGGCTGTCAGGATAGCTCGGGTCATCTGGCAGGTGAGCTCGGGTCTTCCCGCCACAGGTCCTCGTGCTGCTCGTGGGAGTGTCCATGCTTAAAACCAAACCCAGCGACCACCCCACTCCCGAGGGAGGGTGGGCTCCAGCTCCTCCTCCGTCATTTCTGCTCTCCTCCTCTGCCCTCCTCTGGGGTTCCTGGGGCCCGTCAGTGACACCTGCTTCTGGCTTGTGCTGCTGGAGGAGCCAGAGTTGGAGAGGTGGCCATGGAGGGAGTCCCACCTGGAACCTGGCTGCACTGTGAGTGCCACCACTCCGCTGGTCCTCTCAGCACAAAGTGAGGGACCCTTGGGATGGCAGTAGGACCTTGCCTGGGCTCATGTCCGCTGTGGGTAGACGAGAGCAAGCTGTACTGATTTTAAATTATGGAACGAGGGCCTTCTCTCGGTAGACAGTGGCTGCCCTGGACCCCTGAGGGACCCCGGGGCCCATGCCCAGTTCTCCCCACTCCTTGCTGTGCCAGTTTTAAGATTTGGGCTATGACCCTGCCTTGGGTGAGTGCTTTTAATGCTTTTAGCTGATGACTGCGTTCTATAAAGAAGGACATCTTTATAGAATTCTGCAGGCCACCCCAAGGAGGGGGACTAAGAGGACAAACTTGCCAATGATATGGGTATATGAGGGCCGAAAGCAGGAAGAGATTGAGAGCAGGGGGTGGGTTAGGATTGTATTTGCTCTGCACCTTGGCATTGATGACAGTTGCCACCATTGTCATCCTTGATCCAGTGACAAGGGGAAAGGAGAAATGACAAAGAGGAGCTCAGGAGAGGAGAGAGAGCATCTGGCAAGTGGGGGCGGGGGGTCGATAATTATTTGTGACTGGATAAATAAGTGACAAGTAGAGGTACAGCCTCAGGATATTTATTTTTGTGATGATTAAATAATTAACCAATGTAACACATGTAAAGCACCCACTGTGTGTCAGGTTTGGGCTGGGAGCCAAGGTGATCAAACGTGCTCTTACCGGGGTCTGAGTCGATTCAGAAGGGAGACTTAGGGCTGGGAAATGAGGAACATCTGCAGCAAGTGGCTGATGGGCAACAGGGTTGCCATGACACCGGCGTTGGGGAGAACCAGCAGTCTCTCAGATCAGGCTCCCGCGGCCTCTACCCACTGCCCCGCACAGCACGGCCCTGCGGCCACATCAACCTGGAGTGTTGTGTAAGTTGAAGGGAACTAATTGGTGGCTCCCGCCTCCCCTCTGTCACCCACCATCTGTGCAAGTGCCAGCAAACTGTGAACTCCCAGCCTTGATTCCAGTGGGTGTGGGGCTGGAGGCCAGGCAGGGAGCTGGGGCTGGTCTCAAGGTGGGCCAGCATTATCTTGGAAGGCTCTGGCCTTGTTTGAGGCCATGGCATGGCTTTAAACCTTGAAGGGGAAACAGGACTTTGCCTTTCAACCAGGGGATTCTCTTCTGCAGGCCAGAGGGCTCCGGGGAATCTGAGGATTCAAGATTCTCAGGTGCATCTACCCAGACACCCCCATCTCATCTCTAGGCACTGTTCCCTCCAACCGGGGCCTGGAACCTGGCAGAGGGGACCCCCGAGGTTGAGAGGGCGTCCTTTTCCAAAGTCAGCTGCCCTACGCTCGAGTCTGGGTCTGGCCTACAGCGCTGCTTGTTCTCCAGCTTCAGGGAACGAAGGTCTCTTTAAATACTTCCAGTGAGTTTTTCTAATTCTCACATTTTGCTTTCGATTCCTGATAATGGCCTGCACCTGTCACTTTCTTTTTTCAAAGCTCTGGTGTTGGCAGCAGCCACCTCTTCCCAAGTCCTTACAATTACTGTGTTTCCCGTTCCTGCCAAGCGCCAGCTCTGGGCTTGCTCTTCGGCATCCCCTCCCCTTGGGACCTCCCTCTGCACTGGAGGTGAACATTTGTGGGTCAGGGGCCACTGGTATCAGTACTCCACTCACCACCAGTGTCAGCTTTCATGTCCCTCTGACCAAAATACCTCACAGGAACAACTAGGAGGAGGACAAGCTCCTCTGGGGCTCATGGGCCCAGAGGTCTCAGTCCACAGAAGGCCGACTCCTTGCTCTGGGCCCAGGTGAGGCAGCGCATCGTGGGGGAAGGGCCCAGTGGAGAAGAGCTGCTCGGCTCAAGGTGGATCAGGAAGTGGGGAGGGGCCTCAGAGAAGATGCACCCTGCTGAGACACCCCAGGACCCTCCTCCTCCAGCCACACCCCTCCTGCCCACAGTTGCCACCCTCACTCCATTCAAACTAGGAGGGACGCATTAGGCTGCGCGCTCACATCTAATCATCTCGCCTCTGAACAGGAGCTTAGGGGGCACTTGATATTCAAACCACACCAGCCAGCGATGCTGTCCTTACGACTCCCAGCAGAGGGCCATCAGCTCCAGAGTCTCGGTCTGGTTTTCTAGGACCACCTCTGGTACCAACCACCTGCAGTTCCTTAGGAATAGTCTGATACAGGGATGCAGGGATATGTGATTTTTTGGGGGAGGGCTCAACATCTCTAAGGGATTAAGGGATGCAGGATAAGGAGGGAAATAGCCAAGCAAGGATGTGGTTATCTAGGTAGTCTAGGGTGTGTGCGTGTGTGTGTGTGCGTGTGTGTGTGTTCAGCCTCTAAAGCTTGTACAACATGAGTTGATCCACCTTGAGACAAGGGGGTCATAGTCTTTGGGTCACAGCATCAGCCAGTCTTTGGCTCCAGGGTACCCCCAGGGGATGAGTATAGTTCCTAGGTGAAATGTTCCCTTTGGCTGAGAGCAGTTCTCCAGAGAAGGGGGCAGCTGTGAGCCGTTAGCAGCCAACATTCAACTTCCACAGCATCTATAGTGGGAATGGTGTCTGGGCACCAGATGCACTTCTGACCCTTTTAGAATGTGACGGCATGGATCACACAGATCACTCGGATTCCTTCCCTCTTGGCTTCTAGTTTGGCTTAAAAACGGGGAGTCCTAGAATCAGATCATAAGGAAGAAAGAAGAGGTCAGGTGTCTGTTTCCTGCCCACAAATCTTCTCCCTCCACCTTGGTGACCGCTCCCTTCCCACATCCCTTCAAGCCCAGGAGACATACTGTTCCTTGTAGTTTAGGTCCTACCCACACTTTTATTAAACTTTTTAAATTGTTTGAGCTGTGACCTAATGCACCAAGCTGGTGACAATTGGCGGGACCAAGGAAGACAGGAGTCTGGTTTTACTGTAAGGGCAATGAGAATCCATCACAGGGTTTTAAGAAGGAGATGATCTGATTTTATTAACACTCAGTTTCAATTTCTCTCTTGGCTGACTGTACTATGTAAATTTCCAGTAATTTTTCTTTAAGGAAAGAGGCAGGATGTCATATTTTCTGAACCCTCATGTTTTTAAGAATATTGTGTTTGATTCTCTTGTGTGATAACTGGCTAGGGATGGAAGTCTACACATGCTGTTCGTGTCTGCAGTTTGGTGATGGAGAAGACGGAGACACCTAATTTTTGCTTCCTTGCAGGTAACCAGTTTTTCCAGCCTCAGTGCTCATAGGATTTTCCCCTTGGTGCTGGGGATTGGTCTCCAGGCTCCATGCATGGCAGGCAAACGCTCTGCAGAGCTGTGCCCTCAGCCTACAACGCATCTTCACCTGTTCTTACATTTGACAAACGCTTTTGGTCTCATAGGACTTTGAGTTTTAATAAGAAAAAAACCCACGATGCTCATTCTATTTGGGGGGGGGGCACCATGTGATTCTTGTTATCTTCTTCTTTTTCTCCCCTCCTAGCTCCGTCCTCACCCTCTTCATTTACGGGGTGACCTCCCCTCTGCTCTGGGGCAGCCTCCTGAGCCTCTCTTCTCCATCACTGGTTTTCTTCAGGGAATTCCACCACTTACTGCTTCAGTGAAGGGCTTAGTATTTGTGCAACCTGCCTCCTGGCAAATTATTTTACCTTGTCCTTCTTTTCTCGGACCTAAATTGTCTTCCAGATGCATTAATCGTGCTTGACCTTTGCTTTTCTGTGACTTCTTGAGTTATGGAGGCCGTGCTTTTAATCTCACTGCAGGTGCTGATGCACGCCAAGTCGATTTGGTTCTCGCAGTACATCATTTTCAAAATCATGGTCTCCCTTTGTGTCTCAGATAACCGACCCATTCACTGAATTGCCTGAGCACTCATTATGACACTTGCCGTCAGAGAACAAGACAGGTCCCTCTTGTCATGAAGCTCACCCTTAGTGTCAAGTGTCAGAAGGGTTAAATGTTCTGGGAAGGTGGCGGGGAGGGCCTGCAGGGTGCACTCCTGGGAGTCAGCAGAGGCGAAGTCTGACCAAGTCATGAAGGCATTCAGGGAAACCGTCCAAGGCATGACAAGTGAGGCCTTGAGGCGGAAGCACACTGGTGTCTGAGGGCAGTGAAGCCAGCGCAGCACAGCCCAGCCAGGGGACAGGCTCAGAGATCACAAAGGGCTTCAGGAAGACCCGAGACCCACACGCTGCAGAAGGGCCGTGGCTTTCATTCTAGGGAAGGTGTGAAGCCGTGGCAGGCTTTTCCTTTCTCCCGGGATCTCACTGTGTTGCCCAGCTGGTCTCACACTGGAGAGCCCACATGACCCTCCTGCCTCGGCCTTCTGGGTGCTGGGACCTCAGGTGCACAACATCACACCTTCAGCTTTTCCACCGGGGAGACCAAGCAAAGGAATGGCATGACCTGGTTGTATATTAAAGTACGAGAATGAGCTAAGAAAAGAACTGTAAGCAGCTGGGATCAACAGGCCAAGGACCACCCCTACAAAGAGGAACAGAGACCCAGGGCGAAGCCGACACGGCATGAGGGGAGTTAAGGAGGGAATAAAGAGCAGCCAGTCTGCACATACCTGGCACGATCCGGAGGTGCTGGCCCTCCTGGTGTGCAGCGTTCCCCACAGGCCCCGTGTGCACCTTTTCACACACCCTCAGCCGGGGTCTGGCCCATTGCATAACAGGGCACGGTGCCGCCCTGGCGCTGCTCAGCTCTGCGTTTGGCTACTCGTCCAGATCCTCACACCCACGGCTGTTCCCTGCTCCATAGCAGTTTTGAGCATCTAATGGACACTCACGAGGTGTGACTGCTGGCTGCAGGGGATCTGGTACTGCTGCTTCTCCGCATGCCAAGGGGCGGACTTTACTTAATACACCCTCAGGATGCACTTACCAGGGTGCCTCCTGTCTCCAGTCCTGCCGAGAGCCCCGGGAGAGACTGTACATCTCAGGGTACAGGTGCCCCAATATCATCCTCCTATGCTTTTAAAAATTATCAAGAAGACATAGTTTAGTGTGTGGAAAGAGGGAGTCTGCAGGGAATGTGCGATTTCCACATTATTGTGAGAGCAGCACCATGAAGCTGAGGGAAAGGTGCCGAGTTTTCTGCTTGGGACACAGATTAATTTGTCTTTCAAATAGACGTCAGGAGATGAAGCATGAGCGTTCCACCGATTCTCCCTGCCCGCCCCCGCGACTGAGACTCGGTGACTTCACACTGAGAAATTCTCCATTTCATCATTAGGTTGTATTGTACACTGGCATAGTTTTTGGTGAAGGAATACCTTTTCTTTTTCTTAATTTTCCTCCATGTATTTTATTGGCAAATTGGGATGAACTAAACCAGGGGTGATTATGCAGATGTTACTCTAAATAAACTGTGCTTTAAAATTTAGGCAACAGGTGACACATACTGAAAAGCCAAAATGCTTAATTTTCATTTTCTATGAAATAGTTTATTTCACTGTTTACTATGGAGAGGCTACAAATACATATCTTATATGCACACAAAGGACCAAACTTGGCAACACTGGTAAAAAATGGTTATAAGGAATCAAGAAGCTGAAGACCAGGGCACACGACGTTTACATTTGTCAACTCCCAGCATACATCTAAAATGTCAAAGGCACTTAGCAAACAGTTGAGTGAAGGAATGTGGAAGGTAAAAAGAAGACATATACCCAAGACATAAAATCAAGTGCTTGAATTTTGTTTGTTTTTTGACATTTTACTAAAATCTCTGATTTATGCAATTTACTTTGTAGCCCTAAAGTAATTAATATGTGACTTGATTTCATGACCTCTTCAAATGAAAAGAACCTAATGCATATTGTAAAATCAGAATTTTCTATACTGAGTTAGTATAAGAACTATACTCTCTAGGTAAAGCTGAAGGTCCCACTGTTTTGTCAACCATGTCCCCTCTCCAGGGAACAGTGTGGCAGTCGGCTCTTACACTGGTGTTTTTGTGACTTTCAAGCAATGCACACTTATCTAGCCCCTGCTGAGCACGCAGCTCTGTGCAGGGAGCTGGGGAGACACGGGAGCATGGTGTAGTCCTTGCTCTCTAGCTTATGTGTATCCCCTAAAACCGGGTCAGTCATGCTTTCCTTTTAATTTCTACCCATGTGTTCCTCACACTCAGAATCAAAGAGTTTATGTCCATATCCCTCATTCTAATTGATTTTTTTTTTGGGGGGGGGACAGGAAAAACAAAAACAAAGATCGAGTAAGACTAACATTAAACTTAAAAAGCCAGGTATGGTGGCACATGCCTACAGTCCTGGCTACTCTGGAGGCTCAGTCTAAAGGATTCCTGGGGGCCAGGAGTTTGAGTCTAGTGTGGGCAACACAGCAAGACCCCATCTCAAAAACAAAACAAAAAACCCCACCCATACCCTGCATCTGTCTAAGGGCTGGTGCCAGTTTGTCTATGGCACGTAAAAAAACAACTACGTAGGGATCAAGGTGTACAGCACCTGTCAGTCTCTGATGAGCCACGGTGTCTTTAAATTGCTTTGTGGCGATTTCCTGCACTGATGTCAACACCACACAGCGTTCTCAAATGTGTTCATACTGACTCCCGGGTCACAGCCCCCAAGACGTTTCCACGTGAAGACAAAATTAGACGAACAGAACAACCCTGGACTGAGCGATACTCTGACACGACACAATTAGAGACACCTAGTGGCACATGTTCCCAATGTGGAAAGACAATTTCTTGCATATTTTCACCACAGTGTAGCTCCAGATGTGGACACAGAGCCAGGGTGGTGACAGCACATGGAGCCCGCTAAAGAAGGTGCTGGCAACAGAGACCTCAGTCCATGCTCACAGAAGCAGCCACAGGACACCCGCATGCCACACAGGACTCAAAGATGCCAATTTGTGTAATAAAAATGGCAACATTATAATTTCCTAATGCAGCGTACAGAAATGCACAGAAAGACTACACCAGCAGGAGTCCACAGGGAGCTATCGCGAGGGTGTACTAGTTAGCCTCCCTCCGTTGTAGGCAATGTTCTAGCTTTGATATTGAACTTCCCTTTAATAAAGAAATCTCCCTGTTTATAACACCTCAGGGCATTTTCTAGTGAGCTTTGTTAGAAGAGGGGAGCAAAAGCCCATCTGTATTACTGACCGACAATCAGGAGGAGGACCAGTTAGTATTATAATCTCAAAATTGCTGCAAGACGAGGTCTCTGCAGTTAAACACAAGTCATGAGGGCAAGTTTCACACATAAAAACAGTGACCTGATTTCACCCAGTACCAACCACTATTTACAAAGCTATTTGAATTTCTGTGTTCTCTTCACTGTTGTTAAATCCTGACAGTTTTGGAGGTAAACTTCATTTTTTCCAGTGCAGGATGATCTGAGCTGAATGAGAAAAAGAGTGATTAAGGGAGGAATGACGTAGATGTGGCATCAATGTGAACCACTCTGCTTCTTGATCTTAAAACAGCTGTCTCCAGTGTTACTACAATAATGTCACAAAAGTGCCAGCCCGTTTAAGGGTCTCAGGATTAATCAACACCAGGACAGACAAAATGATAAGCTGTGAACCAAGCCACCACTACTGCAAAGTTCCCAGAGTCACCTGTCCACCTCCAGTATTCCCAGCAGCAACATATTTAAATACAAACACAACTGCATATGTACAATAATGCCATATAAATAGTTCCTTTATTTTTATGATTAAAAATTTTAAAAATAATTTTACTTTTTAAATAATTATGTCTTTGAAAGTGGCAGACTTTTACTAAGAGAAACACTAGAAATGTGGAGTCTTTAAGAAATAATCTTCACCTTTGCCAATATATATTTTAAAGAAACCAGATTTCCACACCAACTAATGGAAAATTAACCATTTATAAGTCTGTTCCAAACTAAATAAAATACATACATACATCAGGATTGATTCTGCCAATTCAGTTAAAACATTTCCATTCCTGAACTATTAGCTACTGAAAGTCTAAAAGTGCTCATTTTTTTTTTGCATACCCTCCTTTGTCACAGGATTTACTAGCAGTTCAGATGCTATTTGTATAACTGGCACCTAGAGAAGGTGACGGATATCAGAAACTTCACCCTTGGTATGTAAGGCCTAGATCTCTTCCAATGCTTCAAGCACATTATAAAATTTAGCTATTTAGATCTTTATAATTTAAGTGTCCTAAGTATTTTTTGACCCACTTTCTCCAAATTTCTTTCTATTCTAAATAGAACATTTTGCCTCTTGGTACTAATAATGTAGAATTAATCAAGCAAACACATTCAAACTCTATGTTTTGGACATTTTAAATTAAAATGATCAAAGAAATGAAATCTGTTAAACTGGATTGTTCATTAACTCTCTTAAATATTGGTGAATTCCAGGAGCCTATTTCTGCCCCCTCCAACCTAGGATGTCCATGTGCACAAGTTCCTGAAGAATCTGGTTTTATCACAATGCTTCCTCCTCACACGCTTATTCTGCATCTTCACTTGTTTGAACAGTACAAGGAGGTTGGTGCATTTTTAAATTAATGTACTTTATCGTTATAAAAACACGCTGAGATTAACGGTGACCCCGTAGCGTTAGGCTGCTGACTGGTCGTCTACAGAAGGGCCTACGCCCCTAAGTTTTACTACTCACTCCCGTCGGCTCTTCTGACTAGACTGTGCAACATCTGCTCCTGTGAGGAGGATCAGAACACAGACAGGAAATCCGAACAGCTGACTGGGCTCACCTTAGCATTTCAGGCAAAAAGGTTAAAGTCAAAGAGAAAAACTACTAACCAAAGTAAAATTAAGGAAAAAGTTACCTGTGGATTTTATTCACACACACTAGGACTGGTCCCTTCTTATTGGAGTTAACTGACAACTGACTAGACCACAACTGGTAGCTATGAGAACTGGTCACTTTCAAACATGTCAACAACATTCTCCAATAATTTTATTGTCTCCAGATTATGGTGCTATACTAGGCCTTTTTTCTGTTTGAATTTCCCATTTCTATAATCCATTTCCTTGTACAATTAGAAGTGGGTTTACTGGAATGTTCTTAGTTATAGCTGAAGGCAGAAACATTGACAACATTTAGCTTTTGTTACACCCATAAACATGTGGAAACTGCTTCAAAGCAACCGTAAAATGAAAAGAATGATATTCTTGCAAATGTTGTGGTTGTGCATCTCTTAGCTTAATAGTCTGGTATGCTACACAGGCTTCCTGACCCCAGACTGACCCCATCTCCATGCAATAATACAAGTCCTTGTGCCACTAAAACACTGGTATGAAACACTGCCATCAGTATTTAACTATATACACAAATAATGAACTGGCAAGTATCTAGTTTCAAATTAGACCTTGGAATATAGCAACGTAAAGTTATCTTTGTGTTAAACATAATTATCATAAGCACATTTTGTTAGAAAGGAAGCAGTTAACTGAACATTCTCAATGTTCCAATTTGAAGTGATACTTGACTCTTAGTTTCTTGGAAAAGAAGTTTTGAAAGTTATATACATATATTCCATTTAAATTATACAGCAATCTTTTAATTATTATTGTCCCAGATATTGTTTAATGAAGATCTCTGTCATCAAATCAAGTATGGTACTTCACAACTATAAGAACTGTAAGAGAAAGAAAATGAAAAAAGAAGTCAAAATCAGATTCATATAGAAGCAATATTCCTAAATGTAGTTATGTAGTTAGAAAGGGATAACAAGGGCTGGACTTTATACAACTTAAAAACAAGGAAAAAAAATACGAGAATATCACAAAATAACTCAAATATCTAACACAGGCATTTTGATCAAATTATGGCATAACAGCATGTCACTGCCAAAATATGATAAACATATTTAATAACATGAGAAAATGTTCACAATATATTTATTAAGAAATATATACAATATGATCTTAGTTTCTGAAAAACATGTTTATATATAATAGGAAAAGACTAGAAACTACACTGCAGTTTTATTAATGAGTAGCTATCTCTGTATGGTAAGATTATTTTATTTTCTTCTTTACGCTATTCCTTATTTTCCACTTTGACACCACATGCGGTTGATCTTGTTATTTGATACAGTGATATAAAGTTCTATAAAGTTACCATAAACACTAAATTCGTGAATACGAATCACAGCTCCTAGGGAAAACACAGTCCAAAGATCTCATGAGCCTCTGGCTAGGACATTCTTTTTATTTTTTTTGTAGCTACCCCTCTCTTTTTATTCATTCTTTTTAGTTATACATGACAGTAGAATCCGTTTTGACGTAATTGTGAAAACATGGAATATGTCTTGTTCCAATTCAGCCTCCCGGTACCTCCCCTTTTCCTTCCCTCTCCCATCTTCTGTTCCCTTTCCTCTACTAATCTTTCTACCATTTAACCATAGCATTTTTAAAATTAATTTCTTGTGGATGTACCTGATGCTTAGATCCACTGTGGTATATTAATCTAGGAAAGTTACAGCTACCCCTTTTAACAACTAGATTAACAACAAAAGAAATTTTCTTTCTCTGTTAGAAAGCCTTCATAGCAGTTCATTGTCTTCTTCCCATCTTCAGTATAGGTCTAGTCTTTTTCCAAAACTGTGTGCCTGTGCCTTCTTCCCCTCATCTTCTAAGTCTGTTTAATTTCTTTCCTTTAAGGAACCCATTCTTGTCAACCTATTAATACATAACCCTGTTTTCTGTGTTTCTGTTTAAAGACATTTAATATGTACTTTTGGTTCAAATGACACTGAACTCAAGGCTGACAGCACCAGCTCATGCTGAACAAAGCCTGCCCAACACATGGCTTTCTCTTCGGGCACAGCCTGGCCTTCCTAAACTTACTGCATTAGAGCACACTTGAGAACTGTGGCCACGGGCATTGAAAACTAGGAAATCACCAAAAGTACAAAAAAGGGAAAAACAGGGATTTGTAGACTATAGAAACCCTACTTATTTATGTAAGAGAGCTGAAAGGAGGGGGCAGAGATGGCTTTGTCTGACCTCAGTTGGAAACCTGCATGCAGGAGATTCAAAGAACGCATCTGCTAATGACTGTAAGAGCAACATCAGAAGTGATTTGGGAATCAGAAATAAGTTCTATCTTATTTCACAAACCGAAAACCTACAACTAAACAGACAACTGTACTCTCTTTTTTGGTCCTGGGGATTGAACCCCAGGCACTTTACCAATGACCTATGTCCTCATCCCTTTTTATCTTGAGACAGGGTCTCACTAAGTTGCTGAGGGCCTAAATTGTTGAGGCTTTGAACTTGATCCTCCTGCCTCAGCCTCCCTCCTCAGCTGGGATTACAGGTCTGCACCGCCAGGCCAGATGAGACAACTTTTCTTAGTAACAAAAAATAACCTCATAAACATTTTCACATGATTATTCTGAGGCACTTTCAAGACCTACTTAATAAAATCTCTGTATAACATGGGTAAAGAGGGCTTTAAGAAACTCAGATACTAAAAATGACTTGATCTTTAAAAATAATATTAAGGAAAAAAGGAAATAAAGGAGTTATGTTTTAAGGACTGTAGTTCAGTTCAAATCCACAACCAAATAAAACTAAAGACACATCATCTAGAGAATTTCACTGGATCTGTCCTTCTAAAACAACATGCTGGCTGCTAACCGACGCACCTGGAAGCTAACAATAAACAGAAGATGAAGATTTCATCCTCAGTGAACAGGAGCCAGTCCTGGCCTTGAACAAGTCACTTAGCCCTTATTTGAGAGTGGTGATGAGGGGTCAGAGAGGGCTTCCTTTTGAGAATCTGCCTCTTTCCCTGTAGAAATGTACATCTGCATATTCTCAAAAAATTTCACAAACACATTAGAACATTTTAAAGATCATAGATAAGGGCTCCTGACTTAGTTAAGCAAGTCATTCAGTCCTGACATTACATTCTAGGTTAACTGAAAATAATTAAAAGGGAATTAAATGACCTCCCAAACACATAATAACCCCAAGAAGTAACAATCCAGTAAATACTTACTGATAATCACTAGCAAAAGGATAGCAGCAACCAAAGCCATGATGGCTTTTATCTACAACACACAAAAAAGACACATGAAAGACATTGTCTGACTCATTTATAAAGCCTAAAGTAAGGACTATCTGTTTTGCTATCTGCCATGTTACTCTAACTCATTAATGAACAGGTACACTCCTTGAAAGGTTTCAATTTGTTTCTCATATGAACTTGACGGCCGCTTTGCATTCTTTCATAAATAATATTTTGAGTTCCCCAAAATCCAAGTGCTTTGCCTCACTGGACTTTATGCCATTCAAGGCTGTACTGTAAGATACAGTAACACCTTCGTGGGTCTGGACCCTCTGTCTATGTTTCACATATTTGTCTCTGAGGCCAGGAAAAGTATATGATAGCAACTCTGTCCAAGTGTCAGGATGTGATGGTTAGCATGGGCAGTCAATACACAGAGGTCTTCTCTGATGGAGGGGAATATGTTCTTATGAATGTGATCCCAATGGACACCTGAAACCATGGAGAGTACCCAATCCTATATATATTATGTTTTTCCCTAAACATGAATACGTAAGATAAAGTTTACAAATTAGTACAGTAAGAGATCAACAACTAATAATAAAACAGAACTATAACAATATATTTGGAGTAAAAGTCATGGGAATTCAGTCTCTCTCTTGAAAGAGACAATTTTTAACATTTTTGGACCACAGCTGGCTGTGGGTAACTGGAATTCTGAAAAGCAGCATATTTATAGTACATATTCTGAAAGTACAGGAGAGCAATGTTAGTGTTCTCTTCCCTCTTTCTTCATGGTGCCTTAATTTCCATCTCAAGGAATATATTTTGGATTCGTCACGAACAGCCTCACTTAGTAAGTTGCCTAAGATTATTTGGTATCAGTTTTATATTCAAGAGAAGAAACCTTAAGTCAGTTTCCTGTCAGCTACTTGACATTTGAAGTTTATGTTATCTTTCTATATAAAACTGTCATGTTCATCATTTAATCCTAAAATGCATAAATTATAAATTTCAATTCACTGCTGAAATTTATTTTTTTCATCATTTTTATAAATAGTTGATTAAAAATGGTTCATTCAGAAAGAAGATACCCAGTTATTATAAACAGATAAAAATCTAATGAGTATCACAAATAGAAACAGTGATAGTTAATGTTTCTAAAAGTAGAATTAATGGTGACATGTCTATGGCATTCCATTCATGACAGTTAACAAAATGACCCAGGGCAGTTCCTGTGGATTTTATTCACGCGCACTAGGATGGCCCCTTCTTATTGGAGTTAACTGACAACTGACTAGACCACAACTAGTGGTTCAGCAATTTGGACATCAGTCCTATAAAAATTATTCATTATAATAATAATAAAAAAAATAGACTCAGAACTAACGGAAATAGGAGTTATATTTTCAGTAGGGCCCACATTATACTAAAAACTAAAGTTCTTTTTTAAAAAATATGTTTTTAAATTGAAGATGGACACAATAATTTATTTATTTACATTTATGTGGTGCTAAGGATTGAATCCAGTACCTCACATGTGCTACGCAAACACTCTACCTGTGAGCTACAACCCCAGCCCCAAACTAAAGTTCTTTAATCCTTTATTTAACCTGAAAAATGTCTGGACTTTTATGGTAGTTTTTCCACTTTGCCCAAAATGCACATTATTTTGCCCTGTTAATATAAAGCTAGACTTAATTAACTTTTGAAAAAATTTAAATGAAAATATTGGTACTGATTTTTAAACACCTCAATGAACAAGAGTTTTCTGATTACTAGCCATTCTTGACTATGAGGTAAATTCATTTCTATAAAATGTTCTGCAGGAATATAGTAGCATATAGTGATTCTGGTTTTTTTACTTGTTAAAATTTTGTTATTATTTATGTTATTTGTTTATTCACGGAGGGAGGAAGTCATGGCCATGCTCATCATGTCCCATTTTAAGAATAAGTCATCAGTGTCCCATTTTACAGGTAAGGTGCTGGGGTCAAAGGGATCATGCTTGTTAAGTGGAAGAACTGCAAACAAAACAGGTTGTTGGACTTCTAGTCTCAAGCTGCTTCCCAGGACATGGTTGAACATTTAAGAAAATTTCCTTATTTCTCTGGAATAATGAGGGATATGGGATTTTTCTTAATTCCATTTGCTGTAAGAGATTTTGAAAAACACCACTTTTTTTTGGGGGGGGGGTACTGGGGATTGAACACAGGGGCACTTGGTCAACTGAGCCACATCCCTAGCTCTATTTTGTAATTTATTTAGAGACGGGGTCTGAGTTGCTTAGCACCTCACTTTTGCTGAGGCTGGCTTTGAACTCGGGATCCTCCTGCTCCACCTTCCGAGCTGCTAGGATTACAGAAGTGTACCACCACGTCTGGCCTGATAAACCCCTTTAAAAACATTCTTTTAGGCACTACTTGATTCCTTGATTCTTGCCCCAAAAGAATTCATTAATTCAACAAATATTTACCCAGCTCCTTCCACACCCAGGTTCAGGAGACGTAACAATAATAAGCAAGACGGTTTCAGCCCCTGTCCTCACGGAGCTCATCCTGTACAGGCCCCTTTCCTTCCTGTCGTGGACTACCCCTTGAGAGTCTAGCCAGTCTGCCCAGTGTCTTCTGATTCACTTACTTTGCATCCACGCCACCACATTTGCCTTCGAAGTTGTTTGGCTCTGTTGCTAAAAGCAGTTGCATTATCCGATAAGCTTTCTATATCACACAGAGGATGGAGAGAAGGATTAAACGACATAACAGGATTCTTTTATCTAGTCACACAAAGACAAGAAAATATTAATTTCTACTTCTGTAAATTTGTTCCCTCTTAAGCATGAAAACATCCTCCACCCACAAATTCCACCATTCTCCCTAGTTAAAACTAAAAAGCAAAACACAGCTGCAGGTCAGTTAGCTCAGTTCATTTTCACTGTGATATGAGAGACGCATTCCCAGGGGCTGGATGCATATTAAAAAAACTTATAAATGCTGGTGAGAAAATAGTCCTTAAAAAAACAAATACTGGGCACTGGGTCTAATAGCTCAGTGGTAGAGCACCCACCTGCTTTGCATGCATAAGGCCCTAGGTTCAATCCCTAGAACCAGAAAAATCACAACAAAACAACAACAACAAAAACTCGGTACATTGCTAAGAAAAAATTACAAGTGAAGAAAGTTAGATTTTTAGAAAACTGACTGATTTTGAAAGAAAATGTTATGAACTTTTAAAGCAATTAAGCAAGTCTCTTGTCAAGCAAGTCTTTTGGTCAAGCAAGTCTGTCGAGAATTAATCAGGTATTCAGCCGTTCACCATTCAAACAATGTGAGGGACTAACGTGTGCCAGGAACTGTTAGAAGCGCAAAGACTGACATCTGCCAGTAAAGAAAGTCACTAAGTTACCAGAGAACTCATAAGTTACCAGGTATTCTGCTAGTCATCAAACAGTATCTGAGTGCCTAGTGAGTGCCAGGAACTGTTAGTACAGAGGTAACATCGTCAGTAAAGAAAAGTTACTAAAGTTACCATAAAATAAAACTATCAGATAAGTTTGGAAAAAAGTAATCAGATCTTTATGTCTTGAGATCATGAGAAACAAAATCCACATAATGGGGCAAAAGGAAAACGTAGTTCTACTCTTCACACTTCAATAAGAACTTTAAATTCTCTATTCTCAACTGAACAGTAAGGAAATAATACAATAAGAGGATTCAAAGTAAAGGGAGTGAAAATTAAACTATACTGGTCATACATCTAAGAATCAAATACTAATTTCCTAAGCCAAAATTCCTAAATGCTGGCTAGACAAGAGAAGGAAGACAAAAATTGGTAAAACCGATCAATAATATCAAGAAATATGAAGTATCTGTACCTGATTTGTCCTGTAGTTCATCTAGTCTCTCCCCTCTTTCAATTACCTTTGTAATATTTTCTTGCATGACATCGATAACTTCATCCACTTGATTCTGAACACTAGTTTAAAAAAAGATATATATCTTTTAAGAATGTTTACAGTTTTGAAACTTTTATTAAACAACAGAGAATAGCACATTCTAAGAGATTAAACTATAAAATATACGTAAGCAATGTTCTTCCCTCTGTGGCCTTGAGTACTCAAGTAATTAAAAACAAAATGATATCAATTAAGGTAATATTTAACTGAGAGTTTACTTTAGTCCTGCCTCTGACTAATAATGTAACCTACAAGCAGATTAAATGTACTGTCAGGATGCTCATTAACCGCAAAACTTAGTCAAACAGCTTTCAAATAAGGTTTCATGTTCTGCTGAAGCAGCATTCGGACACAATCATAACCTACCTTTGCTGTGTTTCACACACAAAGGCTGACAAAGGTGTTTGCCCAGGTGTGTTAGAAGTTTCCAAAATGGAAATGTAAGGTGTACCCCAGGGGACACTGTTGCCCAGTGAATGTAACACTTCACTGCTCATCAGTTCTCTAAAACAGGGTTAAGACAACTGTGAACACCCAGGAACTTTCTGAAGCACTCACCAGAAAGCAAAAAAGACAATTTCTTTGTGTCTCTTCAAAACAAAAACATTTTTCCTCCTTTATATTAGGTGACAGGGGTCTACTCTAACCAAATTTAAGACTGTTCAGTGAAAACCCAACTTAAAAGTTAACTTTAAGGATCCTCAACTACCTACTGTCACTCAGCACTTAAACACTAGAGAAAGCATTATCTTAATTTAAGAAATAAGTCATGACAATGAAATATTTAAAAGGAGAAACCT
The DNA here is from genome assembly GCF_047511675.1 of Marmota flaviventris. Lineage (NCBI taxonomy): Eukaryota > Metazoa > Chordata > Mammalia > Rodentia > Sciuridae > Marmota > Marmota flaviventris. The sequence goes on along the minus strand of NC_092509.1, from coordinate 104,004,738 downwards.
ATGGCTCTTATAACTCAAAAATTTTTTGAAGTGCACTAGATAATTGGCAACTAAACAAGTATTATATATGCATATTTAAATGAGGACATGCAATTGTGTTTCTAGTTGGAGAATGGGAACTTTCTTCCCATGATTTTTAAAAAATTGGTGCATTATAGTTGTACATAAGATTTGTTATTACATATTAGTACATGCATACACTATAACAATATAATTTGCCCAGTGTCATTTTCCTTCCCCTGGTCTCCTTCCTTTTATCTCCTGATCGCTCTTCCATTTTCATGAGATGCCCTGCCCTCAACGATTTCCCCCACCTTTTCTCTCCTGCTTCCACATAGGAGAGAAAACATGACAACTGACTTTTTTAGTTTGGTTTATTTTGCCTAACAATATGTAGAATGAGACTAGATCCTTATCACCCTGCATAAAAGTCAACTCAAACTAGATCAAAAACCTAGGAATTAGAACATTTTCTAACAAATTACATAAATTTCATTCTTTATGGTTGAATAAAACAACATTTTTATTTATCCATTTATCTACTGGTGGACATCTAGGCTGGTTCCATAGTTTGACTATTGTGAATTGTACTGCTATAAACATGGGTATGCATCCATCACTATAGTACATTGACTTAAATTCTTCAGGATCAATACTGAAGAGTGGTATAGTTGGGTCATGTGGTGGCTCCATTTCTAGTCTCTTGAGGAACATCACATTGATTTCCATAGTGGCTGTACTAACTTACAATGCCACCAACAGTATATAAGTGTTCCTTTTCTCCATATCCTCTCTAACATTACTGTATTATTGATGATTGCCATTCTGACTGCAGTGAGATGAAATCCTAGTGTAGTTTTGATTTACATTTCCCTAATTTTTATGATGCTGAACTTTTTTCAAGTTTGTTGGCCATTTGTATTTCTTCTTGTGAAGGTTATCTGTTTAATTCATTTGTCCCTGTATGTGTGTGTGTGTGTATAGGTGTTAAGTTTTTTGAGTGTTTCTTATATTTTGTATATTAATCCTGTCAGAAGAGTAGGTAGCAAAACTTTTTCTGCCATTCTGTGGTTTCTCTCTTTCATTTTCTTATTTCCTTTGCTGTGCAGAAGCTTTTAATTTGATGGTATCTCATTTATTAACTCTTGGCATTGTTTCCTGAGCTTTAGGGGTCCTACTGAGAAAGTCATTGCCTGTGCCTATGTGCTGGAGTGTTGACTTTACGTTTGCTTCTAGGAGTTAGGTAGTTTCTGTTCTAACTCCTAGGTTTTTTATCTAGTTTGAGTTGACTTTTGTGCAGGGTGATAAGGATCTAGTCCTATTCTACATAAGAATAATCAGTTTTCCACCTGGGGAACTTCTGAAAAACTTTCACAAAACACTTCTCTTCTGTCTACCCCCCTTTTTCCTCCAAACTAACTGAAAAAAATGGGGATGAGGCATGGTCATGTGTAATTTTTAAGAGTTCTACCCTTTGCCTAACACAAACATTTCTTCAAAACATTCACTTTAAAAACACAACAAAGGCCCATTTAGACACAGGTGGATTGGAAAGAACTCTCTATGCCTGATGACCACCTCCCTCCCACGTGATAAGTGTTGTGTGACCCACTGATTATCTACACACAGCGTTCAGGAGCATCCAGCTTCTCAGAGCTCTGTGCCTCCCACACTATAACCCACTGAAGGATGTAAGACTGAAGTTCAACCAAGCAGGGACATGCAGAATTCTCATCTGCCCAAACAGATCTGAAACCGCCCCCCCCCCCCAATCTCTAAGATGTCTTGAGGCAACTCCTAATTATCTAAGCAGAGGGCTGAAGATGTGTATCTTATTAACAATGGCGTTCTTACATAATGAATCAATTTACTCAACAAATAATTAATGAGCACCTATTATGTACTGTTTTAGGTACTCGGAAAACAACAAATAACAAAACATTAATTCTGTTCCTCAAAGAATTTATGTACAAATGTACAATGAAGGCACCGCATTCAAACAGCCTGCTCAATCCCATTACTGTTTTATTTACAGCATTTAACAGTAAGTGCATGTACCTACTTACTTACATACCTCTCCCCACTAGAAGGTAAGCTCAAAGAATGCAGAGATCTTACCTATTTTGTCCATTTACCTAACAACCACAGTACCTACAGGGGTGCTTGGGGTAGTCAATAAATGTTTATAAATAAACATTCAATAAATGTTTGCTGAATAAGTGCGTAATTTAAGTACGAATCCTGCAAAGCATACCTAGTTACTTGAAAGAATCATAAAGCAGTGATTACAGAGCCCTTCATTTAACTATGAAATGGAAGCAAATCCAATGTTCACCATGGACCAATCTTGAAACTTCCAGGTAGTTTTTTTTTCCCCCCATTTAAAACAAGCAATGATAGTCAACAGGCCAAAGTAAGACAGTGTGGCAGGACAGGAGTGGACACAATGTACTACTGCTTCTCCACCGGATCAGATTATTGTTATTATGGATATTTACATACCTATACTACACAATTTTGTTTTAAAAACAAAACCTAAAAGCTGAAGAAACAGCTATAGTCCCAGAGGCTCCATAAGCAAAAGACTCCACAGATAACAGGCACACAGATGAACTGGGACAGAATCCATAAAATTCTAGATTAATTCTTAGATTATCATAAACCTAGGAATTGTACCTCAAGAATATGGTACAATGTAACACATCTCTAATGGGGATATTCCAACATTTTAATTGTTTTATTAAGTGATCAATGAATATTCTCTTCTTCATAGATTACTATCCACTGGCATAACACTCTAGAAACTCTATAACCTTTATTCAGTGATCGAAAATCTCATGTATTTCTATATTTCAAGATGTTTTCATACATAGAACACAACTTTTTTTTTTGACCTTTATTTTATTCATTTAGTTATATGCAGTGCTGAGACTTGAACCTGGTGCCTCACACATGCTAGGCAAGTGCTCTAACACTGAGCCACAACCCCACCCAGGATATACTTTATTTTTTTTTAATATATGACATCAGAATGCATTACAATTCATATTACACATATAGAGCACAATTTTTCATATCTCTGGTTGTATATAAAGTATATTTACACCAATATCCAGGGTCTCTGGTTTAATTCCTAGGTCCTTGATCCACTATGAGTTGAGTTTTGTGCATGGTGAGAGATAGGGTTTTAATTTCATTTTGTTGCATATGGATTTCCATATGGATTTGCATATGTCTCCATCATACATGTACTTTTGGATAATAATGTCCATAACATTTCACCATCATTTCTAACCCCATGCCACCTCCCTTCCCCTCCCACCCCTCTGCCCTATCTAGAGTTCATCTATTCCTCCCATGTTCCCTCTCCCTATCCCACTATGAATCAGTCTCCTTATATCAAAGAAAACATTCAGCATTTGTATTCCTGGGATTGGCTAACTTCACTTAGCTTTATCTTCTCTGACTCCATCCATTTACCTGCAAATGCCATGATTTTATTCTCTTCTATTGCTGAGTAATATTCCATTGTGTATATATGCCACTTTTTTTTTATCCATTCATCTACTGAAGGGCATCTAGGTTAGTTCCACAGTTGAGCTATTGTGAATTGTTCTGCTATAAACATTGATGTGGCTGTGTCCCTGTATTATGCTGTTTTTAAGTCCTTTGGATATAGACCGAGAAGAGGGGGGGTAGCTGGGTCAAATGGGGTTCCATTCCGTTTTCCAAGAAATCTCCATACTGCTTTCCATATTGGCTGCACCAATTTGCAGTCCCTGCAGCAGTGTATGAGTATACCTTTTCTCCCATATTCTCGCCAACACTTATTGTTGTTTGTCTTCATAATAGCTGCCATTCTGACTGGAGTGAGATGAAATCTTAGAGTAGTTTTGATTTGCATTTCTCTAATTGCTAGAGATGATGAACTTTTTTTCATGTTTGTTGTCTGATTATATATCCTCCTCTGAGGAGTGTCTGTTCAGGTCCTTGGCCCATTTATTGATTGGGTTATTTGTGTTTTTGGTGTTTAGCTTTTTGAGTTCTTTATATATCCTAGAGATTAGTGCTCTGATGTGTGAGGGGTAAAAATTTGCTCCCAAGAAGTAGGTTCTCTATTCACCTCACAGATTATTTCCTTTGCTGAGAAGAAACTTTTCAGTTTGAATCCATCCCATTTATTGATTCTTGATTTTAATTCTTGCACTTTATAGGAGTCTTATTAAGGAAGTTGGGCCTAATCCAACACGATGAAGATTTGGGCCTACTTTTCTCCTATCAGACGTAGGGTCTCTGGTTTAATTCCTAGGTCCTTGATCCACTTTGAGTTGAGTTTTGTGCATGGTGAGAGATAGGGTTTTAATTTCATTTTGTTGCATATGGATTTCCAGTTTTCCCAGCACCATTTGTTGAAGAGGCTATTTTTTCTCCAATGTATGTTTTTGGCACCTTTGTCTCATATAAGATAATTGTAATTTTGTGGGTTAGTCTCTGTGTCCTCTATTCTGTACTCCGGGTCTACCAATCTGCTTTGGTGCCAACACTATTCTGTTTTTTATTACTATTGCTCTGTAGTATTGTTAAGGTCTGTAAACAAGTCTGGATGGCGCCTGGCATTTTGCCAGAGGGAGTGGTTTGTGAAGTAACTCCAGCGAGCCATTAAGTGTGGAGATTTCTTATTGGTTGACTGCTGTATCGAGTTTATGTTAATTAGATAAGCTATGTGGAATGTATAAATACCTCTGTTGTCCTACAATAAACGGCTCCCTCTCCTGCTGTATCAATGTACACAAGTTGCTTGTCAACCCCCCGGCTAGTTTGCTGCAGCCGGACTGCGGCATAGTATAGTTTAAGGTCTGGTATAGTGATGCCACCTGCTTCACTCTTCCTGCTAAGGATTGCTTAGCTATTCTGAGTCTCTTATTTATCCAGATGAATTTGATGATTGCTTTTTCTATTTCTATGAAGAATGTCATATTGGGATTTTGATCGGAATTGCATTAAATCTGTATAGTGCTTTTGGAAGTATGGTCTTTTTGATAATATTAATTCTGCCTATCCAAGAGCAAGGTAGATCTTTCCATCTTCTGAGGTTTTCTTTGATTTCTTTAGGGAGAATACAACTTTTGTAGAAGAAAATACTATTTAATATGAAAGATGATTTTTTAGCAAAAGAGCAATAAGACACTTTTCCATGACCTTTTATGTTTCCATGGTAGTTACAACCCTCTTATTTCTATTTTATTTTACATTTGTTTTTTCCTATTATACTATAAATGTAGAAGAGAGAAGCAGACGCTGTCCAGCCCACTTCTTTTCATTTCCCAGCTCATGTGAATCCTGCCTAAGCAAGCATTCAGCAAATACTGTCTAATCTAAATATTTCTGTCATTCAAAAAACACTTATTCAGAAGTTATGTTTTCCATTAAGGATACGTACATGAATGAGCCTGATATTTAGATGATTACAATTTAATGTGGAAAACTGGTATCTGTGATTCTACTAAATGTATTAAGTGCTATTATGGAAGGATGCCCTGGGTATCACTCACGTAGCCTAGAAAAATTCAGCCTAAGTCAGGGATGACATCAAGATTCCATTGCTGAGTCCTGAGGGTACAAAGAATGACCTGGAAGGAGATGGTGGAAAGTAGGAAAGCTCTAGGCTAAGGGAATATATTTAAAAGGAGGAGCTATTTTAAGTACCAAGTGATTAACTGGGTATGGGTGAAACAGAAAATTAAGAACTCAAAGGAAAAGCAAGTTTGTAAAGGAAGGTAAGAGATTTACATCATGACTGTAAGGTCATATGGTAGAAGAAAGGACACAAAAGAGAAAATACCTAGGAAAAGAGGAGCTACAAAGAGGAAAAGGAATTCTTTATGCAGTTTTAAATCTTCTTTGAGTCTGATAGTACAGGATTCCTGAAGTGTCCTCTAATCTAATCATCAGTAGGTAAGCTAGTGGTGTAGTCTAGACAATCATGGGATTTATATTCATTCAGAACCAGACTTGCAATCCAACTTGCCATTTGCTATGCGCGTAACTGTGGAAGTCACCTCATGAGCCTTTTAGTCTTGTATTTTCTCACTTTTAAAATGAAAACGATAAATTGTCTCGCTTGACATGTGATAAATGCCAGTGCTTTTCCATTAAGAAAAAAAAAATCATACTGATGTGCACACGTGCGCGTACACACATACACTCATCCTTAGTTTGTAAATATTTATTTTCATAGTTAACATCCCCATCTTGTGGCCTTTTAAGGTATTGTTGACAAATGTCTTAAATTTATGTTGTATTTTTGCAACTACACATATGTAACTATTATATCATGGAACCATTCTCTGGGGATCTGGACCAAGGCTCTAGTTGAGAGATTCCCTACTGGTAACAGAGAATGTCTAAAGTCACTAAAATGGCATTTGAAGTGTTGTTACTGAATTTAAAAGCAAAGGAAACATTCCAAAGAGAATACAATTTTATATAGACATGTGAATGTTTAAAAAACATTTCCCCCAAAAAAAATATTCCCTAAAACTGGATGGTGTAATTTTTGTGGTATTAATCTATTATCAACATTAATAATTAGTGGTCAAATTAAAATAAACCAATAATACTGCTAATCTATATAGTCAAGAAATGCCCTAAATGTTACAAATTAAGTGGTGATAACTTATCTTTAAAGAAACTGACTAATTCTGCATGCTAAACTAATACCAGGGAGTTTTTTCTTGGGTAAGTGGTATATCAAGCTGTATCTACCACCTTGGTTGGACACAGTGATGAGCCATGTCCCCTTCATGAAGTTGGGCCATCAAGGTTTACTCTGCATTTCAAAGCTGACTTCTAACTAAATCTACTCACGTCTTCAGCTCTACTGTAAGAACTAGTACACTTACTCAACAATTCTTTATTATTTTACAATCCTGTGATCCCAGTTATTGTGGTAGTTTAAGTATGTACGTGTGTGTGTGTGTGTGTGTGTGTGTGTGTGTGTCTGGCAGTTACTAACACACATACATATTCTGTAATGGCAATGGTTTTTAGGGTTCAGCTGTAAAATCATGCTCCACAGACCCAAGAGGCCATATCCTGCACCAGGCTCACTCTGCGGAAGTATATCACACCAGGAACAACCGTGTGGGTAAATAGAGAAGTTACCCTGGCTCCAAGTAGGGAATTACTCTCAGCCATTACTCAATGACACCCTTGCAGCATCCACGTATGCTTGAATCACCTTTCATCTGAGTCCTGGCAGAATATCTTGTGAATCCCGTGGAACACTGACCAAATGAGTGGCTCATGAGGCCATCTCCCGTCAACCTCCATGTCTTCCTGAGGGGACTGACACAGATAGTTTCTCATCATACCCAGGTACTGATGAGGTATAAACTTCCTGCAGGTTCTATCTGCAGACTATAAAAACCACTTAGCTGCAGTGAGAAATAGCTCCTTTGTAATAGGATATACAATGGTATTGCAGCCACTGGGCCCTCTCATTTGGTATCATTTTTGGTGTGTGGGACAATGATCCTAGAAGCTGGTATTTTTGGTTACTCTTCCTTTTGTTATGTAATAAATGGCCTGAACCCAAAAGCAGCTTGTATCTTTACTGGCAAATCAGAAACTGGAAACAGTAAACATTCTCTCTGCTGCTGGTCTAGAAGCAGTGAGTACCATGAGTTTTTCAGCTGCAAGGAAGTGAATTTTGTCAACCACCTGAGCTTGATCATAAGCTTCAAGTGAGCTACACACCTACTAACAGCTTGACCGCAGGCTGTGAAATCTATAGCAGAGGGCACCCCTAAGCAGTGTTTGAACTTCCGGTCTCATGGAAGCTGAGATGATAAATATGTGTTGTTTTAAACTGCTAAGCTTTTGATAATTTGTTATATAGCAGAAGAAAGTTAATTCAGCAAGTCCACTACTCTAATCAACATGTTGGTACAGGCTGAATATCCCTAATCTGAAAATCTCAAATCCAAAGTGCTCCAACATCGAAAACTTTTATTAGAGTGCTGATATAATGCCACACATGGAAAATTCCTCCCTTACATCCTGTGATGGGTTGTAGTCAAAATACGGGCACACTAAAAGTATTGTATAAAATTATCTTCCAGCTATGGATGTAAGAATTATAAATAAATTTCATGTTTAGACTTGGGTCCCATCCCCAATATATTTCATTATGTACATGCAAATGTTCCAAAATTTAGAAATAATCTGAAATCTGAAAGTTTCAGAACCCAAGCAGTTCAGATAAGGGATACTCGGCCTGTACCTTGGTTCTGTATCTTAGAACAAAGTAAGGTCAGGATTAGGCTAAGTATGGATATATTTATTACATCAACGGTACTTGACTAAATCCAACTGCCTCACCAATTCCTACAGACTCCAGTCAGCACCTTTTCAACTATACCCAGAATTAGGGCAGTGGCTATTACCCTTCCTTAGGTCCTGAACATGAGTTACTCAGTTTATCTTCCACAGTTAGTCTTTGCAGGTTGGCTGGTTTCCAGGACCTGGCCTCACGTGACTCACTGCTCTGTCCCTTCCTCTCCCCTTCAACAAGGTCCCATCTTTCTAACATCAGGTACATTCACTACAGCCTGTTACTCATGTCATACTTCTACCATCAAGTAACACACGTACAGCAAAGGTTTTAGACCAAAAATTAGCCATGAAACTAAGATCAATATAGGGATTAGCCTAAATATTAGAGATGAAAAAATTCTGGAAGTAAATAAAAGCTGTGCTACATTAAAAAAAAATCTATTATGATTCTGATAATGGCAATCAAATGATAAATTAAAACCAAAACCCAAAGAGACCTTCAGATTATGCTAAATAAGTGGATTTGACATAAAGCAATTAAGAGAAGCCATCAATTCTGCATTTGCTGAGTTATAATTCCAAAGTGACTTTGTGAAAATATAATTAGGTTTCTATAACCCAGTAGCTATATTGTCTATTTTAGGGGTCAAGATATTTTAGATTTCATGGGTCATAAGGTATTTCTTTGTTTCAATTCTCTGTCATAACTACTCAACTTTGCCATTATAGTTAGAAAGCAACTACAGATAATATGAAAACAAATGGGCATGGCTGCATTCCAATAAAATTCTGTTTACAAAAACACCCCAGTTCACATGAAAATATGGATTTAAATAAGCATTCAGGAACTTACTGCTTAATTTTATCATTTTTAGGTCCAAATCTTGGTCCAGATGGCCCCCTTCTGAAAATAAAATAGCCAGTATATATTAGTAGTGGTCATATCAAACAAAAACAAAAACAAAACCACACATCCATATATGCAATCATGTGAGATACACATGGATCAGTCATTTACCGGAAGGAATGACATTTTACGAGTATTGGTGAACTCCATGATACATAATCTGGTCTTTACTTCACTGGTAGTTACCATTGGCCACAATTACCTTAATTATTCTAAGTGTTAAAACTTTATGAGAAATGAGGACTTATACAACCCTTAGAAATGCAGTTTTTTTCCCTAATTGTTAAACTCTGAAATAATAAAAATAAACTGCCCAGTGACTATGAATACCTTTATAATCAATTCTTGAGCAACTAAAAGTGCAAATCACCTTGAATTTAGGACATTGATAATTAGGAATGTTGATTGAGAGATGAATAGAGAAAACTATTCACTCAAAACACTAAAAAATTTTACGTATGTATTTTGATTACTCATCTTAAATCTACCAACAGCAAAAGGGGGAAAAACAAGAATCTTAAAAATATTAACATTTCTTAAATTATTATCTCTTTATAAAAGTCAAGGGTATATAACCTTAATTCATTTTAGCATTCTCAAAATGGAAATTTTTAGATATTTTAAGTATTTTAATTATCATTTTACTGAAGGTAGTGAATAAGGTAACTCAAAAGAAACAAGGTTCTTAAATTTCTAGACATAGGGTAACTTCTAAAGGAGGTGAAAAAAAAATTCAGTTTGTGACAAGAAAAACATTTTGGAGAAAAAGGTTAAACTGCCTATTAAAACTTATTTACATAATGAATAAATATGAAAATATCAACTTGCCTTAATTCCTCTAAGTTCTTCCTCCAAGTATTTAAAACTGCAATTAAGCCTTAGAATACTGGGCCAGTAGCCAGGCATGGTGGCTGGCGCATGCCTGTAATCCCAGGGACTCAGGAGGCTGAGACAGGAGGATTGTGAGTTCAAAGCCAGCCTCAGCAAAAGTGAGGTGCTAAGCAACTCAGTGAGATCCTGTCTCTGAATAAAATACAAAATAGGGCTGGGGATGTGGCTCAGCGGCTGAGTGCCCCTGAATTCAATCCCTAGTACCACCCCCTTACACACACAAAAAAAAACTGGACCAGTATCTCATCCCAAAGTACAAGTTAAATGTTGAATTCCACAGAGAAAACTAATATTCTAAACCAGAGGAACTACAAATGGGTCAACTGAAAAGCATAAAAAAGTAGTCATTCAATGAGGAAACCGCAAAGTGAGACAGCCATCTGAAAATTATTAAATTAAAATTATTCCAACTACAGGTTAAAAAAAAGCAGCAGTGGCTACATTTGTTTTCACTTATTACATAACATGAGACTTTAGAATGTTACTGAGGAACAAAACAAAATAAAACCCGAACCCAAGGCTGGTTCTTTGATAAACGTCTGGTCAGATCATACAGGAAAAACAGATAGGGCAGCAAGTACAGAATAAGAGAAGACACAATTACTAACAGAAGCAAAGTGGGGACCTCACTACAGACAATTGCACTATAGTCATGTAGGATTTACTACAAAGAGCTGAGTGAAGGACACATGGCAACTCTCTGTCTAACCATGTAATCCTTCTGTAAATCTAGAATTATTATAAAATCATGTAAAAACTCCTACAAAAAAATTTGGGGACTAGATGAGTTCAATTATGAATTCTACCAAATGTTCAATGTAGACACATAGCAATATTACAGAAACTCTTTTGGAAAAGTAAATACAGAACATCTCCCAAATCATTATATGGAGCCCACCTTATCTTAAACCAGTAGCCAGCAATAATATCTCTAACATAAATGCAAAAAATTCTTCACAAAATCTTAACTGATGCCAACAATGGCTTAATGACTACAAATGATTTATTCCAGAAATACAATGTTGGCTTGAAATTTCAAAATTGATGATAAATGACATCATCTATTTCTTAGCAAATTAGGAACAATAGGGAGCTTCCTCAACCTGATAAAAGGCATCTTTAAAAAAAAAAAAATGCAATGAAATCAAACTTAATGGTAAAAAAAAAAAAAAAAAAGGAATGTTTCGCCCTAAGGGAGCTCTGGAAGAGCATTCTCTCTCACCACTTCTAATTCAATATGGTACAGGGGTTTTTGCCAGAGCAAAACAGGAAAGACAAAGAAACAAAAGGCATACAAATGCAGAAGTAAAACTATCTTTATTTGTAGACAATATAATTATTTATGTGGAAAACACAATGGAATTCATAAAAATACTATTAAAATAAATAAGAGAGCTTAGCAAGGTTTAGCATTAATTTACTCTACGTCTACATACTAGCAATGAATAATAAGAAATTGAAAAAATCTAAATGAAATATTTTGTTCTCTCTCATATGGAAGTTGGAAAAAAGAAAAAGAAGATAGGGGTAAGGATCTCATGAAAATCAAAAGTAGATCAGGAGAGGAAAGAGACAAGGGATGGGAGAAAGGGGGAGGGGAGAAGTGCTGGGGAGGGATATTGGCCAAACCATATTATTATACTGTGTGCACTGCACGTATGAACACGTAACAACAATCCCATCCTTATGTGTAACTACAATTCACCAATAAAAATGTGAAAAGAAAAAAAAGCATGAAATACTTATGGATGAATCTGTCAAAAAATAAATAAATAAATAAAGATCTGAATCTGAAAACTAAGACATTGCTGAGGGCCTGGGGTTGTGGCTCAGTGGTAGAGCGCTTGCCTTACAAGTGCGAGGCCCTGGGTTCGATCCTCAGCACCATATAAAAATAAATAAATAAAATAAAGATACTGTGTTCAACTACAATTAAAAAATAAATAACTGAGAGAAATTAAGGACCTTAATAATTACAAAGATAAGCTATATTCATGAGTCAGAAAACCCAATATTGGTAAGACATTAACTCTCCCCAAATGGGTATACTGATTCAATGCAACCGCAACCCAGATTCCAGCAGGAACTTTTGTAGAAGCAAATAAATGATTCTAAAATTTACATTAAAAATTTTAAAGCCCAATTAGCCAAAAGAACATTGAAAAGGAAGTGTAAAGTTGGAGGACATACACTATACTACTTTGCAACTTATTAAAAAGTGACAGTGGTCAAGGAAGTGTGGTATTGATGTAAGATGGACATACAGATCAATGAAGTAAAGAGAGTCTAGAAATAGTGCCACAAGTATAAAGTCAATATTTTTGTCAGTTTTTAAAATTACAGTAAGTACATAACAAAATGTGCCATTTTAATCATTTTTAAATGTAAAGATCTGTGGCATTAAGTGTATTCAATTATTCTGTAACCATCACCACCATTCACCTCCAGAAATTTTTTATCTTTCCAATTAGACACAACTCTCCATTCTCCCCTCCTCACAGCCCTGGCAACCCCCATTCTACTTTGTGTCTCTCTGAGCCTGACTATACTCTAGGAACCTCATCTAAGGGGCATCATGCAAATACTTTTCCTTTTGTGACAGGCTTCTTTCACTTAGCATTCTTTCTTTTTTTTTTTTTTTAATATTTTTTTTTTAGTTATACTTGGGCACAATGTCTTTATTTTGTTTATTTATTTTTATGTGGTTCTGAGGATCAAACCCAGGAGAGGCGAGTGCTCTACCGCTAAGCCACAACCCCAGCCCCCACTTAGCATGATTTCTTTAAAGTCCATTCATGTTGCAGCAGACATCAAATTCCCTTCCTTTTCAACACAATATTAATTTATGTATATTCCACATTTTGTTTATACATTCATCTGGTGCGGGACACTTGGGCTGTTTCCACCTTTTGTCTATTGTTAATACTGCTGTTATAAACATGGGGGTTAAGTAATATTCAAATATTATTTTGAGAATTGTATTTGTCTTCCTTTCAACATGTAGGGGAAGCCGGATATGGAAGCTGGATATTGAGGGGGTGTGCCACTTAGGGTGTCAGGCCCTTTGGAAGGCATGGGAGTGGACATCAGTACATTTTTGGCCCAAAGAGTTGTTATTTCTCACAAGGGCATCTACCTTACATTCAGAAAATCACTTATCTACCCAAAGCATCTGCCCTTCTTTTCAACACTGAGTTCCTAGTAACTACCCTTTCATCTAAGACTTCTCACCATAAAAGGTACTGTAGGCAAGTAGCTTATGGAAAGCTTGTCACCTCTAACAAATTACATCCCCATATTTATGACATTCCTGCCAAAAATAATACAATTTCCTGTATTTGCTTTCTATCCTATAAGCTCTTACCCACTGCTTCATGGGTTTCAATTGATTTTATAAAATGTTTTCATCAAAAATCAGCCTCCACAAAAAAACATGTCACAATATGTTAATGAAGTAGAAGGTAAGCGCTTCCCCTCAGGCAACAATTCCCAGCAAAGACTCTTACAACACTGCTTCACAGACACAAACCTAGGCTGCATGAGAGTGATTTCAAATTAAAACTAAAAGGATTGGTCAGGGGGCTGAGGCTATAGCTCAGTGGTAGAGCACCTGTCTCACACATGTGAGGCACCGGGTTCAATCCTCAGCAACACATAAAAATAAATATAGAGATATTGTGTCCATTTACAACTGAAAAAAAAGATTAGCCAGGTCAAATAGTTTTTAGTACAGTACCATGATAATTCAATAGGGAAAGAATAAACTTTTTCATCAAATGAAATAATTAGATAGCTTACAACCCCACCCCCAAACCCTTCATCCTTACCTCAGCCATGTATAAAAATTAACTTAAAATGGATTACAGGCCTAAATTTAAAAGCCAAGACTATAAAATTCCTAGAAAGACATAGGTGAAAATCATAGTACATTATGTTTGAGAAAGATTTTTTTAATAAGATATAAAGAAAGAAAAACAATATAGAAAATTCAATAAATTGATTTCATCAAAACCCAATTAATCTTCAAATGCTACTGTTCCAAAAATGAAAAGGTTAAGTTACGGATTTGGAGTATATATTTGCAAAGCACATATATATGACAAAGAACTTGTATCTTTCTTACAACATAATAAGAAAATAAGCATGTATGAAACCCTGGGCTTGATTGAATTAGAGCAAAACACATACACACACACACACACACACACACACACACACTCACACAGGAGTTGAACATATACTTTGCCAAAGAAGGCATAATGATGGAAAATAAGCACATCAAGAGATGTTTAACATCAGTTTTCATTAGGGAAATGTAAATTAAAAACACACTGAGATACCTCTACACACCCACTAGAATATCTAAAATAATAAAGATTGACCATATATAGTTGGTTACAATCTGAAGCAACTAAAACTCTCATATAGTACTGGTAAGAATATAAAATAGGGCTGGGGTTGTGGCTCAGAGGAAGAGTACTTGCTTAGCATGTGTGAGGCACTGGGTTCGATCCTCAGACCCACATAAAAATAAAAAGGTATTGTGTCTACCTACAACTAAAAAAAATTAAATAAATAAAAAGAATATAAAATAGTTCAAACACTTTGAAAAACAGTTGTAAATGCACATTAAGTATTTTACTCTTAGATATTTATCCAAGATAAATAAAAGTGTATGTCCACACAAAAACTTTTATGCAAATGTTTACAGCAGCTTAATCTGTAATGTCCCCAAACTAGAAACAACCTAGATATCCATATACAAGTGAATAGACAGATAATTGCAGTATATTCTGCAATGGAATACTACTCAGAAAAAAAGAAACCCAATTATTGATACATGGTTGAATCTCAAAATAATCATGCTGAGCAAATGCAGCCCGTAAAAAAGGGGGCATACTCTATGATTTAGTCTATATAAAATTTTAGAAAATATATACTACAGTGATAGCATATCAGTGTTGCCTAGGGACTAGGAAAGCAACAGATTATCAAGGGGTATGTGGAAACTTTTAGGGTGATGGCTATATTTATTATTTAATTTTAGTGATGATTTCATAGTTTGTATGTCAAAACTCATTGTACACTTTAAATATATGCATTTGATTGTCAATTATACTTTGAAAAAGTTGTTCAAAAAACTTACAGAAAAAAGTCCTCTTCTTCATCTGAATCATCTTCCAAAAGATTTCTCTGTCAAAAAAGAAAAAAAGAAAGAAAGAAAGAAAGAAAGAAAAAGACTTTTCAGATTCAGAGGGCTTATAAAATGTCAAGGAGAAGTAATGAAACAAGTTCTATACTGGTGAATTTCTATATAGTGAATTTCTCCAAGCTTACAGACAGAGGGAAGAATGATCAATCACATTTACTTCAATAGAAGCTAAATGATATGGAACTGTTTACAGACCTTCCAAAGAAAATGCTTATAATTCCAGAATCCTATAATTGATGCTGCAGGCAGTTAGAAAGAAGCCCCTTCTCATTCCTCCCAGTGTCTCTGCATTGGCAGAAATTAACAGAGAACCAGACGGCAGAGAAGGAATGTAGTTTGTGGAGTCCAACTGCAGCAATGGAGGACAAGAGGAGGGTAACCAGAGCTGGGAGCAAAGGCCTAGTAACTGGCTTGGTCCACCTTCTAGCTGCTAAGTCCATAAACAGTACTCTACACAAATCTGAACTCCCACACAAAAACCTTATATTCTTACCTCACCAGATAGGACATTCTTCATTAAAATGAAGTGGTCTCTCTCCGCCCCCCAAATGGGAAGACATGAAGTCCCAAAAGGAGGCTATAGAAGAGCAAAACCCAGACCTTCAGACAAGAACTCAAACAGAATATGATTGCTTGCAGGTAAAATAATGGCTCCCCAAGGAGGCCTATGTCCTAGCCACCAAAGCCTGTGACTGCGTGAGCAAGGGTGTAGGAAGGGACTTGGCAGAGGTGATTAAAGGTCTTCAAAGGGGCAAATTCATGACAGATTATTCATGTGGGCCAGAGCTACTCACAGGGTTCTTATAAAATGGAAGCAGGAGATAGAGAGATTGAAACTTGAAGATGAAAGAACATGATGAGCCCAGACAGGAACTGGGAAAGGCAAAACCCGTTTCTGCCCTGCGGCCTCTGAATGGAAAACAGCCCCACTGGCACCCCGATTTCAGCCCCGTGAGACTCATCTTGGACTTCAGGTCACCAGAAATCAAGATCATAATTTCGTGCTTTATATTTGTAGTTTTTACAGTAGCAATAGGAAACCAATATACCACTCAGGTACCTTTTCTGAGGAAATTGCTCAAAAAATTACACCAGCCAAAAAGAAAATTAAGAACAAACCTCCTAAGACAGAGATCATCAGAGAATCTGATGTGTGGTCAGGTTTAAATGTTTGATGGTAACGTGACGGTGAACTGTAAGTTAGAATTACTGAAAAGGAAAAGGCACAATCCAAGGAAAAGCTTAAAAAGAGCCTAAAACTTTTTTCTAACAAAGCTCTGAGGCTGGGACATGGAGTGTGACCAACATGCCTGTCTCAGGGAGAAGTGGCAGGAAAGAGGGGGAGGGGACAGGGCTAGAGTGAAAGACAACACAACGGAAGGTCACCCGTTTCTAGTAAGCTGATGAAGAACAGATTTAAACATTACTGTTACAATATAAAGTTAATAACAGAAAGAGGAATGGATGGAGAAAGGCAGTAAAATTTCTCAACTGCCTAGTGGTTCCAAGGATAAGGAGAGAGATAAGGAAAAGGAATCAATCTAGGATTGATTATATAAGGATTAAAATACAAAGAATATCCTCACATATATGTAAACTAAATACTCCATAACATGAACAGTAAAACAGTGAAAGAAGGACGTATTTGACCTTCATTTAGCATGTATTTTTGAGCATTTCCCACATGGTTGGCACTGTTCTAAGATCCAAACCAGCTGTGAATGAGACAGACAAGGTTTGACTGAGCGTTCATAGAAAAATGTGACTGTGATAATGCTGTTCAGGAAACTAAAACAGTGACGGGACAAAAGTGATGGTGTGACAACATGAAAATCATTCTCAAGAGGTGAGTGAAATGTAAGCTGAGACCCAAAGCTCCTTGATAACAGAGACAGCCAAATATCAGGGTAAAGAACATCCACTGCAGGCTGAAGGACTACCTGGCACAGGAAAAGTCCAAATGTATTGGTCATCACAATAATGAGTGGTCTGAGTGGCCCTGACAAAAACAAAAACTATATATGATTAGAGTTCAAAAAATTCCAGCCTATATCTGTTTTCAAGAAAATTGTCTACAACAGAGGTCAAAAAAATGAAAAATAAAAAAGTGGTAGAAAAGAAACCTTAGCAAATTCTATCAAAAGACTATCAATCTAAATAGAAATTTTTAGGACATATTAAACAATCAAATAATAATTTTATAATTATAAAATACACAATCCACCAAGAAGACTTAACAGCAATGAGTTTATATACATAACAATATGGCTTCAAATTATATAAAACAAAAGCTGATTAAAGTACAATGATTTATGTCAGGCATGGTGGTACATGCCTATAATCCCATGGCTCAGGATTATAGGAGGCTGAGGCAGAAGGATCTCCAGTTCAAAGCCAGCCTCAGCAAAAGTGAGGTGCTAAACAACTCAGTGAGACCCTGTCTCTAAATAAAATACAAAATAGGGCTGGGGTTGTGGCTCAGTGGTCAAATGCCCGAGTTCAATCCCCAGCACCAAAAACAGAAAAAATATAATGGTTTATGATCCAGTTTATTTGGTTTAGAAGATATAATGTATGTTTATTTTAGTTTTATACTGGAAACACACATGAAAACCAATGCCTTTTACATATCAATGCGATACCACTTCACCCAGCAAGCACTGTTTGAGGGTGTGGAGGAACTGGAACCGTCACAGTGCTGGTGGGAATATAAAACACCATGCAACCATGTGGAAAACAGTTTAGCAATTCTACAAAGGTTGAACATCAGAGTTACTCTAACAATCAGTAATTCGATGTCTAGGTATGTAAGTATAAGAAATGAAAATGTGTTCAACAAAAACTTGTATGCTAATGTTCATAAAAGCAATATTCACAATAGCCAAAATGTCAGGAAAAATTCCAAACATCATCAATTGATGGATAACTAAATGTGGTACATCCATACAATGAAACATTATTCAGTTAATAAAAAGGATAAAGTACTGATACATACTACCACATTGACAAATCTTGAAAACATTATGGAAGTCAAAGAAGCCAGTCACAAAAAGCTACATATTGTATGATTTCATTTATGTGAAAGGTTCAGAATAGCCAGGTGCAATGGTACAACTTGTAATCCCAGCTGCTTGGGAAGCTGAGGCAGGAGGATGCAGGTTGAGGGCCAGCCTCAGCAACGTACAGAGACTTTGTCTCAAAATAAAAAACAAAAAGGGGTGAGGATATAGCTCAGTGGTTAAGCACCCCTGGGTTCAATCCCCAGTACAAAAAAGAAGGTTCAGAATAAGTAAATCTATAGGTTTTTGGTTGCCTAGGGCTGAGGGAATGGAGAGAATGGGGATGACTGCTGAAGGGCACAGAGTTTCTTTTAGGGAGGATAAAAAACCCTAAACTAGACCGTGTGATGGCTGCACAACTTTGTGAATATACCAAAACCCATTAAATTGTACCTTTTAAATGGGTGAGTTGTATGTTATATAAATCATATCTCAATAAAGCTGCAAAAATTATAATTGGAAAGAGTAACAAAACTTAAAAAATTTAAAAAGCAATTATTAGAACCAATCAGTTATGAAACTTCAAAATCTCATAAATATCCAAAGGCAGGCTCTATTTAAACAGTGGATTTTTGTTCAGTTCAGGTGTTCAATATCCAATTTTTACAGTCAATTGTGCTAATAACCCACATGTAAAGAGAAAGTCACAGTTACAGTCTCAGTAGTAGTACTGATTGAGACTGTACATTTTATATCTTTAAATATATGAGTTCAGCTCATTTTAAAAAGCTAAATAGCAATCAGTCTTTTGGTGGGTTCTTCTCCCCATCAAAAACATAAACAAAAACAAACTAAGGACAAATGCTTTTTGTATTATATTAAAAGATACTTCTAAATCATAAAATGTTGAGTGATTAATATCAAGTTCCAAAGTTACACAAAAAAGGAGCATATAAAATAAAGTCAAACAGGGGCTGGGGATGTGGCTCAAGTGGTAGCACGCTCGCCTGGCATGCGTGAGGCACTGGGTTCAATCGTCAGCATCACATAAAAATAAAGACATTGTATCCATCTAAAGCTAAAAAAAGAAAATATTAAAAATAAAAATAAAGTCAAACAGACCAAGAACTCTTAAGGGCAGCAACTGAGCCCCCTAGGTTTTAACACCATGCTTACCACGCAGTAGGTGGTTAATAAGTACTTGTGGAATGGATCAGTAAATAGAAGGATGACAAGAAGAAAGGAAGTAAGGGAGGCTTCCGTTTACCAGATTAAAAAAGGAAAAGAATATATTTCCTTCCCTCAAAAAATATTCTATAGATAGAATAATTCTATAGATAGAATAAGTATTCTATCTGTAATAGTCACATGATAAGCTGTCTTTCAAGATGCTGCACAATACCCTGATTTATTTATTTATTTGTTTATTTATTTATCTATCCCACCACCTTCTCTCTTATTTTCAGTGAAGTGGATTAAACACAGGGCCTCATGCATGCTGGGAAAGCATTCTAAAACTGAGCTATACCCCCAATCCCTAAACATAGCGTATTTCTAAAATGAACTAGAAATTGAAGCATCATGAACAAGGCATTCTGGACTCTGAGACAGTCATAGGTCCAGGATCTATCATATATAATTTCAAAATCTAAAAAGTTCAATAAGCCAAAAAGCTTTGATAAGTTTGGTGTCAAAACTCATTTGGGCTGGGTGCAGTGGTGCATGCTTGTAATCCTAGTGGCTTGGGAGGCTAAGACAGGAGGATCATGAGTTCAAAGCCAGCCTCTGCAACCACAAGGTGCTAAGCAACTCAGAAAGACCCTGTCTCTAAATAAAATACAAAATAGGGCCGGGGATGTGACTCAGTGGTTGAGTATCCCTGAGTTCAATCCCCAGTACTTAATCCCTGCCAAAAAAAAAACTCATTTGGAGGAAAACCTGACTTGAATTGACTTTAGCTATTTTATTTATATAGATAACCCATATATTTCACTAAGAAATATTAATATGTTTGGAGGTGTTAGTTCAGACCCCTAAAAGCTATATACTTAACTACCTTACTTAAATCTGAAAAACTCTAAATTTCAAATATATTTGGCTCCAGAGTTCTGAATAAGACATTATATAGTTGTATAAAATTTTCCCTGAGCTTGGCATGGTGGCACACGCCTGTAATCCCAGCGTATCAGGGGGCTGAGGCAGGAGGATCATGAGTTCAAAGCCAGCCTCAGCAAAAGCCAGGTGCTAAACAACTCAGTGAGACCCCCTCTCTAAATAAAATACAAAATAGCTGGGGATATGGCTCAGTGGTCGCATGCTCCTGAATTCAATCCCAGGTACCAAAAAATTTTTTTTTCCTTGAAATACTATTATCAATCTAAGCAACATATATTTTTTAAGACATTTACTATGAAGTTGAAAAAAGTAAGATTAGAATATGGTGGTGATAGGGCTCCGAAATTGACACCCTGAAGTAAAAGCTTCACAAGCAGCCTCATAGCAAGGTTTCTCTCTGACTGTCCCCTGCTATCAAGTTTTCCCCTAAGGCAAGCTACAGGGACCGCAGTTCCTTTCCCCAAAGGAGGTCACAAAACCCAGAACCCCCTTTCCCCAAATACTGTCATAAAACCTAAAAATATTAACCTAATCTTCTCCTTTCTATGTAAAAGTTGGCCATAAAACATTCACTAACCTACCTTCTTTGACTGCCCCATACTCAGAAGGAAGGACTGCTGCGGGGAGGCCAAGGAAAGTTCGAGCAGACAGGCCTTGCTGGCCTCCCCCCCTCCCCTGAGTCTATTAGTGTTAGATAACACCCTTTAGTTCAACCCTATTTCTACATGGCTGCCCTTACTTCATCAAACCTGAGCATAAAAATGTATAATTCACTCTGGGTCTTTGGGTCCTGTTGACACATACAAAACTGTGAACATATAAATCTGTTCAATGTTCCTCTTCTTAACCTGTTTTTGTTGTGGGGTGTCAGCTATGATCCTTCAGTATGAGCAAGAAAGGGATCACTACCTTTGTTGCTCCTACAGTAGCCATAAACTTTAGATTCTTTTATATTATTTACAAAGGGAGTGAAAACATGTTGACTCTTTCTTGTTCTAAAACTTAAGATTCTAAACTTACCCTTTCACTTTTCACAGAACCAGTGACATCATCATCATTGAGGTGTCGCTTGAACTTGGGAGGCATATTTTTACTCAGAGTACTCTTCTATTTCCCAGCTGAATAAAATATTCACCACCTTAAGGAGAAAAAAACCAATCATTAGACTTTTGGATGTAAACTAAAGTACTTAAAGCAGACAGAAGGCCTGTATGAGAGACGACCCCCCCCCCCCCCCCCCCCCGCATTTTGGTGACTTCAGCTACTCCCCTGTCACCTGCTCTACTCCAGTGACTTTACACCTGAACATGTAAGGAACAGTTAAACACATGATAAAATCAAGTAGTTTCCCAAAGAAAACATGTGGAAGAAATGAGTGAATTAAGGATTTTATAAAATGAAAGCGCAGATAGTACAGGAACAGAAAAAATAGAAAGAAGTTCCTTGAAAATCCTAAAATGCTTTATGATTTTAACTTGAAGTCAGAAGCTTAAGTAATGATTCTATTTACTCATCTGTAAAATAGGAATTTCTATGATTTTGCATGGAATTGAGGTGGTCCAATCAGATCATACATGCGAAAAAAATTTGCAACCTATATAGCGTCCCACTGGTATTCCATGAAAAGGGTTAAGTTTCTTAAGTCCTGGTTTGATACTGTGATTTTACACACACACACAAAACTTAAGATACACTTGCCTTGGGTCTTCATCCTATTTCCTAACATATAGTTCCTAATACCCTCAGAATCTCAGAGAGTGCTAAGTGTGGTTTTTGTTTGTTTGTTTGTTTTTGTATGCTAATGAGATGACTAGCTTCAGAAAGGCAGCTAGCTACAAGAAAGAGCAAGGCATGATTAAAAGGTTGGGATATTGCAGCTCCCACTTTGGGGAGGGCAGAAGGACTAAAGGTTGTGAAAGTTGAGTCAATCACCAACAGCCCAATAACAGTAGTCTATTTTGCCTAATAAAGTTTATGTAAAAACCTAACAGGACAGGATTCCAGAGTTTCCAGATGGCTGGACACATGAAGGTTCTTGGAGGGTGGCGTGCCTGAAGGGCTATGGAAGCTCCTGGTTCCTTCTGCATACCTTGCTCTGTACCTCTATTCCATCTGACTATTCATCTGTATACTTCCTAATAAACTTTATAATGAACTGGTAAACATAAGTAAAGTGTTTCCCTGAGTTCTGTGAGCCACTCTAGCAAATTAATTGAACCTCCAAAAGGGATTGTGGCTGCCCCAATTCATAGCAGACCAATTAGAAACACAGGTATAACATCCTGGAGCTTGTGATTGACACTCAAAGGGGGGGGGGCAGTCTCATGGGACTGAACCCTCAACTTGTGGGATGCTATCTCCAGATAGTGTTAGAAATGAAATGAATTAGAGGACACCCAGATGGTATGTCCTAGAGAATCTGCTGCAAAAATTACTTGCTTTCTGGTAGAGAAAAATCTCCACACATTCTGGGGTCACAGAGGTGTATGTATTATGAAAGTAGGAGAAAACGAGTTTGTCTCTAACATCAAAAGAACTGAGTTAAACAAAGCCAGTTTTCTTTGTTATAGAACCACCTCACAGCTTTTTACATGCTAATAAGTACTGTGATTTTTTCCAAGAAAATGTGTATGTAACAATAAAATTTTTTGAGAAAAAGTGGCATATGCAAATATGAATTTTCAGTATTTTTGGATCAGATGATGGCTGAACACCTAAGAACTCAGAATAGCTCAAATGTATAGAATGCTTTCTGTGTTGGGCACATAGATGTGCAATTTTCTCAGTGATGCAGAGCAGTTTTAGTGCTCAGAGTTACACATGCATGTTTTCTTTTATTCTCTATGCATACCACTGAGGTAAGAACCAAGAAACTAAGAGAAAAGACTTAGTAAAAAAAAAAAAAAGTGTTGTCACTTATTGAAATAGCAGAGATACAGGCCTAAATCAATGGTTGTGCGTTATCAGTTTTAGTATTTATTCAATTGGTTGCCATCAGATGACACAGTTCTACCTGAGAAACACATACTTCCCTGTAACAATCCAGTAGCCCCACATCCTCTTCAGGAAGAAGCATCTGAGATCTTCAGATTAAGTACAGTTAGACATTAGTTTGTTGTTTAATGTCATTCACTTAAAAAAAAAAAAAGTGTCTAGTTTCATATTCAACAAAATGTTCTCAAGCCAGAAATTTAACCTTCTGTAACCTCACTAAACTCTTGTACCTAAGTCACAGCTCCAGAGTTTCTCATTCCACAATATTTCCGTCATGTACATCTGGCCCATTTGATGCCTCATACTTTGATTTAATGATAATTCACTCATGCAGAAATGTTACAGAATGCATGGGAAAACAGATGACAGCAAATAATCGGAGAACGTGAGCTTTTCTTCAATCGTATTTTAAATCCTACAAAAGGGTGCTAGGGTGCTCAACAGCCCCCCACAAACCAGACAGACTCCTATGAAGTCTGCAGACATACACAGCAAAGCTAATACCTTAAACAGCAGACCCCGCCGTCAGAGCCAGGGGACCCGCTGGGAACAGCAGTGAGCCCAGCTCCACAAAGAGAGGGCCACCGGCAAAGCAGCAGGCAGGTCGCCACCGGCGGGATCAACCGACGCCATGGGTACCAACCAACCAAGGCGACGAGTCACGCTCGGGGAGGCGGCGTGGACGTCCTCGGTAAGACCTCCTAGAAGCCCACCGCCCGGGCCGTGTGCACACGCCCGCCCCGCCGGCCCGTCCCCACCGGACGCCCGGAACGTCACGCACCGGGAGCGGCCCCGGGCCTCCGCAAAGGCTCTGCGCAAACAAACTTGCATCTATTTATTGATCTTGCTCCACCACCACCCGCCCACCCGCCCGCCGCGCTCCGCGTCCGCAGGCGCCGGCCCTGGGCGGAGGCCGTCCTCCTGCGCGCACCGGGCGGCGCCGGTTCCCACCCCGCGTTCCAGGCCGCCCCTCCGCCGCCCTGCACCCCGCGGCCCCGGGGCCTCTCAACCGCCCCCCGTCTGGCCGAGCGCCCGACCCGAGGCCCGGGACGTTGGCGCCGGCGCGTCGCCTCCTCCCCGCCTCCTCTCGCCCGTCCCCACCGGGCCGGCCGGCGCCGGTACCTGCGAGCCGGAGAGCTCCGCGGCGCCGGGCGGGGAGAGGGAAGCAGAGCGGAGAGAAGAGCCAGGCGGGAGGGGAGGCCGCGGCGCCGACCGCCTCGGCCGCAGCACCCCCGCTCATCGAGCCGATCGGCGCTCGGCGGTGGCGCGGGCGGGGGGCGGGACCGGGGCGGAGACCGCCGAGCGAGTCGATCCCGCCTCTTCTGCGCCCGGGCGCACCCCCCACCTCCACCCCGCGCATCGTCGTCCGCAGCCTCGGAGTTGCGTGCTGGGGAGACGTCGCCGGGGTCGCGGGGTCGGCCGTGCGCGGGTTGCTCGGGGCGGCGTGGGAGACGAGAAGTGGCGCTCCGCAGCCCGGCAGCCAGGCCCAGCGGAAGGCTTAGGAGGCAGCTCCGAGACGTCTTTGCTCCGGGCTTGCAGTTGGCAGAGGATTCGTTCCCTCCCTTTATTATGATCCGCAAGGCTTGGGACTTCCCGTTTCATTTCCTCAGAGTAGAATAAAAACTCACACACAGCTCAGGAAATGGAGTGCCAAGCTGGTCGGGATTTTGAACGAATTTTCCCAGACTTGTATAGATTTGTCTTTCCCATGTCTAGCTCTATAGTAATTTCTTGTTCACTTTTTGAGATTTTTACAAAGGTCGTTTTAATTAGTTATTACACATGACAACAGAATGCTTTTTGACACACTGTACACAAACGGAGCCCAGCTTCGCCTTGCTCTGGCTGAACCTGGTGCAGTCACACGGGCAGTGTGAGCACACGTGTATGTAGGGTAATAATGTCCGCTTCATTCCACCCACTTCCTGTTTTCACTTTTTATGGATTGAGTTTTCATGAAACAATGATTATATATATTTCATTAGCTTAAACATTTAATTAGACTCTACTAGGCATAGCTATTTTAGGGTACAAATATAAACCAGCTCTTGAAAGCACCCAGCTCTGTGGTTTGGAGAGAAGCACGTGGGCCTCTTGCACTCAGCCGACTGAGTTAGGAAGTGTTTTCGTCTTGATCTTGAAACAGTCTAAAAGTTACTGAAGAATAAATACAAAGAACTGATGTAAACCCAGTATCCAGACTAACATTTTTCTAATGCTGACCTTAACCTGTAGATGGGTATCATCACTCACAGTGTGAATAAAACAGCCCTCTTCTAACATGAAGACAGGGCCAGAGAAATTTCTGCGGCTTCTTAATATTTTACATCACTTGTTTATTCTCTGTTCCACTAAATGTATACCCTCCCCCCCACCACCAGTTATTTGAGAGTTAGTTGTAGACATCATGCCTCTTTATCCCTCAGTACTTCAGCAGGTGTTTCCTAAGAACAAGAACATTTTCTTCATAACGGCAATTCAGTTGTCTAATTCAGACAATTGTTTAATTCAGACGTTGATACTTTAATTATTTCTAATAAAGCATCAAAGTTTGCCAGTATCTCAGTTATGGAGAATAATGAGTAAAAGAGCAAATGGTAAGTGGAATCTGTTCTTTACAGACAGGTTTGATTATAGTTTAATTTTTCTTAAAGGATGTATAAGGTGTACTCTGATACCTTCCTTGTAAAATGTTAGCTGTGATATTGTGAGATGGACCCACAGGGGTACTTGCTTTCTTTCCTAACTCTTCTTGTTTACTGATATAATGATTCATTGCAAATATATTATCTTAGAAAAATTGCTTCCCACAAAGATGGTAATCATAGACACTTGTGTAGTAATTTGCTTTAATTGTGTTACAAGTTTATTTTACTATTTCTCTGAAAGTTAAAAATGGCCACCATTTATCAAATGCCTCTTTTAGAGCATTATCTTAATAATCAGCATGTGTTATTGTATGTCTTCACAACGACCCTCTGATGTTATAATTTTCCTCATTTTATTGATTTGGAAACCAAGGTTACAAGATGACATAATGTAATTTGTCCAAGGTTAGAGAATGGACACATTAGTAAATATTGCATAGCTATATGCTTAAATTAAGGCAAGATAAATATTTCATCTAAATGGGCCACATACTCTGCCCTAAAATAGAAATTGGTTGGTTTTTAAAGCATCATATGGATGAGCTCTATCAAGTTTAATGTAATGATCTCATTTGATTTAGGAGGCTTTAGTCTGAAGGGCAACTACAACATTACTTTGTTGTTGAAGGTGGTACTATTAATCTTGGATAGTATAACAAAATGAATCAATTCATCAGATATGTATGATAGGTATTCTATTTAAGTCTATGGATGCAAAGATGGTAAAGAGTGTTTGGTGTCCTCCAAAAAACAACAATTTTACACAGAAAAACAAGCCTAATATGTTAGTTTGCTGTTACTGGGATTAAAAATCTGAGATAATCACAGGGTGTGGTGGTGCATGCATGTACTCCCAGCAGCTCAGGAGGCTGAGCAGGAGGATGGCAAGTTCAAAGCCACCCTCAGCAACTTAGCGAGGCACTGAGCAACTCAGCAAGACCCTATTCTAGATAAAAATACTTTTTTAAAATGGCTGGGGATACATGGTTAAGTGCCCCTGTTTTCAATCCGCAGTACTGGGAAAAAAAAAAGTGTATGGGGGGGGTGGAATCTGAGAAATCAACATAAAAAAGAGAAGGTATATATTGAGTGACAGTTTTACAGGTTTCAGTCAGGGTCAATTGTTTGACCCTATTGCTTTGGGGTCTGTGGCAGAGCCGCATATCATGACAGGGAGCCTGTGGTGCAGCAAGCTGCTCACCTTGTGGTGGCTAGGAAGCTAAGACAGTGGAAGAGACTGTCCTAAAAGGGACATGATACATTCCCAGTGACCTGAGACCTCCAAGTAGGTCCTACCTTCTAAAGCCTCTACCGTCTCCTGATAGCACCACTGGCTGAGGAAAAAACCTCCAACACATGGGCCTTTAGTGGGCATTTAAGATCCAAATTAGAGCATTATTATGGTTTAGATCTGGAATGTTCCCTGAAGGTTAATGCATTGAAGGCTTGGTCCCCAGTGCAGCAGAGTGGGGCTTTGGGGTGACAACCTCATCAGTGGACTAATCCATTGATGAGCTCATAGTGTAATGCCAGATTCGTGGGACCCCAATAGACCTCCAGGAGCCGAATCCAATGCAATCACACAAGAGTCTTTATTGCAAGCTCGAGCCTGGACTCACAACGGTTCTGATGCAGTGGTCCCAGGGAGTGAGTCCCGGTCCTTTGTTCAGTGAGATTTTATAGGTTTTGGGGGATACTCTATGCGTCACGATATCACACAGCAAATCATTTCACACCGCGGGAAAGTCAAACAACAACTCTTAACATTGATTAGCACATTCACTGGCGGGAACAAGTTGGGTAGGGGTGATTGGTTAATACAAGAGGGGGATTTGTTTGAACAGATTGGTTTAAGCCATAAGGGGTATACATGCCCCAGCATGTTATCAACCACCATAAACTACTGGGGGGTCATCTGGCATCCCAGGTATTTTCCCTGTCTCATGCTGATTGGTGGTTGCTAGGGGATTGCTATGGGTCCTCACCTAGCCTGAGTCAGGGACACCAGGTGCCATAGATCTGTGGGGTTTTCTAAGGACAAGGGTCACGCTCCTTTCCTTTGTCAGGAGTTGAGGTAGAAGCTTTTTTAAAAAATGGAGTCACATCAGTTTCTCAACAGCAGAGTGGGCTATCAGGAGGTGGGACCCAGTTGGAGGAAGTAAGTTACTGGGGGCAGGCCTTTGAAGGTTATATTGTCCCTGGACCACCCTCCCACACACTGGCCCTGCTTCCCTGCTGACATCAGGTGAGCAGCTTTGCTCTGCCAGGCCCAACGTGGTGGAGCAAGCAGATCATGGTCTGAAACCTCTAAAAGTGTGAACCAATAAAACTTTCTGTAAGACTGGAAGACGCCGCACCACACGACACAGATCACCAAAGAGGTTTCCGCTTTATTACCAAAGGCTGTGTGTTTATATAGGTCTAAGGAGAGGTTACAGGGCTGAGGTAGATAACAGGTCGCCCGTTTATTGGCAAGCTTTACCATATGTCAGTTCCGGAGCCCAAGAAGTTAATTCTAATTGGGGCTAAGGCTTCCCACCAGCAAGGTTTGAACGTTGGCGCCAGCAGGAACGTTTCGCGCCAGTGAAAGAAACAAAGAGGAGAAAGAGGGTCGTTAGACGCCATGCTGGGGTTTTTCTCTGGGATGCTGCTGCCGTTATGTTTTCCCAACATTCCTCCCTTTTTGTTTTCTTAGAAATTGGGGCATTGTTGGTCAGATCTGGCTGCTTCTGGCTGTGCAGGGGCGGCGTAGGGCCTAGAAGGGGAATTGGAGGAATGTTCGGGGGGGGGGGGGGGGGCAGGTCTGGGGATATCATGGCAATCAGAAATAAAACCCAGTGGCTATAGACAGCTACTTCCGTAGGGGTGAAGTCTATGAAAGTTCCCTGAAACCACAAGTCGTCGATGGCGTCGAACCAGTCCTGGATGGAGGAAATAGTTGGTATCAGCCACTGGTCCTGTAACAGAGACTCTAGGAAATATTGGAAGCGTTGCCTTGACATGGCGTCACCAGCACCTGAAGAAGATCAGAGCAAACAAAAGCAGGATGAAGATAAAAATTAAAGCAAATGTCAGTTTTTGGCAGAAGTTCCATGTCGGGGGACTGACAGAGAAGAGGCCAAGGGCCATGAGGAGGCTTAAAAGGACAAAAAGGGTCAAGAATCCAGGATGGCAGATTAAGAGGTTCTCCGGGCTCGTTGTCTCCCACTGTCCGATGTCCGTTGCATTCCATCGTGCCTGGTAGTGAGCTTCAGCAATGAGTGAGCTGTTCTCTTGAAGATGTTGGGGGCTCATCGGTCATCAGAGGCTGGTAGTACCTAAGCAGAGGCTGGTTGAAAATTTGGTTAGAGATCTTCCTTAATTGGCCCTGTAGGAAGCGAAGCAGACAGGGCAGGAACAGACACATCAGGAAAAGAAGACATATGGGC
This sequence comes from Marmota flaviventris, assembly GCF_047511675.1. Taxonomy (NCBI): domain Eukaryota; kingdom Metazoa; phylum Chordata; class Mammalia; order Rodentia; family Sciuridae; genus Marmota; species Marmota flaviventris. The sequence continues at coordinate 103,975,207 of NC_092509.1, read as the reverse complement.
CCTAAAAGAGGCAACAGCCACAATTGGAAGTGGGCTAAAAAGAAGGTGGCAAATGGGTTTTGGTTTGGTGGATTTTTCAAAGAGGTAGCCAAGTCGGTGAGCTTCACTACATTAGTTTCCACAAGGCCTGATTCGTTGAGTAACAGCATTCTTCCCTCAAGAAAAGACAGGTTCCACCTTTTTCGGCTGTGAGTAAGTCTATAGCTCGTCGATTTTGAAGAGTAACTTGAGCCAAGGAGGCAGCGCCGGGGAATCACAGTATGGTTAGACTCCTCGGGCTCCCATAATGGAGTGTCGGGTGAAAGGGTTCAGAGAGAACGGCAGGCAGATAGAATGGAGAAATTTGAGAGGTCAGAAGCCTAGAAGTTCAAGGGAACCGCTGCAAGCAAAGGTTGAGTCAGGTGCATAAGTAGCAATCAGTTGGTGTGATGGCGGGGAGGGTTAGATTTAAGAAGGTTACAGTTTCAGTAAGTAGTCGTAGCCATGAATACTGTGGTGGACTCCTGACATTAGGCTCACATGGATCCTGTATGGAGTCTAACAACTGCTGTTCGGAATGCTTTATGTCAGTAGAGATTATAGCTACTGAGTGCTGGGAGGGTTGAAGCTCTCGGGAGATGGAGATGGAGCCACAGTGGGTGGGAGAGGATATGTCACAGTAGAAGGAAGCATTTACCCTAGAAGTCCAGCGTGGATGGTTAGGGTCAGTGATAGCCAATTGATAGCCCCCCCGAGATCAATCTGAAATTTCCAACGCAGGAATCCCCGATGCATGCATGTGGGTTATGAACATTACATGACCAGTAGGGGCACCCCCCATAGGTTTCGGGCCACCATTTGCAGTAATCCTCTGTCTGATCATATAAGAAGCAAAGGTAAGGCCTAGTGGCTATTTTTAAAAGTTCAGAATTCTGAGAGGAGAGAGGAAGGAAGATAGATGCATTACATCCCGTAGGGGCGCAATCGACTGAAGAAACTAGGCGAGTGTAACGAGGACATATGTCTCACTACATATGCCTTGGACATATGTCTCTCTGACTTTGAATCTCCAAGTATCATGGTGGAGTATGGGCGGTTACACAAGACAGGCGAAGCTTTAGAGGATAGTTAGGATGTGGAGAGCAGGAGTAAAGGGGAGGTCTAGGAGGTGACTCTTGAAGTTCCTCTGGGGTAGTCTTGTCATCAGCAGGTGGGGCGGCCTCCTGGTGATATGCTTCAACAGAATTCCTCAGTTTGATCTGCTATGAAGCATAGCATTGTTGAACATAGTGGGATGAGGTGGCCCAGTTGAATCCAGTAACATTAAGGGCCCAATTACAGTCAGTGAAAGGCCAATCGCTTTGGCCCATAGACTGAGAGCGGATGGTGCCATCCTGTTGCCATGTCACTTGGATGTAGAAGCTCCATCTTTGGGTTGGGATAGAAGCTTGAGAGAGATTAATGATTAGTAATAGGAGAGGGTTGGTGAGAAACTTTGAGTTTGGTGGGCCCCAGCATGGTGGAAATATGACTGTATGGGGTCCTGTCCGGCAAGGTTTCAACGACTGAGAATGTAGCTCTCCAAGTAAAACTGCATCACCTGGTTGAAGAGGGTCCGATTTAATTCCCGATTGTGCTGGAACAGAAGTAACAGATAGTGCAGGAAGACACTGGTCTGCGTGTTCTCTTAGGAGTTTGTATAGAAGCATGAGATAGGGCAGGTAGGACACAAGGGGAGGAGGAGTGATAGGAAAGTTTTAGTTGATTAAGAAAGGCATCCATAGAACAGGCTAAGGCCTGAGGGGGCTCTAGGGGTTGCCCGAATTTGGGTGAGGGCCAATGGCAAAAGATTGGGCCAGGACAGTCTGCATGCAATAGCAAGTTTAGTGAGATGATCCTTGAGAATGCCATTAGGCCTCTCAGCCTTACCCAAGGATTGGGGTCAGTGGGGGATGTGGGGCCTCCAAGTGCTGTTAAGGCCTTTGGAAACTAGTTAAACAATCTGAGAAGTGAAGGCTGGACCGTTGTCTGACTGGATGGAGGCAGGAAGTTCGAACCTAGGAATGATCTGCTCAATGAGGATGGAGGCGACAGTGTCAGCAGTTTCTGATGGTGTCAGCAGTTTTCCTGGAGGTAGGGAAGGCTTCTATCCAACTGTAAGAGAGTGCTATCCCCAAATTACAAACAGTTAAATCCTGTGTCAAGGCCTGACCAAAGTGGTAGGGACTGTCCCTGAAGCCTTGGGGTAGGCCTGTCCATGTCAGTTGTTGAAACCTAAAGAATGTAAGGTCTTCCCATGTGAAGGCAAAGAGGTAATAAGAGTCAGGATGCAGAGGTACTGTAAAGAAGCCAGCTTTAAGATCCAGGACAGTAAAGTGAATGGTCAAAGGGGGATATGAGAAAGAAAAGCATGAGGGTTGGAAACAACTGCCTCATTAATTAGGCGGAGTTCCTGGACTAAGTGATAGGCTCCTGAGAGTTTGCGTACCAGAAATATACGAGTATTACAGGGGGAGTCAGTAAGGATTGGGAGTCCCTGGGCCAGCAACCGGTGTATAATGGGCTTAAATCCCTCCCTATGGGTTTTGGAGATAGGAAATTGGGAACACAAGGAAGTTTAGTTTGGTGTTTCAGCTGGGTATGGACTGGCTTGTGGTGGGAGGCAGTAACCAGCATGGAGATGTCTCAGACCTAGGGATCAGGGGGCAATGGCACAGAAGGTACTGTCAGGTCATTAGAGAGGGTAAGAGTTAAAGGCCAAAGGAGATGGGTGGTAGTATTCTTGGGGTGTAATTGGAGGGTGGCTCCTAATAATTGGAGAACATCTCTGCCTAGGAGAGGAACTGACAAGATGCAATGACCAGAATAGTGAGTGAATGGGTGTCCCTCCAGGGCACAGGCCAGATTTACAGTTCTGTTTGGGGAGAAGGGTTTGTTATCAATACCCATAACTGAGACCTGGGAAGGAAACAGAGGCCTAGAATGGGCAGGCAAGACAGAATAGGTAGCCCCCGTGTCCACAAGGAAGGTTATGGACTTACCCGCTGCCTGGAGCATTACCCTGGGCTCGGAGAGGGCTGAGAGGGCTTCTTAAGTCTTCTGCAAACCCCAAAAGTTCAGGAGAGGGGACTGCCTGACTGGTCATACCTCCTGCGTAGAGGGGCCAAGGAAGGACCAGCCAGAGGCAGTCAATCTTCCAATGTCCTGTCTGCTTACAGGTGGGGCATGGCCTGGAAGGAGGCCGTGGGTTTGGGCATTGGCATGCCCAGTGACCTTCGCATCCATATTTGAGGCAAGCCTCTGGTGGAGAGGAATGCTGGTTCCCCTCTGAAACTTTTGCTGGAGATGTAGGCCTCAGGGATGCTGTCAAGGCCTGAGTTTGGGGTGTTACCTTCTTTTCTGCAATGGAGCCTGCTTTAAAAGCCATTTTCACCAGATCTCAGTTAGGGGTCTGATAGTCCTCCTCAGCTCATTTGAGCTTTTTTCTAATATCATGAGCCGATTGAGTAATGAAATGGGTTGCTAACACTGTAGCCCTGATGGGAGACTCAAGATCTAGCTTAATGTATTTGGTTAGGGCCTCTGTAAGGCGGTTGAGAAATAAGGATGGATTTTCATCAGGGTTCTGGGTAATGTCCTTCAGTTTATCAAAGTTAACTACCTTATTAGAAACTGCTTGCATGCAGTCCCAGTTAGGTTCAGTTATGGGACATGCACTCGGACTATCCCTTCAGCACCAGCTACTTCCCTGACAGAACAAAGGAACTGTGAGTTATCTGATAAGAGGGATCAGTGAAGCACTGACAGGAGAAGAGAGGGGCGTGAGTGGGGGGGGGGGAAGGGCTTATCAGTAGAAGAAGTGAGCAGAGTTGGGGGAGGGGGAGAGGCTCGGAGGGATCCGGAGATCCCACCCATTGCAGCCAGGTGGGACCCATCCTGCCTGCCCGTTGGAACCGGGCCGCAAAGGGAGGGGCACGGGAGTCGGGGGCTCGCGCTGTGGCGCAATGAAGGTGAAGGACAGGACGGTGGCTCGCCCGCCTGCTGAGGTGGGATCCCGAGGCCTCTCCAAGCCACTGAGGGCGCACTGCCGGCCCGTTTCGCCCGCTGCACCGGGTAGGTGGAGCACCAGCGCACGTGTCTGGTGGCCAGGCAGACTAGAAGCATGCAGACAAGGCCACGGGCGGCAGAGGTGGCGGCGGGGGCAGGGAGGGGACGCAGATGGGAGGAAAAGGAGGGGGAAGTGCGCAGGCAGGGCTCAGAGGGGAAGGTTGGGAACAGAGAGCAGAAGGCAGGACGGGGAGGCCTGGGAACTCTTTATACCCTTTCAGGCGCCGGCAATAGTTAAAAGGTCCCAGAGGAAATTTGGATCTAAGGAGCCTTCTGGAGGCCAATGATTGTCATTATCTAGCGGATATGTGGGCCAATCTTGGGTACAGAATCTGATAAGAATTTTGGGCTTGAGGTCCGGGGGGAGAGAGAGAGTAGCCAAACTCTTAAGGAGACACTTGAGTGGTGAGGTTTCTGGTATAGACAGGGAGGCACTCATAGTTAGAGAGTGGAGGAAGGGACATCAGAGGGAGAAAAAGAATTAACCCGGGCTGTAGGAGCTTTCTGGAAGCGAAGAGCAGATGGAGGATCACGTGGGCGTCCCCGAAGTGACCAGTCCACTGCGAGTAGGTACAGAGGGCACAGCTCGGTCGTCACCGACAAAGTGCAGTCTGTGTGACCCTATAAGCCACCTGATGTCAGGAAAATTTTTCCACCGTGTGGTGAGCCGTTCCTATAGACCGTGGCCGCCATTAGAAGATGGCGCCGGCTTCCACTGTGGCCTGTGATAAACAACTCCTTTTTTGGAGAGTTGGCACGTAATCCTTTATCACCCTATGAGAAAGCTCCACGTGGCAGCTTTGCATTGGGGCTTGAGATGCTTTATTAAGGCTGGGAGGGGCATCTGAGGGGAGAAGAAGAAATATCAAGGGCCTGAATAAACTGCTGAAAGAAGATTCCTGAGTTGCGTCTTCCTTGCGGGCAAGGGGTCGCGACAAGTGGTGCCGAGACCCGGGAACCAGAACTTTCAGCAGTCAGGGGTGGTGCACCGGTTAGTCCCAGGTAAGTGGGATCCGCGACCAAAGCGGGGTTAGTCCCAGGTAAGTGGGATCCGCAACCAAAGCGGGGCAGCTCCTCTGTAAAGAAAGAGAGAGCATTACATTTTATTGCAGCTGCACTGTGTACTTTCGCTTTTGTTTTCTGTGTTTCTTTTGTTGTGTCATTTTGCTTTTGTTTTTTGTGCTTCTTTTGTTGTTGTGTCATGGGTACCGCATCTTCAAGTCCGCTTCTCCTGGCCCTAGATGGCCTGTTACGTTCCAAGGGCCTGGAAGTGAAACATAGTACTTTACAGAGATTTTTACAGAAGATAGATATCGCTGCACCGTGGTTTGCATTTTCGGGCAGCCTTACTGTACCTAGTTGGGATAAATTAGGCAAAGATCTTGACTTTGCTTCTGAGCAGGGCATATTAGAGGGTGGGGTGATACCCCTTTGGAAAATGGTCCGTAGTTGCCTTACAGATGGCAGATGTCAGGAAGCACTTACTAAAGGACAGGAAGTTCTAGAGCAATTACATGAGGAGAAATCGGAGACGGCAGGAAGTGAGGTGCCTCAGGAGGATGGGAGTGTGCGGAGCGTGAAACAGGGGAGGAGACGATTGTATCCAGATCTCAGTACGCTGCGCACACCCCCATGCGAAAGTGGGTCAGAGGAAGAGGAGGATGAGGAGGAAGAGCTCGGGAGGCTGTCTCATCAGCTAGAGAGTTTAGCTATAGGAGAAGGGAACAGAAATAAACAGGGGCTCAAGAAAAGCGATCCCCCGGATCCACCGCCGTATGGTGGGGGTGTTTCGGGGAGAGCTTTCCATGCCCAAACATGGAGGGCTGTTAACGCTGAGATGGGTCTTGCTTATCCAGTTTTTCAGGATGACAATAGGGGAAGATTCCATGAACCCTTAGATTTTAAAATTGTGAAGACCCTGGCAGAATCTCTCCGCACTTATGGCATAGATGCCGCTTTCACTCTCACTCAGGTGGAGGGACTTACTAGATTTTGCATGACTCCCTCAGATTGGGCTAGTCTAGTCCGCGCTTGTGTTTCCCCAGGGAAATATTAGGAGTCCAAAGTTGGCTGTTTAATGTTTCTGGCATTATCCAAGACTCGGGGCGAGGTAGGAGGCTTAAAATTTCTGCAAATAATTCACAATTATCTAATGCTACATTACCCTCCGCAGCAGTCTGTCTCCAATCTCCGTTCCTGTTTATTTTGGCTAATGATACACCACAGGGGATGCTTAATTGTTCTAATGTTACCTGCTACTTGTCTGAGTGTTGGAATGGCTCCTGGACTACGGCAGTGGTTATGAAAATTCCAACCTTTGTCCCGATCCCGGTTACTGCAGATCCAGAATCTTTTCCTATTGTTGAATTGATTAGAGCCCATAGAGATTTTGGAATTACGGCAGCTATAGTGACAGCTGTGGCGGTATCTGCTGCTGCAGCAGTTACAGCTGGAGTAGCCATGGCCAGCCAAGTACAAACTGCTGCCACTATTAATCAGGTTATTCAACAAACATCCACTGTACTTGAATCCCAAAGTAAAATTAATCAACACATTTTATCTGGGATTTTGGCTGCTAATCAAAGGATAGATCTGCTTCAAGCTCAAGTTGAGGAATTGTCTGACCTAGTACATTTGGGTTGTATTGATCAACGTGCACATTTATGCATAACCTCTGTCAGATTTAATGATTCCAGGAATGCCTCCCGCATCATTGGCGAATATTTGGCCGGAAATTGGTCCATGGCAGCGGAAGACATGATCCAGTCTCAACTAACCCAGATAGCTGTCTTGAACAGTACCCGTGTCGATCCCGTGACTTTGGGTCGATTCACCGATTGGATATCCTCTGCCTTTTCCTTCTTTAAGGAATGGGTGGGAGTGGGCATTTTTGGGGCAATGTGTTGCTTCGGTGTTGTACTTTGTTTGTGGCTTCTCTGTCGCCTTAAAGCTCGCCATGCGCAAGAGAAAGCTATGATTGTACAGGCTCTTGCAGCCTTAGAGAATGGCATTTCTCCACAAATCTGGCTTGCACATCTTAAACAGTGATTTCTGGGCATGGCCATTACACCCCAAGTTAGTTTCACATTGCACTGGGATTGGCATGTCCTCTTCCTTACTCTCTCCCAGTGCTGAATAGCCCTTGCACTCTGCAGGTCTTGTTACCATTGCACGCAGATGGGTTTCAGGACTGGTCTTTCTTCTTGGCTGCAGACTTTTACCTTCCTCTGGGGCTTAGGGATTGTGTTGCCAACTTAAATTTTGTCATCATTACCAGGCTACCTGTGTTATCCTACTTCTCACCGTCGTCACGATGCAGGATGCGAGGCAAGGCACTGCACTTGAGTGATCCCTCAACGGACCTCAAGGAAAGCATGTCCTATTACATGCGGGTTTGACGTCCACGCCCCGCCCTACGAAAAAAGGCGTCGGCTGATATGGGATCAGGTCTGGGGAAGGTGCCTCCTTAGGACTGAACCATACATTGCAGCCACTTCTGCACAGTGGGATAGGACCTCTACTTTCGCCTGCATTGTTTTATAAAACAGAAGGGGGAACTGTGGTGAGCCGTTCCTATAGACCGTGGCCGCCATTAGAAGATGGCGCCGGCTTCCACTGTGGCCTGTGATAAACAACTCCTTTTTTGGAGAGTTGGCACGTAATCCTTTATCACCCTATGAGAAAGCTCCACGTGGCAGCTTTGCATTGGGGCTTGAGATGCTTTATTAAGGCTGGGAGGGGCATCCGAGGGGAGAAGAAGAAATATCAAGGGCCTGAATAAACTGCTGAAAGAAGATTCCTGAGTTGCGTCTTCCTTGCGGGCAAGGGGTCGCGACACCACCGGAACGAGAGAAAATCAAGGAAGGAAAGACAGAGCCCCAGCAGAACGCAGCTCTGGGCCAGAAGTTCAGCTCAGGGCTGAACACAGCTCTGGCGGGGGAGGAAGAGACCAGGGAGCCTCTCTCGTGTAAACCCAGAAGCCTCACGCCCCAAAGGGAAACGGGTTGCCAGAGGGTCCACTGTGACCAGTGAAGGTCTTAGTGGAGTGCATTCCCTCCTCCCTACTGGGCGTCAGAAGAGTGCCAGACCATCACAGTCCGTCTCCAGCTGCTAACCTGAAGGGAGTTGGCGAGCCGGGGAGGGGGAACCTTACCTAGACCCGATCAGTGGTGAGTGCAGGGAGCCCGCGCCCAAAAAGACAGACAAGGGCGAAATGTGTCGTTGGTGATGGCGGTGGCAGAGACGGGGCTCAGTTTGTCGAGCACACCGTCTCCCAGGTTTTTGGCACCACTGTAAGACTGGAAGACACCGCACCACATGACACAGATCACCAAAGAGGTTCCACTTTATTACCAAAGGCTGTGTGTTTATATAGGTCTAAGGAGAGGTCGCAGGGCTGAGGTAGATAACAGGTCGCCCATTTATTGGCAAGGTCTTCCATATGTCAGTTCCGGATCCCAAGAAGTTAATTCTAATTGGGGCTAAGGCTTCCCACCAGCAGGGTTTGAACATTGGCGCCGGCGGAATGTTTCGCGCCAGTGAAAGAAACAAAGAGGAGAAAGAGGGTCGTTAGACGCCATGCTGGGGTTTTTCTCTGGGGTGCTGCTGCCGTTATATGTTTTCCCAACACTTTTCTCCTTTAAGGTTGTTGTTTTTTTCCTGGTTATTTTGTTTCTGTGATGAAAAGCTGACTCACATGACTAAATTTAATGAGGTCAGTTTTAGAATCAAATGAACCATGGAAGGAATATACTTGTTGGAATTTGATAATAAATAAAACTACAAATGGAATCTAATAGGAATGCTACTGTATCTTGGGAAAATCCATAGGAGGAGGCCGTTACAATTCCCAGGCATCACCCTATCTGCAAGCATAGGGTTAATAGAACAAAGCAAGAGTCAAGGCTGTAGGAGAAAGCCTGGCTGAGAGAGGGATGCAGCCATTGCTAACACTACCCTGATCTTTCTCTTCCCACTTCTCTTGCCAACTGAGTGAATTGTAATAGAAGATGGAAAGCAAGAAGTCTGCTCTTTTCTTTTTCTGCACTTATCTTTGAAGACAGTGATTTAGTATTCTCAGAGCTTGGAAATCCTCCCAACTATCATCTATGAAGAGGAGCCAAGGAAGAATATATACATAAAGGTTTTAGTTTGTTTTCCATTGCTATAGCAAAATATTGGAATCTGGATGCTTTATAAAGAAAAGATGTTCATTTAGCTTTTTAGTTTTGGAGATTAAAAGTCCAAGATCAGGCAGCCCTGTTATTTTGCCCTCTGGTGAAGGCCCCCTTAGCTACATCATATCATGGTAGATGGTATCATGTTGGGAATATTTCTGAGAGGGAGAAGTCACATGACAAGACAGGAAGCCAGAACAGGAAGTGGCCAGTCTTGCTCTTTTGTAATAATTCACTCCATGAGACTAGTATCAATCCCTTCCAATGGTAGCCTCCTGAATGACATAATCACCTTATGCAAAGCTCCACCTCTTAAAGATTCCATGCCACACTGAGCATCAAGCTTTCAACACAGGAGCCCTTGAGGGACACACTAAATCATATCCAAATTGTAGCAAAGAAAGAAAGCAGGATTAGGGGAATGTCTTAGCACTTAGGGGTGAGAGGGCAAGTAGTTGATGGCCAGAGCGCTGGAGGAGAACTGTGAGCATGGGGCAGTGTGGAAGAAGAGGAGGGGAGAACGAATGGTCACTACCCTCCAAGACTTGAGAGAAATGGGGAGGGTGGGATCAGAGACTAGAGAATGCCTTTTGATTCATGGACTTACCCATGATGGATCTTCCAGAAGTGTTTCAGGAACATCACAGAAGTGGGGGCCAAATATTGTCAAGGTTTCATTTTTAATGGATTCACAGGTTTCTTTTTCAAGAAAGTCAATGATAAGGGAAAAGACATAGCATGCTGTATCTTACAGTGGTTAATGTACCATCGTGTTGAGAGCCACAGCCGAGTCGGAATGGACCCTGGCATTTTGCCAGAAGTAATGGTTGAGAGGTGAGCCATCAAGAGATGATGCTGGATTGATTCAATTGTATATTAGACCTTTTCTGTCCGGTAATAGGGCGGCTCTTGCTGCCTTGGGCGCCCCCTGGAGGGAGTTGGGGGGGCACGGTGGGTGGCCTTCGGGAGAGTTCCCGGGGAGTGTCGCGTGGAGTGCTGTTGGAGTTCAGGCAATAAAGTTTCCTGTTTGAACATACAACTGCTTTGTGGTGGCTCTGTGATTTGTGTCCAGCCAGACTGCGGCACCATCGGAAATAAGCAAGTTATATTTACTAAGGAGGAAGCCCATATGAAACTGAGATTATAAATCCAAGTAAAAAAATAAGAAACAATGGCAGGTGACATCTCTGCAAAGGTGAGAGGATGGGGGCTTGGGAATGCAAGAGTGAGGTCTGGGCAGGTGGAAGGACCATCTTTCCTTGGAGGCAAGAGGGAAGGAAACTACTGGTGATAGGAGATTTTGAAATGGAAATAGGAAATGAGGAAACACACAAGGTGGCTTCAAGTTGGATTTCCTTGGTGGTTTTAACTGCTCCATAAATCAAGGGTACTGACTTGGACTTCTTTTGAGCCTCCATGGTACCTAGCACAGATCAAGCCCACAATAAATATTTGTTGAATTGATGTTATTTAGTCTGTTTTTGAGAGGAAAAGACAAGAAACTAAGGAAGTGAGGGGCAAAGAGGGTGTTTTAGCATTCCCCGGGCACAGGTTGCCCAGAAGCACATTAGTTTCTTAATGACTTTGACAGAATGACTTTTTCAACACTGATGTCATTTCTCAGGCAGCAGAAAGGGAGAACAGTCTCTGCCTGTTTCTTGTCTAAGAATATCGCAAGCTCTTAATAATATATTTGCAACTCTTCTAGCCACCTTATAGACAAGATAATATAGAATTTCCTCGTTTTTATGGATTTGCTTCTCTTCTCTGCACTGTTTTATTATTATTGTAGATTGGTTAGCAAGAGTCTGGCCTGTGGCATTGATTTTTTTCTTTTAGCATTTCAAGACAATAGCAGAGGAAATAGGAATATGAGCATTAAAAATTTGTGCCTTACAGAAATAAAAGGAAACAGAAGGGTAGATTGACTACTTTAAAACTCAGTCAATATAATTTTATTTAAAAAATATTTGTATTGGGACTCCATACAGTCATTCCACCTTATCAGTATATGTGAAGTTACATTTTAATTTCATAATCTATTTCCTTGAGGTACTTTACTTCCCTTTTGTATTTTAGTTACAAAGTATAAAGTATTTTTAAGTGTTAACTGGAAAACAATTTTCTTTTTGTTAAAAAAATATTTATTTTTTAGTTGTAGTTGGATATGATAGCTTTATTTTATTTATTTATTTTTATTTGGAGCTGAGGATCGAACCCAGGCTTCACATTAGCTGGGTGAGCACTCCACCCGCTGAGCCATAGCCCCAGCCTCTGGAAAACGATTTTCTAAAGCATGGTTTGCCATGTTGTATGTCCAGTTTCCCAGTGCTGTGGTAAATTGCATGTCAGCCTTTCATCATTAATAATAAACCACTTTTCCTGTGGCTCTGGTTTTGTTGTTTGTTGTAATACCCATATCCTCTTATTAAAAAGGGAATAATTTAGCTAGAAAACTTCATAGGATTTTTTGTTGTTGTTCTGAATTCATGATATTTACAGTCTAGTCTGAAACACAGAATGAGAGGTTAACTGAGGAAATCTGGTCCTCAGTGGCCACCATCCTTATGGAATAATGTACAGAAAGCTTTTTAGCAATTGCTGTACCTTTTATTCCCCAATCCTTTACAAATACAACAATAACAAATGTCCCCACTGTCTTCTAAAATGTCCTGATAGTAAATTTAAACATATACTTGTGCTTAGAATAATTTTGAAGAATTATTTTCGACAGAACTCATCATTGTGTCTTGGCACCCATTTAATGCTATAGCATAGTATTGGAGTGTACTCTTGAGGATGTTCAAGTCTACATTTTAAGTGCTTTTTCTTTCTTAATGTATCTACAACCCTTTGAATCTGCACTGCTTCTCGTGGTTCTGGCCCTGACCCAGGGCTCCAGGGAGATGCAGCCAGCAATGTGCTGACTCAGCGTCAGTATCCACAGGTCTGGCCACCTGTCCCCATCTGCCTGGCCTGGTTTGTCACCCCTCACCTGAATTCCAGGGTGCTCTTACTTTTAGTTATTTATTTTATTTTATTTTTTGTTTCACAGTTTCTATGTTTTAAACATATTCTTTTAATTAAGGGTTCCTTAGAAAAAAATTATAAAATGGTTTCTGATTTTCTGGTGAAATTTTCCATCTTCTACCCTGTTTCTTTGAACAGTTTAACCAAAGGCCTTGTCTGCTAATGTAATACCTAATTTACCTGTGGGCTTATTTCTACTGTCTATTAGTTTTCTTGCTTTTGGGTCTTTTGACTCTCTCTTGGCATGCTTAATGACATCTAACATTTATTCAACATTGAGTATTGCACCTAAAATATCATGTATAAAATAGGCATATATTAAAAATTGAGTATAAAATGTTGAGTATAAGAAAGAATATCCATGTGATGGTATCCTTTTCCAAAGAAGAGTCATTCTCTCCTCTGCTAAGAAAACAAAGGCACTGCTAAGCAGAAGCCTCTGGAAAACAGGGGCGATGTGTCTCTACCTTCTACCCTACCTTGCTTCAGAATTCAGCAAATGGTTTGAGGAGAAACCCTCTGAGTCAGTCTCAGTTTTTCACTCTGCCCTTTTCCCTGGGATCTTGGCTAAGATTCCAGTTTTGTCTTTCCAGCCCTGTGAGAATTCAGATTCACTAATTTTGTATCCTAGTGATGAGCCTTGGCCAAAGCAAAGCCCAGATCTTGTCCTACAAGAACCCCAGAAAGTAAGTAGCTAGAGCAGGTCAGCTTGCCTTTATTTAGTTCCTCGTCTGGAATCTTGATCTTAATTTATTGTCTTACTAGTTTTCTGACTGCTTTACACAGATGTGTTTGGTATTTATGTGGCTTTTCGATTTGTTCTTAGAGGGAGAAATAGACTGCTTCAATCTACTCCATCCTACTTGAAGCTAAGCCTCCCCTCTCCCTCTGCTTTGCTGCCCACCCCCACCCCCATCTCTCCCCTTCCCTCCCTCCCTCCCTCCCTCCCTTCCTTCTTCTCTTCTTCCCTCCTTCCCTCCCTCCATCCATCCATCCTTTCTTTCTATTTTGTGCTGAGGATTTGTGTGACTCAGCTTTCCATTATTGTAACAGAACACCTAAGGTAATCAGGTTAAGAAAAGGAAAAAAAATAGACTTAAAAAAAATAGACTTATTTTTGCTCACAGTTTTGGAGGTTCAGTCCATGGTTGGCCCATGGCTTTTGGGCCTGTGGTGAGATGGTACATTATAGTCAGTGTGTGGCAGAGGAAGATGCTCACCTCATGGTAGAAGAAAAAGAGAAAGAAGAAAGTACTAGAGTTCCAATATCCCCTTTAAGGGCATGCCTCCAGTTGTAAGGGTAAAAGAAATTGAAGTTAAAGCGTAAAAGTTAAAGGGTAAAAGACCGGGTGTTGTAAAGTTTCTAAGCTGCAAGGTCTGAGTTAAAATGTAAAGGATTAGGTATTGTTAGGTTTCTATGCTACCAGCAAAACCTGAAATTTCTGTAGCTGTTAAGACAATGCTTGGAACTGCCCAGTAAATATTTCCCCTGACTATTTGGTTGTTTAATAAGGGCTCTGTGTGGTCGCACGTAGGCATTGCAGGGCCTGGACCAATCAGTTTAAATGTAACCCCCTCCTTAGGAATGACCTATCACTCCAGCCTGACCTGTTCCCGCCAATGAATGAACTAATCATGTTTAGGAGTTTTGTTCAGTTTTCCCGCGCCTCATGATGATTTGTTCTGATGTATACAAAGCCCTCCGCCCTCCCCAAAAAGTGTACTTAAGCAGTGCTCAGCCCCTGCTCGGGGCTCTGGCTGCTTTCCCTTCTTGAGTGGGCACGGAGCCCCAGCATGCTGGTTCAATAAATCCCCTTCTGCCAATTGCATGAGTGGTCACTTGGTGGTCTCTTTCTCCGATGTTTCGCGGGACCCTTACACAGTGATAAGGCCCCACCTCTAATGGTTCCACCACTTCCTAGTAGCACCACAGGGTGTCAACCAAGTCTTTAACCCATGAGCATTTGGGAGACATTATCCCAACAGTAGCAGGATTGACCTCAGGCATGCTGAGCCTGTGCTTTACTGCTGAGCTACTCCTCTGACTCCCAAGCAACTCTTAAAATAGTATGAAAAGAGAATCACTTTTGATCATGACTGTACAGGTCAGTAGGAGAGAGAGGTCTTAAAAAGGGAGAGTCACTTATGTTCTTCCAGATGCATCTGGATAGTCAGGGCCTCTTTGTTACTTATAATAGGCCCTCATTGGGAGGTAAGCCAGAGCAAGGGAAGAATCCTGTTTCTTCACTCTAAATAGAGGCCCACTTAATCAGCACCATTTAATAAGAACTACACAGGGGTAGGGGTTGTGTTAGGGGCTCAGCAGTAGAGCGCTGGCCCAGCACGTGCCAGTTTTCCAAAAAATTGAAGGTTTGATCCTCAGCACCACATACAAACAAAATCAAGGTATTGTGTCCAACCACAACTAAAACAAAATATTAAAAAAAGAAAAAGAAGTACAACACAACTGGCAAGAAGAAAAGAAGGGGCTCCTTTTACATCACGTTTCTACATACTCATAGGTCACTGTGGTGTCTCTTTGTTAGAGAATGCCTTTCTGTTTTCAATCTTAACATTTTTTTTTAAGCAAAGATGTTGCTTTGAAATTCTAAAATAAAATCCACAAAAAGTTGGCCTCAGACTCATTGTGACACTCCACTGAGTTAAAGTGACACCACAGAACCAAGCATTCCATTATGGCTCCTTCTTCATGTGCTAGGGCAGGAGCAGGGTGTGAGCAGTTATTTAGAAGGCATGGAATGGTGTCAGCAAATACCTTACATTCCACACTTTCTTCAGAGGATGAAAAATTCAAATGAAACAATAGTCTCTAAAAGGTTTTTGAAAGTGTAAAGTAGTTAAGTTTTCCCTAAGGACCAAAATGGCCTTTTTTGCTTTACTCTTCATATAAGCACAGATTCAAGGTAGAACCCAAGGTATAACATGTATTAAATGAATTCTTATGACCATGAAGAATCATTCATGGAAACCCTATTACATGACAAGCATTATGTATAGTTAACATTTATGTACCAAAAACCCTTTTGGCAATCTGGTAAAGTCTATGGATTTCTTAG
Source organism: Marmota flaviventris (assembly GCF_047511675.1). Classification (NCBI taxonomy): domain Eukaryota; kingdom Metazoa; phylum Chordata; class Mammalia; order Rodentia; family Sciuridae; genus Marmota; species Marmota flaviventris. The sequence continues at coordinate 103,959,837 of NC_092509.1, read as the reverse complement.
AATGTTCCTGAAAGCATTAAAATAAAACACAGAATCACAAAGTAACACAAGTACATTTCTATAATGTTATCAAACACTTTTAAACAGAATTTGTAATATATTGAGACATGGGCATTTTAATTGGTTTGTTAAACAGCAACATCTATTGGCCATTGTTTTTTGGGGAAAAGCACATAGCTTTTATTAATATTTTCAGGCACTGGGATCTCATAAAAATAGTTTTAGATTCTAAGAAAATAAGATAGCTTGGTACTGAGCTTAGGGAAGCCACCCTTTGGACTGACCAAAGCAGAATGGAATTACTGGAGCAATGTGCCATGTCATCAAACTTGGAAATGTGCCAGTTTTCCAAAAAATTGGAGGTTCACAGCACCCCATTATAGAAGGGGCTTCATTTACCAGAGCAGCATAGAAGCCCTGTGAGAAAACTTTGAATGACTCTGGAAAAAGCCATTTAGAACTTTAAACTAATTTTTAGGTAATTTTTCTTTTAAACTAGCTCTGAGTAGGATGTATGGAAATATATGGGTGAAGTAGTAAGAGATGAGGACTAGTCATTGATGTTTGTTGAGCCAGACACGGTGGCACTTGCCTGTAATATCAGTGACTGCAGAGGCTGAGTCAGATGGATCCTAAGTTAGCCTCAGAAACTTAGTGAGACCCTGTGTCAAAAGAAAATAAAGACTTCCAAAAGAAAATAAAGTCTGGGTTTTTTCACACAGTGTTATTGATCATAATTTTGAATTATTAATGAACATAAGAATATTACAAAGCAGTTATGATTATAGGAAAATCTTAGTGATTTCTATTGGTAACAAAATTGTAAGTACAGGGATTGTGGCTTAGTGATTGAGCGCTTGCCTGGCATGTGTGAGGCCCTGAGTTCAATCCTCTGGACCACATAAAAATAAAATAAAGGTATTGTGTCCATCTACAACTAAAAAATATTTTTTTAAAAAATTGTAGGTATAGCTAGTATTACTGAGGGCTTTTAATTTTGTTTGAGGGGGAGTTACATGTATAATAGAAAGAAATGCTAAATTTTTATTAGATTTTCATGACATCAAGGACATCATTTTTTTCCCCATCCAAATTCATAGACCCTTTGAATTCTATCCATGGCATGTAGCTCAGTGGTGGAGTGTGCGCTTAGCATGTGCTGGGCCTTGGGGTCTATTTTAGGCAGCTTGTCCATTGCTGTGACCAAAAAGACCTAACAAGAAAAATGTAGAAAAGGAAAAGTGTATTTCAGGGCTCACAGTTTCAGAGGTCTAAGTCCATAGATGGCCAACTCCAAAGCTCCGGGCCTGAGGTAAGCCCGTACATCATGGTGGAAGGGCATGGTGGAAGAAAGCAGCTCAGGATGTGGTACCAGGAAGCAGAGAGAAAGCTCCACTCAACAGGATAAAACAAAAAACCTCAAAGAGGGCTGGGGACATAGCTGAGTTGCCGCAGTCTGGCTGGGCACAAATCAAGAGCCACTGAAGCAGGAACAAACTTTATTTTTAAAACGCAGGAAAACACTTCACACAGCTCCCGGGGAATCCTCCCGAACTCGCCACGAGGCTTGTCCAGGAACCCCCAGCCGGAACTATCTCTCCCGGAAATCCCTCCTCCTGCACTTCCCCAACCAATGGGAACTCTCGGGGAATCCCCGGAAATCCCCACGAGAACTCCAAAATAGTGCGAGAACTCAAAAGTTGCGGCAGAGGCGGACAGGCAGAGGCGCCTGTCAATCAATACTCAGCCGTGGCTCTCAGCACTGAGTTGGTAGAATGCTTGCCTTGTATGCACAAGGCCCTGGGTTCAATCTCCAGCACCACAGAAAAAAAGGCACGTCCCCAGATACTTATTGCCTTCTGCCCAGTTAAGCTGTATCAGTGGATTAACCAATCCATTAGATTATAGCTCTCATAATCTAGTCATTTCAACTCTGAAAATTCTTGGGCGCCACCTCACATTTAAACCAACTTTAGAACCACTGGTGGGGGGGCTGCCTTAAAAATATAACCAAGTTGTTTTATGTCAGGTCCTGTGCCATGTATGTGACTGTATCTGGCTCTCCAAGCAACCCCAAGATGCAAATGTTACTCTTCCAGGTTTACAAAGACTTATTTGATCATTCAGAAAAAATATATTGGATATCTACTGCATATCTCAGTTCTAAGACAGGTGTGCTGTTTAAAATACAGGCACAGTTATCCTCATAGACTTCAAGAAAGACAGACAATAATAAATAAATTATAACAAATTGTGATAAGTATTTCAAAAAGAGCAAATAAGTGACTGAGACTGAGAGTCAAGGGGGATCTATTTCAAACAATAGTTTGAGATAGTGTTTAAGCTGAAACTAGAAGTATGAAAAGAGCCAGTCTTGCCACGGGCAAGAGAAAGACTGTTCCAGACAGTAAGAGGAGCTAGAGCAAAGGCCGTTAGGCAGGAAAGAAGTTGGCGTTTTTTAAAAATATTTATTTTTTAGTTATAGGTGGACACAATAATATCTTTATTTTATCTTTAAGTGGTGTGGAAGATGAACCCAGTGCTTCACGAATGCTAGGCAAGTGCTCTACTTCTGAGCCACAGCCCAGCCCAGCCCAAGAAGTTGGCATTTAAAAAAAAATTTTTTTTTTAGTTGTCAGTGGGCCTTTATTTTATTTTTTTAATATTTATTTTTTGGGTGTAACTGGACACAATCTTTATTTTATTTATTTATTTATTTTTATGGGGTGCTGAGGATAGAATCCAGGGCCTCCCATGTGCTAGGTGAGCGCTCTACCACTGAGCCACAACCCCAGCCCCAGAAGTTGGCATTTGCAAAAAAAATCATTATTTTAAAAGTTGTATTAAAAATCACATAAAATTTAACACCTTAATTATTTTAAATCTACAATTTAATGATGTCAACTTCATTTGTGTTGGCATGCAACAGATCTCTAGCATGTATTCTTTATCTTTCAAAACTGACTCTACACTCGTTGAAAAAAAATTCCCCTTTTCTCCTCCACAGCCCCAGCCCCTTGCAGTCACAATTCTACTTCCTGCATCTATGTAGTTGACCACTCTGGATACCTCATGTAAGTGGATTCACATAGTGTCTGTTTTAAAATTATTTTATTTATTTATTTATTTAGTATTGGGGATTGAACCCAGGGTTCTTTATCACTGAGCCACATCCCCAGCCGTTTTTAACAATTTTTTGAGACAGGGTTTCACTAAGTTGCTTAGAGCCTTGCTAAATTGCTGAGGCTGGCTTTGAACTTGCTATCCTCCCACCTCAGCCTTCCAAGCTGCTGGGGTTACAGGTATGCACCACCATGCCCAGCTCTGTGTCTTTTTGCAATTGGCTTGGTTCATGTTGCATGTATTTAAGATTCATCCATGTTGTAGCATGTGACAGGATTTTCTTTTTCTTTTAAGGCTGAATAACATTCCAAACTATATTTTTACCACATTTTGTCTATTTACCTAATAATATTCCATTGTATGTATGTGCTACATTTTGTTTATGCTTCACTCTGTTGATGGACATTTGGATCTATCTCTTGCCTATGGTAAATGATACTGCTTTGAACATAGGTGAATAAATATGTAAATATTTCTTCAAGATTCTCCTTGCAATTTTTTTGGATACACACCTAGAAGTGGGCCTCCAGGATCTTATGATAACTCAATTTTTAATATTTGAGGAACCTCCCTACTGACTGCACCATTTTATATTCCTACCAACGTGCGTAGGGATTCCAGTTTCTCCACAACCTAAACAACAGCAGTTATTTGCTATTTTCTTTTTTTTAGCAGCCATCCTAATGCATGTGAGGTGGTATCTCATTGTTTAGTTTGCATTTCTTTAATGGCTAGTGATGTTGAACATCTTTTCATATGATGTGGAATATTTGTATATCTATTTGGATAAATATATTCAAGACCTTTTTCTATTTTTAAAAAATACTTCATTGGTGTTAAGTTGTAGGAGCTGTTTACATATTATGCATATTAATCCCTTATCAGATATGATTTATAAATTTTTTATCTTATCCTACCTATAGATTGTCTTTTCACTTTATTATTTTCCTTCCTATAGAGGTTTTAAGTTTAATAATAATCCTATTTTACTATTTTTGATTCTGTTACCAATTCTTAGAGTTATATTCTAGAAACCACTGCCATATTCAATGTTATAAAGTTTCTCCCTTTTGTTTTCTTCTAGAAATTTTATAGTTTTAGGTCCTTATTCCACTTTAAGTTAATTTTTGTAGAAGGTATAAGGTAAGGGTCTAACTCATCGTATGACATGTTTTTTCCAGTTTTCCTAATACTAATGAGTTTGGTATTTTTGAGAAAGAAGGGGGAGGCCAGTTGCCTGGAGCTTGGTAAATAGGGAGAATGGTAGAATATGAGACTGGGTGGTGAAGGAACTCTAGTGCATGCCAAGAGTCTAGATTTTATTCTAATGAACTATGAAACTACTAGAGAGTGACACAAATGGAATGCGCTCTTAAATGATTGTGTTCCTCAAGAGTTCAATATAGGGTCACCATCTGATCCAGAATACTCATTCCGAGGTATGCATCTTAGATAAACGACAGCATGTGTTCACAAAAACAGTTGCATATGAATGTTAAGAGCAGTATTATTTATAAATAGCCCCAAAGTGGGAAAAAACTCAGTGTCCATCTCTTGATGAATGGATATGCCATGTGGCATTTATTCACACAATGAAATATTATTCAGCAATAAGATGGAATGAAGTTCTGTTACTTCATGCGACACCATGAATTGTGCTCAGGGAAAGAAGCCGATCACAAAATACCATGTATCACGTACTTGTATCTGTGTGAAGCACCTGGGGCATATCTATAGAGAGGGAATGTAGACAGAGCAGGAGGGGGAACCAGGAGTGACTGCTCATACAGAGTTTCATATTTGGTTATGGAAACGTCCTGAAGTCACATGGTGATGGTTACAAAACATCATAAACATCCCCCAAAACACTGAAGTATATACTTAATTTTTTTTTAGTTGTAGACAGACACAATACCTTTATTTTATTCATTTGTTTTTCTGTGGTGCTGAGGATTGAACCCAGTGCCTCACACATGCAAGGCAAATGCTCTACCACTGAGCTACAGCCCCAGCCCCTAAGTATATACTTTTAAATGACAAATTTATGTTACATGGATTATATCTCAATTTTTAAAATGCTATATTTTTAGAAAACCACTTTGGCTGTTGTGTGGTAAATGGAATGTGGTGAGCCAGACAGAAAGCAAAGAAGGTCATTAGGCATGAATGCACAGTCAAGAATTTTGACCAAATTCACAGTGAGAAAGAAGTAGATGTTTCTGATTCTAGATACCACCTTCTGGACTTATATGCTCTAAGGATTTTAGCCAAGGGACTGCTGTCTTGCCATCTATCTCCAGGAATGGAGATTTCTCTGTTAAGTCATCAAACAGTAGAGATGCAGGTTGAATGTAATTTCCTTATACTGGCAAAAACTTTTTACCATGTGTCAGAGCAATGGGATAAAAATTGCTATTCAAATATGAAATGCATTAAGGACAGTAAAAACTTTGGCATCATAATTTGAGATTCTTCATAGGAAAAGAACTTTCTTGCATCCTCATGGCAAGGAAACAGCTTTAGCTTTAGAGAAAGATTGCATATAACAACTTTATTGGACTAAAGGGAATTTTTTTCTCCTTGCTTCTCTGACGATTCTGGATATGAGTGCTAAAATAAATGTGTTGGGTGGAGTCTTAAATGAATTTTATTTATTAAATTCTGCCTTGAATTCCATTCCCTTGGTGGCAGAAAAATATTTTGTTATGGGCTGAGGACAGAGATCATCCAAAAATATGGGACACATGAGATGGTCATGGTTGATTGAGCTGAGAGCTAGAGTTTAAGAGAAAAACAAGTTGTTTTCCAAGTTTTCTTTCTCTGCAAAAGAACTGAATTTTAGAATAAAATTTTGGAGAAAAATTCTAATTATTCACCCTATAATCTTCCCCGGTGCTCAGACTGCATGTGGGATCCAAAAGGAGGCCTTCTGAGGCCCTTCATGGAGGGTCCAATGCCCCAGGCCCAGGCCCTCGACCTTGGTGTCATTCCCTTATCTCCTACGGCTTTCCAGTTTCAAAGTGTTGTTGCCCTCTGGCCCCAAAGGTAAACAACTTGCCCTGTAAGATATGCTCTTTACTTCCTCCGTCAGAGTGGATACAAATGTCTGCAGTCTACACACATGGAAACCAGGGCACCTTCAGACGTCGCCAGTGACCAGGAGAATCCTGGGGATCAAATACAATGCCAGAGGTGGTTGTGGCTGAATTCACTCAATCAGTCATCAATAACTTTTCCGTTTACTTTCAATCACCTTGAGTTTTGCCTCAACTATGAGTGTGCTTGTGTGCATATGAAAATTATACACACACACACATATATATGTAGAGACACACACACACAGTGTGTGGTCATCTCCTAGGATGATGCTAACTTCACTAGTCTTTTACAAGACTGTTACATTCTTCCAGTAAAAGGGGTCATATCTGCCAATATCAAAATTCACACTGCAGCTCTGAATCTCCTTCCCATGAACTCAATGTATGAGAAACATTCTTATCAAATCACAAATGCTATATACAGACTAAAATATTCTTATGTTATTCCAATATTAGTAATCCAATATAAGCTTGAGGATTACTTCTTAGTTCAGCAATATCTCAAGAAAAGTGTTGACACCCAGCTAATAAAAGGGTATAATATTACTCCAGGTTGTTATGGCCGCCTTCTGTTATTCCAAGACACAGGAGACCTTTCCTTTCTTAACTTCCCAAATGTGGAAAACAAACCTATTTGCCAAGATTGCCAGGATGAAATAGTTTCCAGTATTATATGAGCCACTCCCTGGACACCAAGGAGAGCTTTCCTTTACCCAATTTAATCCCAACTCATGAAGCATTTCCTGGTCTTGGACCATAATTTCAACTGGACGCCACTGCAGAATGTGACAAGGGCATGACCCAGGATGAGCGTGCAGGGAGGGAGACTGGCTGCTAGCTCTGGCTGGGGGTTTCACTGGCATTGTGACCTCTACATTCCTTTCAAGCAATAGTTCTACAGAGGATGCTGGTTCTTTCTACAGATGACTTCTCAAGTCATCTAGAGGCCAATGTGGGAACCATTTTGAGTCTCTCAGTCTTTTGTTCCTTATATTTAATCAGTCACCAAGCACATCAATCCTCCCCAAGAACCTCTCTTGGATAATTTCTTCCCAGCTATCATGACCCTGGAACTCTTGGCTTATGCTGGCCTGACAGGCGTAAGCTAAATGCCTGGAATTGAAGACCTTTCAAGACCTTCCCTTTAACTCAGTTTCTAACTTGAGTTAGAAACTCTGCTTTCCCACTAGGAAGTCTTCAGAAAATTGTAGGAACCACATTTTGACCCAGTTATCCCACTCCTCGGTATATATCCAAAGGATTTAAAATCAGCATACTACAGTGATGCAGCCACATCAATGTTTATAGCAACACAATTCACAATAGCTAAGCTGTGGAACCAAACTAGGTGCCCTTCAACAGATGAATGGATAAAGAAAATGGATAGATATACACAATGGCATATTACTCAGCCAAAAAGAATGACTTTATGACATTTGCCAGTAAAGGGATAGGTCTGGAGACTATCATGCTAAGTGCAATAAATGAATCCCCCAAACCCAAAGGTCAAATGTTTTCTCTGATATGTGGAAGCTAACCCACAATAAGGGGTTATTCAGTGGAGCAGACAAAGGGGAAAGAAGGGAAGGGAGGGGGATAAGAAAAGGAAAGACAGTGGAAAGAATCTGATAACTTTCCTATGTATATACATGAATATATGTACATATATACATATACCAGTCTCACCATTGTGTATATCCACAGGAAATTAATTTTAAAAAATAAAGTATGGATAAATGGCAGGAAGATCAACAGAGGGAAGAGAAGGGGAAGGAGAGGTAATGGAGTCTGAATTAGAACAAGATATATTCCATGCTTTTATAAATTATGTCAAAATGGATTCTACTGTCACGTATAACTAAAAAAATAAAGACCAATGAAAAAGAAACTGCTTTTCTCCCACTGTAAACTTCTTCCCTGTAAACCTCTTCATACATGTTGTTTTTCCCTTTTATGTTCTGTATTAATTTTCTATTACTTTTGTAATGAATTACCAAAAACTGTGTGCCACAAACAATGTGAATTTAATACCAAACAGTTCTGGAGGCCACGAGTCTGACAAGGGTCTCCTGGACCATCAAGGTGTCGGGGTATTCCTTCTGAGACTCTACAGGAGAATCAGTTTCCTTTCCTTCTCCAGCTTCCAGAGGCTGTCTGCTTTCCTTGATTCATGGGCTCTTTCCTCCCTTCTCAAAGCCAGCAATGCCAGGCCAAGTCCTTTGCATGCTACATCTCTGTGACCCACACCCTAAAGTCCTTCTTCCACTTTAAAGGACCTTTGTGATTATACTGGGCTCACCCGGATTATCTAGGCTGCTTCCCTATTTTAATGTCATCTGATTAGCAACCTTAATTGCATGTGTGACCTTAATTTCCTTTTGCCATGTAACCTATTCACAGGTTCTGGGGATTAGGATTTGGAGAATATTCCACCTATCACATGTTCTCTCCCGTCCTTTGCCCCCAAGATGGTGAGCAATGCTTTTTAATGCTTTTAATTTCCTATTCCATATTTCACAGTTAATCTTAGCACAACTAACTGAACATTGTTACCAAATCCTTATGTTTGCATTTTAATTAAAAAGATTAATCTAAAAATTACATATGCAGGGGTTTGAATTTATATTTTTAGAAACAAACTCTACAGTGCTGCATGGCTTTATCTAAACTCAGTCTGTATTTTAAATCATATAGGTAATGGCTCTGGGGATCCTAATAAAACAAAGCATTTTAACATCCAATTGGCTTACGCTAACTCTACTAATGATAATACATACTATCAATCATATTTCACAATCTTTGAAAGAAATGTTTCAAATAAGTATTTGAAAAGACTAGTGCCAGAACCTAATGTGAATAATAAAATAATTATTTACCTATTTATTTTTGGTGCATTACAACTATATATTATAGTGGGATTGTTACGCATTTGTACATGCATACAATAGAACAATAAAATTTGGTCAATTTTGTTCCCCAGTACCTCCCTCTAAAATATTTGTACAATTTTAGAAAACCTCTAGCAGGTAAAGGGGTCTGTTTTCTATTTTCTTAAGCTCAAAGAAGGAAGGTAGGCACTGATGGAGAAAAGTAAGCTACTTTCTTTCTTTTTTTTTTTTTAAAGAGAGAGAGAGGTAGAGAGGGGTAGAGAGAGAGAGAGAGAGAGAGAGAGAGAGAGAGAGAATTTTTAATATTTATTTTTTAGTTATCGGTGGGCACAACATCTTTGTTTGTATGTGGTGCTGAGGATTGAACCCGGGCCCGCATGCCAGGCGAGCGCACTACCGCTTGAGCCACATCCCCAGCCTGTAAGCTACTTTCTTGATGTGAAACCTACTGCGAACAGAAATTATAGTTTTAGGGTGTTACATCAGGGGCTGAAGCCTGTGGTGTGATAGAGTCACTCGGTGGTACATGGCTAGTGTTCTTTCCAATATCATGCTCTTAACTGTTAGGACAATGAAGACAAAAGGAAAAACTCAAAGTTCTCATGAGGTCACCAGAGGCAGGTGACTTTTGGTTCTTAAAAGTGTCATGCTAGTTTTATTAGAGCAAGTTCAGGTGTTCAGGTTTCACCAAAGCAGATTACAGAATCTTTTTCTCCCTTCCTCGGGGAAGCCTTTTTCGGACCATCCCCTAGATCAGGAGAGATATCAAAGGTATCTGCTATCATGGAATCTTACAGTTCTCATTGATGCCTGTGAACACTTTACAGATATTTTTGTGAACGTTTAACGTTGTACCTGCCTTGCTTAGCACTGCATCCACACCCTTAGCTTCCACCACAGCCACATCAGACACTTAAAATATTTGTTGAATTGAATGAAGAACTGGGGAGGCCACGGTCTTGGGTATTATGTAGCCCTTCAAGCACAGGGATGGTCTCAGCAGTGTGGTGACAGGACCTGAATCATCATCTTTAGGAACCGTGCACAATGTGGTAGCTGAAATCACCTCAAAGTCTCCTTCCAGTGCTACTTGGGTGGAGAGGAAACAATATGAACTCGGTGAGGGGAGCTCCAAACAGATTTTCTTTGATGCTACTTGTGGAGGGCTTTTAGGTTAACCTTTTAAAACCGTGAAGCTAGAACCATGTCCATTTTGACTCCTCCTTAACTGTACTTTAAAACAGTGCTTCTCCAAGGGTGGCCCCTGGACGACACCATCATCACCACTTGGCAACTTATTAGAAACCCAAACACTTGGATCTCACTTCTGACCCAGCGATTCGTTTTTAAAGAGGTCCCCCAGGAGATTCGGATGCACACCTAACCTTGAGGACGACTCTTAAACTAGGTCAACTTTACCCTACTCAGAACGTCTGTGCGCGCTCTGCGGGTTTGTCCAGTACCTAAGAACTGCCTGCCCTCCTCCATCTGTATGTCCCTCCTGCAGTGTATTTTGCTATGAAAGGCTCAATGACACAGGTATTTAACCTTTTAAAAATAGCCTCCTTTGTGAACAATGAACTTCCTCACACCATTAGTAAAAACATGTAAAAGACCAACATGTCCATCAAACGCACAAAGAGACACAGTTAACATCTGATTGACAACCACAGGAGGCCAAGTCTCGCGTCCTGTGCTTTGGGGTGAGAACTGAGGCCCCTGTAAACACCTAGTTGTTATTTTCTCCTCTTGGCGGTTCGCGTATTACACCTTGGTAGCGGAGCCCCGTATTCCGGTGCAGAAAAAGCACTCTTTTCGCTGCAAATGAGACCGGAATTGTGCAAGTGCGGCGGGGAGCGCAGAGAGAGGACGGGGTCAGCCCGTGCAGTTCTCATCCGCGCCTCGGGACACGGGGCTTCTCTCCCGGGTGCTCATGCAGCGCTCGGCGCGCGCGAAGACGCTGGTAAGTAAGACGCGGTTGGGCTGCTGCGGCTGCGCAGGGTCCGGACGCGATTGGCTGGGGCAGCCGCCCTTCCGCCCCGGCCCGGCCCGCGGTCCCGCCCCCTCTGCCTCGTTCCCAGGGAGCGAAGGGCGCCCGCCCCTCAGCCAATAGGGCGTCAGAAATGAAAAGCAGTGACCAATGAGTTGCCGGGTCGGTCCGGGAGGCTGGCCAATCATGAGGCCTCGCACTCGGAAGTGGTTGCTGGGTTCGGAGTGCTGCTAGGAGAGAGTGTGAGGGGCTCCCCACGTGGGCGGCGCGGAGGGCGCCTGGAGGGGTGGCGAGTGTTTAGTTCGGCGTCTTGTGCGTGCCTTGCCGAGTAGGCGTCATCCCTTTGGGTTTGGAGTCGGGGAAACAACTCAGTGTGGCGGTTCGTCGGTGGAGAGAACTGCCACTGCCGAGTCCCGGGCCCGCCTGGAGGGGAGCCCCTCAGATGGTACCTCGCAGGGAGTAAGTGGTCTTCCGGACGCCGCTCGGGCAGTGGAAACATGAATCTCTTACCTAAGAGCTCCAAGGAGTTTGGCTCTGTAGACTATTGGGAGAAGTTCTTCCAGCAGCGGGGAAAGAAAGCGTTCGAGTGGTATGGAACCTACCTGGAACTGTGCGGGGTGCTGCACAAATACATCAAGCCCAGGGAAAGGGTAAGGAGCGCGGCCTGCAGCCCTGTGGGTGCACTCGGAAAGGTGGGAGCTGATGACAGCAGTCCTGCTCTGGGCGGACAGGCGTGAGGACCCTGCTTGGACCACACTTTCAGGATTCCGTGCATCATTCTAGCTAAAACATACAAATAGTCTCTGAAAGGTTTTCGTTGAAAAGGCCTCCCATCCCAGCGCATCCTTTAATTAACAATCCCTTTTGGAATAGTGTCTTTTAGTAGTCAGACACTGAGTGTGCCCCGCTGTCTCTGCGTCCCTGTGGAATAGGCAACACGTGTGGCTTCACTGATGACTGCTTATAGTAGTTGTCCAGTGCTCACCGAGTTCCAGGCGCTGTGCTCATCCCTTAAACTACAAGACCTTTAGGACACAAACCTTGCACACATTCCAGCAGTGAAAAGTGATAGGTACAATAATAGGCGGTTGGGTAGAGATGGAGTTGTATTGGACGTAGGGAAGAAGACTTAAATTTGTGGAGGAAGCTTTACATGCTGAGTCTTATGCAGGTGCTATGTCCCTCCATGTGCAGTCTTTTAGATCTCATGAATGGTCATGCACTTATTTTATGGACTAGGATGTCAGAGATCATGTATGTGCTAAGTGGTCACAAGGAGGTTTGAACCAAGTCTGTCTGACTCCAAAGCTTGTGCATTTCTCATTGAACTGGTCTTTGCCAGAGATGGTGACATTGGAGCAGAATTTGAAGGATAAATGAGAAATTGATCCACAGAGAGGGAGGCAATGATCTGTATTTAAGTTTGGCTGCAGAAAAATAGCCAAGTATCATGAGGTGGAATCGCTGATGGGAGAAAGATTTGAATCTGCACAAACTATAGTTTATTGTTTGGTGAAGCCAAAGGCATGAGTGGATGGAGAAAATTTATACACTGTTGCTTCCTCCTGACAAGAGCATTTCTGTTTTCTGAAAATAAGAAAACAGCCAGGGTAAGACTTGCTTCCTTGAGGTACCGGAAGCACATTCCTTTGCCTTAATCACCTCCATCATGATTTTCCCCCAGGTGCTGGTGATTGGGTGTGGCAACTCAGAGTTAAGTGAGCAGCTGTATGATGTGGGCTATCAGGATATAGTGAACATCGACATCAGCGAGGCTGTCATCAAGCAAATGAAGGAACGCAATGCCAGCCGGCGGCCCCAGATGAGCTTCTTGAAGATGGACATGACCCAGATGGAATTTCCTGATGCCTCGTTTCAGGTGGTGTTGGACAAGGGCACCCTGGATGCTGTTCTGACGGATGAGGAGGAGAAGACTCTGCAGCAGGTGGACAGGATGCTGGCTGAGGTTGGCCGGGTCCTGCAGGTGGGCGGTCGCTACCTCTGCATCTCCCTGGCTCAGGCTCACATCCTGAAGAAAGCAGTGGGTCACTTCTCTCGGGAGGGGTGGATGGTGAGGGTGCACCAAGTGGCCAGCAGCCAGGACCAGGTGTTGGAAGCAGAGTCTCGGTTCTCCCTGCCTGTCTTTGCCTTCGTCATGACCAAGTTCAGGCCAGTCCCTGGCTCTGCCCTTCAGATCTTTGAGCTGTGTGCTCAGGAGCAGGGCAAGCCTGTGCGGCTGGAAAGTGCCGAGCGGCTGGCCGAGGCGGTGCGGGAGCGGCAGCAGTATGCCTGGCTGTGCAGCCAGCTGCGCCGCAAGGCCGGGCTGGGGAGTGTGTCCCTGGACTTGTGCAGTGGGGACACGGGGGAGCCACGCTACACCCTGCACGTGGTGGACAGCCCCGCTGTGAAACCATCGCGGGACAATCATTTTGCCATTTTCATCAGTGAGTTGGGATTGCTCCCTCTCTTCTTCTGGAGGGCTGGCTCACAGGGGCTGGGGCTGGGGCTTTGGTGGATGGGTGTGTCTTGGCCCTTTTTATCTATAGAGGGTGATGTTTCTGAGGGTTAGGGTAGTAGAGGCATGATAAAGGAGGAGAGAGCGCTCTCTATCTACTGCTTCAATGTGAGGCTTATCGTTTCTCATTTTTGATTGCAGAGGCTTGATGAAGGGCAAGGATGGGGTTGGTAGGAGCAGAGAAAGTGGAGGTGAATTTAGATAGGTTACCGGAGTGTGGAGTAATGGAAGCACCACTGGCCCGATGACCCCAGCCATAGGTTTCAGGCCCAGCTTTATGGGTGTGGACCGTTGGACCTGGGAAGGTCACTGTGTCTCTGCAGAATCCAGGAGGCAGTGCAAGGTCAGCTCTGGAACCATGCTCTTTGCTTCTAGTTGTGGCTTAGTCATTTCCTGGTGGTGTGACATTGAACAAGTTACCTTTCTTTTTGTGCTTCAGTTTCCTCATCTGTAAAATGAGATTGTAACTCTGGTGTAGTTGTGAGAAGTGTAGAAACTCTTAGAAATGGTACCTGGCATGTGATAAACTACATTATCAATGGTAGCTGTTAGCACTGAGAGGAGTGGTGGATCCCACATTTAATAAGACTCAAGAAATGGAATAAGGAAGTGCTTTCAGAAAGTAGAAAAATCTATACAAACAAGGCTTTATGGCCCTGCTGGATGGTTTCCTTACTACTGAGCCATTTTTCCAAGCTTTCCATAACCCTCACTGTCCACCTGTGGGAGTGAGTTGTCCAGTGGATATGAGTGTGGAGGCTGGGGCTAGACTGCCTGGGTCTGAGTCTCCCAGTTTTGTCATTTACTGGCCATGTGAACCTGAGCAAATGATGTCACTTTTGTGCCTTGATTTCCTCATTTGTAAAAATGAGAATAATAGTGCTACCTGTACCTAGGGCCGTTGAGAGGACTCATTAGTGTGTGTTTGTAACTGCTTGGCATGGCCTGCGGTAAGCGTTGGTGTTACTGCTGTTGTCTTGCACTAGGTGCCTGCTTCCCTCCCCTTACAGATATGCCCAACTCTTAGCCACCCTTGGTCTTGCTTCCTGGCTGATGGGCTTTGCCCTGGTGTTGGGCACCAGGGAATTGACTGGTGTGGGAATTGCCTCAGTGGGTCATAGGAAGGGTGCTGTTTTGGGCAGGGACTGGCGCTCTGCCATGTGGGCCTTGTTGGTTGTGGGGGTTGAAATAGTCTTCCCAGGACACCCTCTAACCAAGTCCTTCTTTTCTAGTCCCCCAGGGCCGGGAGACTGAGTGGCTCTTTGGCATGGAGGAGGGCCGGAAGCAGCTGGCAGCCAGCGCAGGCTTCAGGAGGCTTGTCACAGTGGCTCTTCATCGAGGTCAGCAGTACGATGGCATGGACAGTGTTCAGGCTGAGCTGTCCTCCAGAGTCATGGAGCTGGCCCCGGCTGGGATGCCCCCCCAGCAGCAGGTACCAAAGCTTTGGCAGTGGCTTTCACTGGTCCCTAGTCAGATTAGCAGCCAAGAAGGCAGAGGGAACCTTGGAAGGAGCTAGGACCAGAGTCTGTGACCCCATTTCTGATCTTAAGAGTTAAATGGGCAGAAAAACACTCTCCCTTGCCCCAGGCGGTGGGGAGGGTGAGCAGTTGCCCTGACTGAGAGCCACAGTAGCCGCACTTCACAGAGAGGCCTGAAGGGAATGCTCTTGTCTTTGCAGGCTCCAGCGTTAGATCAGATTGCTCTGACCATATGTTTCTCTGTTCCCACTTCTGAAAAGAACTACCTTGGCCATTTGGCTTCTCATTACATCATTATCTGAGGGTGTAAGAAGGAAAGGGCCAGAACAGCTTAGTCTGATTTTCAGCATATGAGCACTGCTGCTTTGGTGTTTTGCTGGGAAGGAAACTATTATCTGTAAGATGACACCTTCTGACTTGTGCCATCCTGGTCACCATCAGCAATTGATGGGTGACTTTATTATGAGAACTTTTTCCTTCTTGATAGGTGGGAAAGCTGTGGTACTTGGATGCCTGGTGCAATGGTAACAGATCTAAAAAAGAAAAACAAATCCCAGGTCCTGGGTGGGATCCATCCTGTGGTCCTGCCACTGGCCAACTTAGGCTGGTTTCCATTAGACTTATTTCAGGAAGGCCCAGATCCTCTGGGAGTTTCACCTGTGACCTTGTGTCACCACTGCTGCAGTCTGAGAGGTCAGGAATTCCTGTGATGATTAAACACTCTGACAGGTTTTTATTTTTTATTTTTTTTAATTTTTTTATTGTTGGCTGTTCAAAACATTACATAGTTCTTGATATATCATATTTCACACTTTGATTCAAGTGGGTTATGAACTCCCATTTTTACCCCATATACAGATTGCAGAATCACATCAGTTACACATCCATTGATTTACATATTGCCATACTAGTGTCTGTTGTGTTCTGCTGCCTTTCCTGTCCTCTACTATCCCCCCTCCCCTCCCCTCCCCTCCCCTCTTCTCTCTCTGCCCCCTCTACTGACATTCATTTGTCTGACAAGTTTTTAAAAAAGAATAGATGAAAAGTAGTGGGAGCCGGGACTAGGTTGGGAGAAAATGTATTTTTCTCTTAAGGTTTAGAAAAGTGGAGACGAAATATGGGAATAACTTGGAGAAGGGAGAAAGATCTTCAAATTTAGAATGGTTGTTTCCTCTTGGATTTCGTTGTCTTTATCCTTGTCCAGATTCTTCTTTAGAATTAAAGCTTCTTTCTGCAGCTTGGGATGTAGCTCAGTTGTAAAGCACATGCCTAGCATATGTGAAATCCTGGGTTCAGTCTCCAGCCTGCATTAAAAATAAATAAAATAACTACAGCTCCTTCCTAAGGGTTTCTGGTAGCTTTCATTATCCTGGACTATATGGAGGGTTCTTTTAGGTTAGATGAGAAATTCTTATATTTTTCTTTGAAACAACCAACTGCTTCTCACTAGTGGTTTAGGAGATTTTATATGTTCAGATGATATTTGAAAGGTGAATTAGTTCTTTTGAGGTCTGTGAAAGGCTCCCCAAAGTACCTTAACTGAGTGGCACATCTTGGGAGTTCTTGCTGGCCAGAACCTTGATCTGTGGATTCCTTACATTCACACATGGGAGGGATTCTCACGTCTCGGTGTTTTGACCACATCTCTGGCTGTACCTTCAGGTGCCCTTCCTGTCTGTAGGTGGGGACATCGGGGTCCGGACTGTTCAGCACCAGGACTGCAGCCCCTTGAGTGGCGACTATGTCATCGAGGATGTGCAAGGGGATGACAGGCGGTACTTTCGGCGACTGATCTTCCTCAGCAACAGGAATGTGGTGCAGTCGGAAGCCAGGTTGCTGAAGGATGTGTCTCACCGAGGTGAGGCATTGTGGGCACGGTGGTGGGAGGGACCCGGGGGGCATGGCATGGATTCTCACTTTGGGGTGGTCCGGAGGACCTGGGAGCTTGGTGAGGTGTAGGACAGCCTGGGTACCTGTGATCAGAGGCTCATGGCCCTGTGGGCTGTCCTTTCCTGCCTCTTGGCTTATAAGGTGCTGGTAGGGATAAGTAGAATAGAGGTATTTATTTTGTTCTTGAGCAAAGCCTGGTTCTGAAGTGATGAGCAGGGGTGGTGAAAAAAAATAAACGTGAGAATTGCTTTATTGCCTTAATTTAAAGGACATCTGTTTTGCAAGTGGCTGCATACATGTCCGTATGTTATCTCAGTAGACCTCCTTGAGGTTAGCCAGAACTGTGGAGGCTGCAGGTGAGCCTGTCCTCTATAGTGTGACCCTGAAACGTGCTCCAGAGGGTTTTAGGGTTGACTAGTGCCTTAGAAGCCATCTAGTCCAGTGCTGTTCAGAAGAACAGTATGTGATGAAGGAAATGGTTCTTACCACTAAGCTTCCAGTATGGTGGCCACTAGCGGTAAATGGCTGCTGAGCCTGCAGTGTGGCTGGTGCGACTGAGGCACTCAAATTTAATTTTAATTAATTTGCATTTAAATTAAAACTACCACAAATAGCATGGCTACAGTACTGGGCAGAGTGATCTGGACTTCCTCCACTGCCCGAGTGGGCTCCCAGATACCGGGCAGACACACTCCCTGATGGGGAGGTCAGTGATAGTTTGTCTGCCTGGTTTCTTCTCTGGGTGTGCATATTGGTATTATCGTGAACAACTTAGAAATCAAATGTGTATAGTAAAAGGTGAATGCTCCTGTCCTCCCCGCTCTGGGACAGCTTCTCTTTGAGTCCCAGATGTTCAGGCGAGGGTCCTCAGCCACTCCCTTTGCATGACATGCTGTCCTGGCAGCAGAGCCATCTGGAAGAGGGTGGAGTGAACGCACGGTCTTGAGGCCATGGATAGAATGGCTTTTCTTAAGGGTGTGCCTTGGTCAAGTGCACATGTTTTTTGGGCTTCTGCCTCTCATTTGGTCATTGGGGTCTAGTGGTGTGTGTTGAATGTTAAAATAACCATCTTTCAGTGGGAGGAGGGATGCCTGATTTGTAGTTCTCCGATTTCTGTGATTTAAATGCTCTGTCCATGGCCAATTTCAGACTATCTGTATGGAATCAGCCAGTTTGCACAGTTCTTGCATATTTGGCTGTCCGGTCTGTTCAAGCCAGCTGCTGCACACTGCTGCCGGGATCCCTTGCTTTCCAAGGACTAGTGGAAGAAGCTTAGAACTTCATTAATCCAAATCTCTCACTTAGCCCAGAAGAAAAGGAAAAAGGACAAGAAGAAGCAGCGGCCTGCTGATACTCCTGAGGACCTCCCTCCAGCCCCGGGGCAGTCCGTTGACAAGAGTTACCTCTGTTGTGAACACCATAAAGCCATGATCGCCGGCCTTGCCCTGCTGAGAAACCCAGAGCTGCTCCTAGGTGAGCGGTGGTACTGCTTGCCACAGGAGAGAGCATGTGAGATCACACAAGTCAGTGAGCTGCCTTGTTGCTCAGGACGTGATGACAGACAAGTGCACGCGTGCTCACGTCCTTCTTCCTCCCTTCCATCTTCTGAGTTAATGAGCATCCAGCTAGCTCTGCCTCAGACTCCGCCTGTACTGTGTCAGTGGCTTCGTGCATTGTGGTCTACATTTTGTTTTATTCTGTTTATTTCTTTTTAAAATTAGTGAAATATGTTCAATGAGGTATGTACACAGATTTAAGTTATTCAGCTTAGACATTTCCATATGTATATACCCATGTAACTAGATAGACATTGAAAAATCACATCTTCGATGCCCTTGGATAATGTGTGGCTTCTCAGGGCAGTGATGGCCTTATCACTAATAACAGGTTGGGATCTGGCCACCTTGGCAAACATGTTCCTGTTTCTTTCTACCTGTGTGACCGTCTTACCCTAGACCCCAAGTGTGCCTGTGCTTTTGGCTCTTCTTGGTGTTAATGTGTGTCCCTAAGATTGTAGTTCTTAGAATCAATCCCAGGGTCTGTCTCCTTTTAGCGATTCTTTCATTTCTTGTCTTTCCGCCTCCCTCCTGTGGTTTCTCTGCTTAGGGTCAGGATTTGGGCCTTTGATTGCCTGGGAACTGGAATGGGTTACCCTTGCTTGGTTGGGATGTCTGAGAAGGCAGTTATAATGGCCTCTTTTTTTTTTTTGGTATTGGGGATTGAACTCGGGCATTCGACCATTGAACCACTTCCCCAGCCGTAATTTGTATTTTATTTAGATCTGGGTCTCATTGAGTTGCTTAGTGCCTCACCATTGCTGAGGCTGGCTTTGAACTCATGATCCATCCCAAGCTGCTGGGATTACAGGTGTACTGCACCTGGCTTATGATGGCCTTTTGAGTCAAGAGCCAGGTGAGGGGCATGGTGCCTGTGCTGCCTTATGATTGTGAGCAAGATTGGCCATTATCCCTCCATTTCATGGGACTCAGGGTTGTCCTCTGATGGGACTTGTGATATAGTGTCAGCTTAGCACTTAGGGATCTTTAAGGGACTATAGCATCATACTCGTTCTTCTGGATCTAGGTCAGTAAAATTAAAGGTGACTTTTTGAATGTCATTTGGCTCCTGAATCCCTGGGATGAGATGGGGGGCCAGGTCTTTGAATCTTGTATCCCTAGGCAGAGCCAACAGTGTGACTTCCTCTTGTCTCCCCCGAGCTGGTTCAAAACTTGGCAATGAGCAGATGGCAAAGTAATGGTCTCTTCTTTGATTACAGAGACTCCACTGGCGCTACTGGTGGTAGGCCTGGGTGGGGGCAGCCTCCCCCTGTTTGTTCATGATCACTTCCCGAAATCTTGCGTTGACGCTGTGGAGATTGACCCCTCCATGTTGGAAGTGGCCACCCGATGGTTTGGCTTTGCCCAGAGTGAACGGATGAAGGTGCACATCGCCGATGGCCTGGACTACATCACCAGCCTGGCGGGAGGAGAAGGTGCTGCTGGGGAGCCGGGGAGGGGCTGGGGAATGTGGCCTCTGGGGTTCATCTCTGCCAGGTGGCGTCAGCCTCGCTCCAGCTTTTTTGTTACATCTGTTCCATGACTATGACGTGCCAGCTGTGTTCTTGCATGGTGTTAGGTGTTGGGTTCAGCAGCAAGACAGATGGACCATTTCTGTTTTTAGGGTGTTAACAGACCAGTTGGCCTCTCTTCTGACCCTGTGACCTTGCCACTTCTTCACCAGTCCAAGGAAGCTGGTTGAAGAAAGAGGGAAGAAAAGATAGGGTGTGTTTTGGAGGTGTTTCATATAATCCTTCAGGTGGAGGCAGAATCAGAAAGAAAGGCAAAGAGTACTAATGTAGGTCAGATCCAGGAAACATTTGGCAATGACTTTTTGGTTGTCACAAATTGGGGGGCTGTTGGTACTACTGGCACCTCATGGGTAGGAGCCAAAGATGCTGCTAAACATCCCACTTTGCATACGACAGCCACTGATGATGAATTGTCACCGTCAAACTGTCCATAATGCGGAGGCTCAGAAACTGATCCAGGTGTCAGTTAGCGGGAATTTTCTTGTTCTCTTGCTGCTGTGATTAAGATTCCATTTTGCTCCAATGATTTGCACCCTAAGCTTAGGATGAAGGTCATACTAATTTTATGCAGGATATTGGAGACAGTAGCTCCCCGTCTCTGGGAGCTCAGGCTGCCTTTCCCTGGTCTGCTTGTTCAGTGGCAGAACTCTGGTTCTTCCTGGATCGGAATGTCTTCTGGGAAGGGTGTAGAATCCTGGAGGGAGTATTGGGGACTAGGATGTACAAGTGACATCACTGATTTTAACTGCAGACTGAACCTAATCCTAACAGTTTTATGGGTTCTCTTGCAAGGTCAGTTTGTGGGCCAGCCCAGGATGGCTAACAGTGAAGCATTTACCACAGTGCCAGGCACGTGGTGATGGTGCCTCTGATATCAGTCCTTTATTTGTTTGGAACAGTCCTTGATTTGTTTCCTTTAGTTACCCACAACCTTTCAAATTATTGGGGGGCTTGAGGTGGCAACCTTTACCTTAGACTTTGCTAAGCCAGGATGTTCTTGGAAAGAAACCAAAATCAGGAGTGGTGGTACAGCTCAGTGGCAGAGTGCTTGCTTAGCACGCGTGAGGCCCTGGAATCAGTGTCCAGCACAAACAAAAGGCAACAAAACAAAATCAGTCTGTGCTGTGAGTAGGGATAGGCACGTAGTGGTTCTAAGCGTCAGTGCCCTCGGCAGGCAGGCCCACTTCGCCACAGCTATACTTCTCAGGGCAGGTGTGGTGCAGGGACATACGTGATGCTTTTTCCAGCAAAGCTAAGGGTTCACTTGCTTTTCTTTCTCAGCACGGCCTCTCTACGACGTCATCATGTTTGATGTAGACAGTAAGGACCCAACACTGGGCATGAGTTGTCCACCCCCAGCGTTTGTGGACCAACCCTTTCTGCAAAAGGTCAAAAGCATCCTGACTCACGAAGGTAGGAGAATGAATTATTGCACCTAAGTGTGTAGTTTGATCAGTTTCCCTGAATTGAATAGTCCGTTTACTAGCACTAAACACATTTCCAGCACCTTGGAAGTCCACCTGTTACCTGCTTTCAGTAATTTGTCCATCCCCCAAAGGTAACCACTGTACTGACTGTGCCCTCAGCTTGTTCTGCCAGTTTTTGTTCGGTGTGTAGTACAATCAGGTCATAATCTCTGTCTGCTTTCCTTCTCTCAACACATCTTTTTGAGATTCAGCCACAGTGTTGTGTCCACACTGTCCATTTTTATTGCCGTTTGTTTTGTGTGACTATGCCTCAGTTCATTTCTCCATGACCATTGCTGGTTTGGGGGGCTCCTGTTTTGGGAGTCTTTCAAATAGTACTGCCATTAATGTTCCAGTATGTGCTGCTTGATGGACTCATTTGTCGGCCTCTTGGGTACACAGAGCTGCAGCTGCTGCATCATGATCACGTGGTGGTTGGCTCTCGTGGGCCCCACCACACATTCTGTTTTGTTTTGTTTTTCCACATTTTTATTGGTGTATTTTAGTTGTGTGTATTGATGGGATTTGTTGCTACATGTTCATATACGCCCACAGTATAACAATATAATTTGGCCAGTGCACTCCTTAGCACTCCCCCTCCTTCTCCTCCCCACTCCCGGGTCCCTTTCCTCTGCTGATCTCCCTTTGACTGAGACGCCCACAGTATAACAATATAATTTGGCCAGTGTCACTCCCTAGCACTCCCCCTCCTTCTCCTCCCCCACTCCCGGGTCCCTTTCCTCTGCTGATCTCCCTTTGACTGAGCCCACCCCCTTGTTTCTTTCCTTTTACCTCTCAAGCTTCCACACATGAGAGAAAGCATATAACCCTTCACCTTCTGAGTTTGGCTTATTTCACTTAACATAAGGTTCTCAAAGTTCCATCTATTTTCCTGCAAATGACGATCATTTCAGTTTTTTTTATGGCCAAATAAAACTCCATTGGGTATGTACACCACATTTTCTTTATGCATTCATCTGCTGATGGATACCTAGACTGGTTCTACTGTGAATGGTGCTGCTGTAAACATGGGTATGCATGTATCGCTGTAGTAAGATGACTTTAATTCTTCAGGGTAATATTGAGAAGTGGTATAGCTGGATCATATGGTGGTTCCATGCCTAGTCTTTTGAGAAACCTCATACTGATTTCCATAGTGATTGTACTAACTTACGCTACCATGAACAGTATAAAAGTGTTTTTTTCTTCACATCTCCCCAGCATTTATCATTATTTGTATTATTTTTTTTAATATATATTTTCATTTGTTCTAACTAGTTATTTGTATTCTTGATGACTGCCATTCTGACTGCGGTGAGATGAAATTTCAGTGTCATTTTGATTTGCATTTCCCTAATTGGTAATGATATTGGACATTTTTAATATTTTTTTGCCACTTGTATTTCTTCTTTTGGGAAGTGTCTGTTTATTTGCCCTTTTATTAGTTGGGCTATTTGATTTTTTTAGTGTTGAGTTCTTTGTTTATTCTGGATATTAATTCTCTGTCCGAAGAGTAGCGAAGATTTTCTCCCCTTCTGTGGGTCCTCTCTTCACATTCCTAATTGTTTCCTTTGCTCTGCAGAAGCTTTTTAATTTGGTGCTGTCCATTTATTAACTCTTGGCATTATTTCCTCTAGGTGATCCTATTCAGAAAGTTATTGCCTTTACCTAAAAGCTGGAGTGTTGACCCTGTAGTTGCATAGTTTCTAATCTAATTCTGAGGTCTTGATCCATTTTGAGTTGATTTTTGTGCAGAATTAGAGATAAGTGTCTGGTTGCATTCTTCTATATGGGATAACCAGTTGTCCCAGGCTGTCTTTTCTCCAATGTCTGCCCTCTTTTCAAGACCAGACGACTGCAGATGTGCTGCCACGAGTCTTACCTGCCTGCGGTTGTAGCCGTTCATACTCCCCCTGGCATGGAGGTGTTAGCTACCACTCGAGTGCTTCTCTTATGCCCTGGACTTGGCATTGTGTCATTTAATCTCCAGAGCAGCCCCTTGTCAGATGAGGAAACTGAAGTTGAGAGACTTGCTTAGGTGACAGTAACAGTGGGGCACCAGCCCACGTCCTTGTCACTTGAAAGCCCACAGGTGTTCTGCTTGGATAGGGTTCTCTGGCTAAGTGGGTTGCTTTAGAACCTTAATTGTCAGAATCCTGGCCTTCTCGTTAATAAATACGATAGATCAAGAACATAATGTCCCTGTGGAGTTGGTTAAGTTTTTTCCTTTGGGATATCACTTCCTTATTCCTTCTTTGGGAAACTGAGGCATGGCCAATGGTGATGTGTAGCCCCCAGAAGAACCCATGGTTCACAGGCCCCTTGCTTTTCTTTGAGCCGTTGTGTGCTGTGTCTTCAGCAGGCTCACTGCTGTCCTGAGTGTGTTTGCTGAGTCCGTGGGCCTCTCTGGAACAGAACGTGGCCTTCCCTTGGAGCTGGTCCTTGTGTCCAGCGTGCCTCGGCATCTGCACCCCTCTGACCCTTTCCTTCCCCTGCAGGTGTCTTTATCCTCAACCTCGTGTGCAGAGACTTGGCTCTGAAGGACTCCGTGCTGGCTGGGCTCAAGGCAGCGTTCCCCGTGCTGTACGTCAGGCGAATCGAGGGAGAAGTGAACGAGATCCTGTTCTGTCAGCTGCACCCTGGGCAGAAACTTGCCACACCAGAGCTCCTGGAAATGGCTCAGGCCTTGGAGCGGACCCTGAGGAGGCCTGGGAGGGGTTGGGATGACACTTATGTCCTGTCCGATATGCTCAAGACGGTGAAGATTGTCTGACAGCCGAGGCCAAGGAGTCCTTTCGGCTTTCTGTCCTGATGGCCTTGGATTTCCAACCTGCCAGAGGTTGAAGAAACAGTGCACCGTACTTTAAAGCCTTGTACTTTTCTTGGTTTCATACTTATCCTCGTGCAGCTCCAGCTTGCTGAGGTTTCCTGAGGATCTGGAAAAATAAAGTCCTTCCCATCCTGTTCTCTTAATTATCGCCAGGTACAGTCTGTTTCCACAACGTGTCCTTGTGCAGGACTCCTTGGAGCTCCTAGCACGTGTGACACCCTGAGGGGTGTGTGCCCAGCTCCGTGGGTGACGAGCGTCACTGAGGGGCATGTGCCCGGCTCCGTGGTGATGATCGTCACATCTGAGTGCATCCCTGCTGGAATGGTTGCTTGCTTTGCCCCCTCAGCTCTCAAGTGGGACAGCAGAGCACTCTGAGCAGTGGGAGTCCTGTGGACGTGAGACAGATCGAGAGCATTATCTCCCTGCAGATGGGGCTGTCACCACACTTGTCCCAGTATAGTAATCCGCTCAGCTACTTCACTAACAGCTTTCCTTGACTATCCAGACCTTGTAGCTGAAGCCATGTTTCTTCTGTTCTCATTGGACCGAGTGTGTGTGCCAGAGACCCAGCATTTGGTATTTGTTTATCACAGCATTTACTGAGTGACAGCTACATGCCAGACCGTGGGTAAGGAGCTGTAGTGGAAGTGAAGATGTTTAATGGCCAAAGAACACCAGTTCTAAAGGTCAGCGTGTTCCAGGCGCTCTTCTCAGTAGTCTGCAGGTACTCATTTAATCTGAGATAAAGGACATTTCAACCAAAATTGCATCTAGACCAAATCTCATTTGAGCCAGGAGCATGGATCTTACTTAATACACTGTTATACCAACTGTTCCAATATTGGCTTGAATTTCATCTCCTAATTAAATTATTCCAGGGCTGATTTTCAACGAGCAGTATCATGTAGACATAGTCACCACCTACCACCTGCTCTAGCCCTTCAAATGGACTCCAGTCTCTAGGTGAAGCATGTTTCAGTGCTAGCTTGCCCTCACAAAACAGTGCCGATCAGGAGAGTGCAGAGAGAGTGGCTAGGCCTTCTCTGTTAGAAATTCCTGGTGCTCTTCAGGGGAGGTTTTCCCTCTGTCACATTCCTGGACCCCAAAGGCTGCAGCTCGCCAAGTCCTCCATTGCTTCCTAATCACTAGGGTCGCGTGCTGGGTTGGGCTGGGTTCTGGCCCAGGTCTGCCCTTCTGTGGTCAGATCACCCTCTGGTGCTGTGTGGATCTGGGGCAGAGACTGCAGGCACAGCCACGTTAGGGATTTACCAGAAGGAAAGACAGTCCTCAAGCATCTCAGGAGGCACTACTGGCCCAAGGAATCAGGAGTGTGCACATGTTCACCTCCCACCTTTTGGGGTGGGAAGAGGCACTCGGGTGATGATGATTTTAAAACAATTTTTAAAGACTGAAAGAAGATAGAGTTGGTAGTCTGTCTCTGAAGGTTGAAGAATGGGGGCAGGTTCCAGTTTGATAGTGCTATACTTCAGATTTTAAATGTTCCCCAGAGACCATGTGTTAAAGGCTTGGTTTCAGCTAGCACAGTGGTGGAGCACACCTGTAACCCCAGCGACTCGGGGCTGAGGCAGGAGGATCACAAGTTCGAGACCAGCCTGGGTAACTTGGCAAGACACTCTCAATGAAAAGGACTGGGCAGCTCAGTGCTGGGGCTCCCCGGGCTCAATCCCTGGTACTGCTAAAAACAAACAAACAAAAAAAAACTTGGTCTCTGTGTTGCTATGGAGAAGTAGAAACTAAGAGGTGAGGAAACTCTTAAGAGGTTCAGGGAATGAGGCATTGGGGTTGTGCCCTAGAAGGGGGCGCTAGCATTCCCGCCAACCTGTCCTCTTCATCTGCTTGCTTCCCAGCTGCCCTGAGGTGAGCAGCTTGCTCCACGATGTGCTCCTGCTGTGAGTGCTGCCTCACTGTAGGCCCCAGAGCACTCTCCCATGGACTCAAACCTTTGGCACAAACAAACCTTTCCTCCTTATAAACTGCTTTCTCCCAGGTGTTTGTCATAGTAACTGCTAACACAGTCGAAAGCTTAATTTCCTACATAAGTGAAATTTACCAGTACAGGCCAGTATGTTCACCAGCTGCAGGTGGTTTACTCACCACGGGTCATTGAACTCTTCAGGGACTCCCGGTGTGAGGAAAGGGTTTCGTGTGCACAGCCAGCCATTGGCTTTACCCTAGCTTTTCCCCCAGAGAATGATTCACCTTAGCACCAATACCAGGCAAATGGGTTTTATGAGAATTTTGCCCAACTTGAGGCATGCAAACACTGCAGGAGGGGATTGTTATAAACTTAAATTCCTCCCAGGCAAGTGAGAAAGTGACACGTGAGCCAGGTGAAAAATATGCTAGAGTGAGACCCGAGGCAGACCAGAGAATCCACACGCCATCCAAAGGCCACAGCTGAGGGCCTTGTCCTGGGGAGGCGTTGCTCGTTGCTCGGGTGAAGTTAGATGGTTATGATGAGCTGGAAAGCCCAGGTGTGTGTGGGCGTAAAGTACTAGCCAATTCATCCTCCACCAGAGAAGACGGCCACTCTACAGAGCTGCAGAATGCTGAGCAGCTGGCAGGCACAGGCCCCCTGAGCTTGGACCAGGAGCCAGCCCATAGCCACGGGTCATAAAAGTCTGGAAAAGTCTCTTGTTACGACTTCCATCTCCTATAACAGGTAACAGCAGGTGGGGATGGACCGAGTTCTCGGTGCGTGTTCCTTAACTTCCCAGCACTGTCAGGGAGTAGAATGAGGTTGGCACCCACAAACAAGGCCCACAGCAACATGAAGTTAATAAGGCTGATTCTTGCCTCTTCTCCTTGCCCTACCTCCACATGGGTTTTCCCGTGTGCCTCCCGTCTTCTGCAGAGCTGGCTGGGCCACTTCTCTAGTCTGTTGTCCCATGCGGAGACCAGCACTTTTCATCCTTAGCTGCATGTTGGAGTCACTTAGGGTCAGCAGAGTAAGATGTCCCCCAAAGACGTCCATTTCCTAATCCCAGCCACCTGTGAATAAGTTACCTTCTGTGGCAAAGGGGAATTACTGGAGCAGATGGCTTTGATGATGCTCATCAGCTGACTTTAAAATAGATTATCCTGGGCTACTGGTGGGCCCAATCTGATGTCAGAGTCTTTATGGAGGAGGGCGGCAGAAGCATCAGAGTGGAGCGGCGTGGGGAAGACTCCACCAGCCGTGGCTGGCTTTGGAGGTCACTAGCTAAGGAGCATAGTCAGCCTCTAGGAGCTGGAAAAGGTAAGAAAACTCAGCTTCTCTGGGGAAAAGGCTCTCCCTGGAGCTCCAGCGAGGATGCAGCTCTGCAGCCAAAGCCGAGGACCCCTGTGGCTCTGCGACAGGATTAATTTTGAGGGAATAAGGAAGGAGTAGCCATTCCCATCACTGACTACAGCTTAACTCAGAGAGAAGCGGCAGCGTCCTGGGTACCTGGGAGATGTCCCCTCCTCACCCACATGTGGGGCTCACCTCTACTCTTCCTCCTTTGCGTAGTGCTAGGAGGTGCCACACAGAACGATTTCCTTGGTCCACCACAGTGCCCTCCTCCGCACTGAGTCCAGAGTGTGCGTCCTCAGGCCAACTAAATGAAGCTCAGACACTCTGGGAATTCACTTTTCTTTGGTGGCTCCTTTTTCCATTTGATTCCTGTGAATTTGTTAACAGCCAGTGGTCACTAACGAATCGGGTTTTCTCTTTCCATGTGCAACTGGCAGTTTCTGGAGAGGCTGCCCTGTAAGGGGCCCTGCGCTTGGGGAGGTGACGGGCCAACAAACCGGCCCACGCAGGAGTTCTGGAATCCCTGGTGCAGGAAGGAGAGGGAGCCCGGAACGTGGGCAGACACTCGCCAGGAGCCTACCTAGATCCTGGCTAGGACCGGCAGCAAGCCCTCCAGCCTCAACAAAACCAAAAACCAAACAGAACCCGCGCCCCTGGTGGCTGCAGGCTGGATTCTGCTGCTTTCCTAGCTCGGGTCTGCGCTGGTTTCCAGCTTCCCGGTAGGTGGCGCTGCAGATCCCACTTAGGCTCCGCGGAGGCCCAGCACCCGCGGGAGAGCAGAAGGGGCGGTTTCAGCCGCTGATTCTCTCCTGCACCGAGACCGGCTCCTACTCGGCTTTGTTTTTCTCCTGCTTCACCCGGTACCCTGCCCACTCTGCGCTCTCCCTCTAATCTGCTTTCCTTCCCGTGTGCATGGAGGGAGCCCTGTTTTCCCCATCAGTGGTGGATCTCCACGGGGGGCCACAGTGCCTTTGCTCCTCGTCCTGGATTTTGGAGATGACACTGGCAATGAGCAGAGGGGTGATGCTAGTTAGATATGATGGAGCTTAAAGCTAGAGCAAATAAACGTCTGACAGCGCACACCTGGGCCCGAGCTGGCGCGCCTCCTGTTTTCTGCGGAGATACGTCAACTTTTTCTTGACTTGAGTCATAATATTTGTACATCTTTATGGGGTACGGGGTGGCAACTCCATGCACGTACACAACGTGGAATAATCAGGGTAACACGCACTTCCGTCTCCTCAAACGTTAATCATGAGGATGTGCTGGGATTTCATGCTCTTCTAATCATTTTGAAATAGTTTCACCCAGTCGTTCCCCGGCTGTGCCATAAAAACCAGAGCAAAGTCCTTCTGTGTTTTAGTGCCCCTTATTGAACATTTTCTGCCTCTGCTTCTCAGTCCCTAGTGACCATTGTTCCATTCTCCCATAAGGTCGACTTTCCAGTCTCAACAAAAGGGTGACAACATGTAGTTTTTGTCTTCCTCTCTCTGGCACATTTCACTTAACACAATAGTCTCCAGTCCCATCCATTTGCTGACAGAATTTCATTCATTTTTATGGCTAAATAATATTCCCTGTGTATGCATACCATAATTTCTTTATCCACTAATGACTGTTGGGCATCTAATTTGATTCTCTAGCATTGTGGAATAATACTCCAATAACAATGAATGTGCAGGTATCTCTCGGTGTAAAGACTTCATCTTTGGATATAGAGCCAGTAGAGGAATTGCTGGATCATGTAGTAGATTGGTTTTGTTTGTTTGTTTTGGTTGTAGTTGGACACAGTACCTTGATTTTTATGTGTTTGTGAGGATCGAATCCAGGGCCTTGCACATGCTAGCTGAGTGGTCTTCTGCTGAGCCACAACCCCAGCCCTAGATTATGGTTTTTAAAGGAAACTCCATGCCATGTTCCATCACCTAATTTACATTCCACCAACCCTTTGTGAATCCCCCTCTCTGCTGCCTGGCCAGCATTCATCATTGTCTCTTTCTAATGAGAGCCATTCTAGCTGGTGTGAGATGACATCTTGGTGTCGTTCTGATTTGCATCCTCCTCAGTAAGGGAAATGAGGGAGCTCCTAAGTGAGTAAACATTTTTTCATATACTTGTTGGCCATTTGTATTTTTTTCCCCCACCTGTTTTTTAAATTGAATTATTTAATGTTTTGGTGCTCAGATTTTTGAGTTCCTTATACATCCTGGACAGTGATCCTCTATTGGCGATTTGGTTTGCAAATATTTTCTCCCATTCTGTAGGTTATTTCTTAACTCAATTATTTCCTTTGCTGTGTGGAAGCTTAACTTGATATAATTCCATTGTCTATTTTTACTCTTGTGACCTATTCCCTCAGGGTCCTTAAAAAAAAAAAATCTAAGTAATCACCGTCTACACCAATGTCTTGAAATGTTTCTCCTGTGTTCTTGACCCAATAGCATCAGCTTTACGTTTAGCTCTCTGGTCCACCGTGAACTGACTTTTGTGTACAAGGAGAGGAAAAGATGGGGTCTCGTCTGCATGTGTTACCCAGAAGCACCACTTCCTGAAGAGACTGTCCCTTCTCCAGGGTACATTCTTGGCAACTCTGTCAGAAATCAGATGGCTGTACGTATGTGGATTAGTTTATGAGTTCTGTAGTCCTTTGGCCTGTGTTGGTTTTTATACTAGGGCCAACTGTTGTGGTTACTATGGTTTTGTAGTATGTTTTGAAATTGGGTGTTTTGATGCTTTCAGATTTAATTTTTTTTCTCTTCAGCGATTGGCTATTGTGAGTCTTTTATGCTTCCACAGGAACTTCACAATTTTTTTTTTTCAATTTCTGTAAAGAAAGACATTGGTGTTTTGTTGGGAATTGCCGCAGTCCGGCTGGGCAAAATAACCGGGAGGTGACAAGCAACTTGACAGTTGAAGCGGGAACTGCTTTATTGCGGAACAGCAGAGGTATATATACCCAGCTGATTACACACAGCTTGACTCAATTAGCATCATCAGATACAGCAATCAGCCAATAAGGAATTCCCACCATCTTAATGGCTCGATGGCATTGCTCACAAACCACTCCTCCTGGCAAACTGCCAGGTGCCATCTTGACTTGATTCGCATTGAATCTATAGACCACTTAGGGTTGATGGTCATCTTAACAATACTAATTCTTCCAACCCAAGAACATGGGATAACTCCATTTTTTTTGTGCCTTCTGTGATTTCTTTCACTAGTGTTTTATAATTTTCACTGTAGAGATCTTTTGCTTCCTCAGTTTATTCCTAAATATTTTTTATAGCTGTTGTAAATAAGATTGGTGGGTTTTTTTTGTATCCTGAAAGTTTACTGAATTTATCAGTTGTAACAGCTTTTTGATGAATGTTCAGGTTTTTCTATATAAAATAATGTCAGCTGCAAATATGGACATCTTGATGTCTTCCTTTCCCATTCGGTGTCTTTCTTTAACGGTCTCATGGCTCTTGCTGGGACTTCCCAAGTCACATAAACCGTAGAAGCACTTTCCGTTTTCCTCCTCTCACTGTGAGGTTGGCCCGGGCTTTTCATGTGTAAGACTTCTCGGGTTTTGGGTGTGTTCCTTCTGTAGGTAATTTGTTGAGAGGTTTATAACAAAGGGATGCTTTATCTTAGTACTTTCTCTATCCATTGAGGGGATCATGCCTTTTGTCCTTCTGTTGATGTGCTGTGGTATGTCGAGTGACTTGCATTTTTTGAACCATACTTACCTCCCTGGGATGAGTCCCCCTCAATCATGGTGTATGACTTTTTTGATATGCTGCTGAATTTGGTTAGGGTTTGATAGCATTTTATTGAGAAATTTGGCATCCATGCTCACTAGGAATATGGGTCTAGAGTTTTTTCTTTCATATCTTTGATTATTTTGGTTTTGTAAAGAGTTTGATGGGGCTCCTTCCACTTATTTTCTTGGAATAGTTTAAGAAGAATCAGAATTAGTTCTTCTTTAAATGTTCTATAAAATTCAACTTTTTTTTTGTACTGGGGATCAAACCCAGGGGTGCTCTATCACTGAGCTACACCCCTAGCCCTTTTAATTTTTTATTTTGATACAGGGTCTTGCTGAGTTGTTGAGGTTGTTATCAAACTTGAGATCTTCCTATCTTGACTTCCCAAATTGCTGGGATCATGAGATTATGAAATTATGATGAGACTTTTCTACTTTTTGATGTGTGCATTTGTTGCTGTACCATCATGCCTGGCCTTGGGCTTTGTTTAGATGAGTTATAATTACTTCTTCAATCTTATTGGTCATTATTGGTCTGTTTAGATTTTCTATTTCTTGGGGTTGGGGTTGTAGCTCAGTGGTAGAGCACATGTGGGGCCCTGGGTTCAATCCTCAGTACCACATAAAATAAATAAATAATAAAAATAGTGTCCATCTACAACTAAAATATATTAAGAAAAGATTTTCTATTTCTTCCTGATTAAACTTTTATGACTTGAATAGGTTCAGGAATTTATCTATTTCTTCAAGATTTTCCAGTTGTTGTTTTTTTTTTTTTTTATGCCTGTAATTGTTCATAGTAATTTCTTAGGAAACTTTGAATTTCTGTGATATCAGTTATAATGTCTCCTTTTTCATCTCTGATTTTATTTATTTGGGTCTTTTGTCTTTTGGCTAGTCTGGCTAAAGGTTTATAAATTTGATCTTTTCAAAAAATGAATCCTTTGTTTCATCTTTATTGCTTTTTAGTTTTTTTTAATTCTACTAATTTGGGATTTTGTTCTTTTCGAAGTCCTTGAGGTACATTGTTAGGTTATTTATTGGAGATTTTCCTACTTTTTGATGTCTACCTTTATTGATATAGATTTCCCTCAGTTCTGCTTTTGTAAAACATGCAGAAAACAATTAACAAAATGACAGAAATTTATACCTATCAATAATAACTTTGAATGGATTAGGTTCATTGATCAAAAGACAGAGGATAGATGCATAGATTAAAGAGAGAGAGAGAGAGACGTAACTATATTCTGCTTATGAAATTCACATAAATATATAAGCAGTCTGAAAGTGAAGGGTTGGAAAAGGGTACCATGCAGATGGGAACCAAAGCCAACAGAAGTAGCTATATTCATATTACAAAAAGAAGACTTTAAGTCAAAAACTATAAAAAGAGATTTAAAAAGGCCATTATATAGTGACAAAAAAGATCAATTCAGCAAGAAGATATAGCAATTATAAGTATATAAGCACACAACACTGAAAAACCCAGATATATAAGGCAAATACAATTATAACTAAACAGATATACAATAATAGTTGGGAACTTGAATATGCCATTTCCTCAATGACAGAACATCCAAATAGAAAATCAACATAGAAATATCTGAGTTCAATACACTTGAATCAAATATATGAAATATGATATGTCAAGAGTTTTGTAATGTTTTGAACAACTAATAATAAAAAATAAATTTTAAAAAAGAAACATCTGAGTTCAGCCATTATATACATCAAATTTATCTAAAAGATATTTATAGAATATTTCATCCAACAACAGCATATACATTCTTACCATTAGCAAATAGAATATATGTTAGATCACAAATCAAGTTTTAATAAATAAAAAAAATTGTAATCATTGTGTATCTTCTCGGGCTACAATGGAATAAAACTACAATCAAATCAATAATAAGAATAGAAAATATACAAATACATAGAAGTTGAGCATTCCAAAATGACCAATGGGTATTAAGAGAAGTTAAAAGGGAAATAAGTTTTTAGAAAAAAAAAATCCATATCAAAATTTGTGGGCATTCCCTTAAATCTGGTTCGATGCTTTTCTATTACTATTTTTAGAATTTTATCTTTGTACTTTTGACGTTTTGATTATAATATGCTTTGGAGAAGATGTTTTTGAGTTTAATCCAGTTTGGGATACTTTGAGCTTCTTGTCCATATCTTTCTGAAGATTGGGAAGTTTCCAGCTACTTCATGAAATAAGTTTTCCATATCTTTCCACTTTTCTTCACATTTTGGAATTCCCATAATGTGAATTATTTGTTCACTTAATAGTGTCCCATAAGTCTCAAAGTCTTTATTCTTTTAAAAACTTATTGATTTTTTTTTTCCTGACTGGGTTAATTCAAAAGACCTCAAATTAGAGAATCTTTCTTGTTCTGGTTTGTTGTGGAAACTTTCGATTTTATTTTTTATTTTATTTATTTGAATTTTTAGCTCCAAGATTTCTGATTGGTTCTTTTTCATGATTTCTGTCTTTTATTAATTTCTCATTCATATCCTGGATTGTTTTTTCTCATTTTTTGTATTACATATTTGTAGTATATCTCACTGAGTTTCCTAAGGACCATTATTCTGAATTCTTTTTCAGTCATTTCATAGATCTCCTTCAAATATTTGTGGGGAATCATCATTTTCCTTTGGAGTAGTGTTTCTTTTCACATTTCCTGTGTCTGTACATCAGGGTTTGTGCATCTGGAGTAATCATCACCACAATTTTATGGAGTAGCTTTTGTAGGAAAAGTTAATTTGGATGGGCTGCAGGATGTCAGTGGGTAGGTGCTTTGTTAGCTCAAAAGTGTAACCTGTCTTATCTCTTTGCTGTGGTTCTTGTCAGCAGTGTCTATGAAAGCCTCAACAGTCCACACTGTGGCCGTTCATGAAAGTAGTCATGTGACTTTAAGGTAATGTAAGCTTCCAAAGATGCATTCCCTGAGGTCCCCCAGGGTCAAGCACTAATAGTCACTAGGACCTGTTGACCTCAGAGGGGACCTACAGTGTTCCGTCTTGTAGGCATAACAGTAGTTAGGTCGAGATTTAATCTGACTCAGAAATAACAATTTCCAACTTTTCATCCTCAAAATGAGGCCTGGATCTCTACCAGCCTCCTGAGGATACTAGTGGACTACATGAAGAAACCAAGGGCAGGTAAGGGTATTTTTATAAAGTTTGGGTTATAGAAGTCTTTTTTATAAAGTTGGCCTTTACTTTGGTTAAGGAAGATTATAATTTGAATCTATAAAGCATTTCATACAAATTCAACTTATAAGGGCCTCATTGCACGATTCTTTTCTATGGTAAGCATTTGAGAATTTACTGTGTTGTGTAGTGTTCTGTTGCACTAGAAATGCTGCAATTAATGAAAATAAAGATCTCAATCTCATGACCCTTAAATTTGATGAAAAGTGTAAGAATGAGTTCATTAATGTGTGGTAGGTGCTTTTCATAGAAAGTATGCCTGTTACATGGTATAAATTTATTAATTTTAAAGGTACCTATACCAACATTTTCCGTAGCAATCCAGGCTGATGCCCCGTTGAATGCTTTTAGTTCACAGAATCGATGGGGTACAATTTTCAAGTCACGTGTCAAGGGAATCACTGACTATATGTTTGGATACCTAGTGATCTCCTTACAAGAACTATTTTCCTAGCCTTGGGTCATTTAGAAACTGAACAATAGGAAACTTTCCTACAAAAGCCCTTTTGGTTACTGTGAAGGTAATGAGCCCACCTTCTGGTTATCACAAGGCAGATGCAGGTCTTGCTCCCAACCCAATGCTGGTTTCGTGTTCCCCTGGCCAGCCTTTGCTACAGTCTAGGTAGCAAAGGCTGGCCAAGGTGTGCCAAGTACAGAGTGGATGGATTCCAGATCATTCACTCTAAGAAAATGCGTTCTAGTTCCAAAGCCAGCACAAGAACATGTGTGTCTAGGTGTGTCCAGCCCAGTTCTTTCCACCTCACGTGCCAACCCACTTCTCTGGACATAAGAGTTGGGAACCCCAACAAAATACATGTCCTAAATTGTAATTGCTGTTTTGCTGTCCAAGTGAGGTCAAGGCCTGGGAGTGGTCGTGGTGCTTTAGCAGAGAGCCCGGGAAGTCCAAGAAGCTGAGCAGTCACGGAGATGGGCCTGCACGAAGTCGTGGGTGTCAACAAGACCCATAGCCGCCTGGGCTCTGCAGCTGCCAGTCACAAAGGTCCAGCCCCAGGAGCCAAGGCCTCCACATGGCCTGTCAGGGCGTCCTTTGTTCTCATTCAAAGCCAGGCCTTCAGGGTTTTCCTGAGGACCACAGTCAGATGGTTGGGATGGACTTCTCCACTGTGCTCACAGGATCTCTTGGTCTTTGGAGCCTTTTTGTAATTAAGGGGTTAGAGAAACACCAAGACCCCATAGATAATGTTATTTTCTGTTTGTCTGAAAGTGACGAGTAGAGAGGGTGACACTCAGAAAGTCTTATGAGGAGCCATAGCTCCCAAGATAACTTTTGTATTTTCCTAATACAGGGTCTGAGACTCTTAGTAAGAATGCTTAGAGATAATTGTTCAGCTTCTGGTGATGAGATTTTTTTTTCTCATGGATATATTCTAGATTTCCTTTCCTCCTCTGTGGGTCCAGACAAATGAGGTCACATTGATGATGGATTTCCTAACTTTTGCTCCTAGTTGCTTAGTAACTCCCCCCGACCCCACCTGTCAGTCTTGGTGTCTAGTGGCTTCTCGACCTTCTGCCCTGGCCCCTGTCTTGTCCGTGGATGGTGGCCTGTGTCCCTGCTCCTGTTCTCTCCCTGAGAGAACTGGTTCCATCTCTTGGTGCTCCATGAAGCTGCAAAACACTCCAGTCGCCAAATTAGAAAGGCATTACCTCCTGTCCTCTCTGACCCGAGTCTCTGGACTGTGTAGACCTGTGGAGGAGTCCCAGCTCCCTCCTGTGCCGAGCTGTACCTCATCGTCTTCTACGAGAAAGCTTGGGGACGAGACCAGGACCGTCTTCTCAGAGTCTCCCGCTTCTGCCTGACCCTGCACCAGCTCTGCACTCGAGGATCTTCCCCCTCCCCTAACGAGCAAAGCAGTGTCTCCAGTCCTGTGCTTCATGACTTTATCAGGTACATTTTGGCTCAGAATCCTTTATTGAGACTGAGCTGTGCCTGCACTACTTGCAGGGGCTGGAGGTCGCCTTGCGGGCACAGAGGTACAAAGGTAGAAACTTCGATCCTTTCTTTCATGCTTACCCTCTTTCAGCCTTTATTCAGCACTAGTCACATTTTATACTGACCGCACGTGGACAGTATAAAAATAATTATGCCTTCTGATGAGCCAACCAGTTGGTTTGCGATGAGAAGACGATGGCTGTGGGGGACGAGAATGGAGAGGGATGACCAGGCTGGTCTTCTCACGGTGTCCTTTGGGACACTGCTGATACAGAAGGCTGCCAGGCTTGGGAACGCGGAAAAGCAGAGGAGACTGAGCACTGAATCCTTTCAATAAATGTCACCTGCACTTTTCTGGCAAGAAAGAGCTCTCCAAGTTAGGAGTTGAGATCCTACGGTTTATGGTTGTGGAAAATAGCTGTTAACAGGACCTACTATGTGAGGGGACTATAGAGATATGTAATTCTTAAAAGCAACTTTTTAAGTTATAAGTGACACATAACATGCACATGTTTAATAATGCAATTTGAGAAGTTTTAACATGTGAGTACATCCATGAAATCATCAGCACAGCCAAGATCTCTCACCAAAGTCACCTCAGGTTCCCTGCTCATCCCTTCATCTCACTTATCCCACCCTCTTGTCCTTAGGCAACCAGTACCTTGCTTTCTGACACTAGAGATTAATTTACACTTTCTAGGATGTTTTAATTACAAGTATGTATTCTTTATTGTACTGTTTTCACTCCATATAATTTTGTGATTTGCCATGTTGTGTATATCAATGGCTCATTGA
Organism: Marmota flaviventris; assembly: GCF_047511675.1. Lineage (NCBI taxonomy): Eukaryota > Metazoa > Chordata > Mammalia > Rodentia > Sciuridae > Marmota > Marmota flaviventris. The sequence continues at coordinate 103,922,466 of NC_092509.1, read as the reverse complement.
TTTTCATTGCTAGGAATATTCCATGGTTTGGATATACCACAGGTTCTTTCCACTCACATTTTGGTGAAAATGATTCATTTGCAGATTTTAGTTATCATATGTAGATCTGCTATGAACATTAATGGCCAAGTCTGAGTGGACATATGCTTTCATTTCTCAGGGGTAGGAACCTAACCATGATGTGAATGTATCTATGGTAGGCATATATTTAACTTTTCAAGACGTTACCAAACTGTTTTCCAAAGTGGTTGTATCCTGTTACATTGCCCCAGTTGCCAACACTTGGTATGGTCCGCCTTTTTGGATGTCCCATAGGTTGTGTAGTCATGATAACTAATGATCTTGAGCATCTTCTCATGTGTTTATTTGCCACATGGCATTTCTTGTTTGGCAAAATGTGTGTTTAAATCTGCCATCCATTATAAAATCGGGTTTACTTTCTTGTTGAATTTTATGAGTTCCTTGTATCAGCTAAACATGTCTTTAGCACACATAATATTTGCATATTTTCTCTTGGCTTGTGGCCTTTTAATTTTCTTAACAGTGTGTTTTTTTCTTTTTAAATATTATTTTTTAGTAGTTGGACACAATACCTTTATTTTGTTTATTTATTTTTATGTGGTGCTGAGGATCGAACCCGAGGACTCACACGTGCTAGGTGAGCACTCTGCCACTGAGCCACAATCCCAGCCCCATTAACAGTGTCTTTTGAAGAGTAGACATATATTTATTTTGATAAAATCCAGATTGTCAGTTTTTTCTTTTATGGATCTTGCTTTTGATCCACATCCAAGATCCAAGGCCAACCCAAGGTCACACAGAATAAATGCAGAGAAAGTATTTGACAAGATGCAACACCCATTTTTGATATAAAAAGAAGAGAAATTCTTAGTAGGTTTGGAATAGAAGGCACAGAAATGATATGGTCACTTATGAAAAGTCTAAGCTGCAGTCACCCTAGGATTCTAGGGTACCTCTTTAGCTTCAGCCCATTCTCAAGTGACATTGCAGCACTTCATGTGTGGTGTTGGAATCCATCAGTGAGTTGACCGCCCCCTACTCCCAGCCTTCACACTCATGTGTTTTATTCTGACACTCGTTATTGACACAACACTTTAAAAATATCAAATTACTTTTAAATAGATTTAAATAGAAAAAGTTTATTGCCCACATAGTCACCATTTCTAATGCTCTCTACTCTTGTGTGGACTGAGTTTTCAATGTATCTGCTGTCGTTTTCTGACATCATTCATCTGCTTGAAGGACTGTCACATATTTTTGTAGCATGTTTTTCTTAAATGACATCAGCTTTTATTTTTTATTTTTTTGGTACCAGGAATTGAACTAGGGGCCACTAAGCCACTGAACCACATCCCCAGCCCTATTTTGTATTTTATTTAGAGACAGGGTCTCACTGAGTTGCTTAGCACCTCACCATTGCTGAGGCTGGCTTTGAACTCGTGATCCTCCTGCCTTAGCCTCCTGAGCCACTAGAATTCCAGGCATGTGCCACTGTGCCTGGCAACTTCAGTTTTTTAATGTGTAAAACAATATTTATTTTGCTTTTGTTTTTTGAAGATATTTTCACTGGGTATAGAATTTTAAGTTACCTGCTTCTATTTCAATATTTTTGAAGATTTCACTCTATTGTCTTTTGGTTTATGTTGTTTCTAACCAGAATGTAATCTCTCTCTCTTTTTTTTTTTGGTGTGGTATCTTTTTTCCTTTGCTAATGTTAAGATTGTCTTTACCACTATTCTGAGCAATGTGATTATAATGTGCTTTAGCATAGTTTTGTTTGGGAATATTGAGCTTTTTAGATAGTCCCTGTCTTATGGAGGTACAGCTTATAATTTTTGTACTTTACAATTAATGCAAAAGCAATATACATTCAACAGGAACCATACTTCAGAGTTTGCATTTGGACTTTTTTCCCTGGCTAGTGATAAACAGTAACATGCTCTTTAGTGCTGGTTCTTATCAACCACACAATGGAAGGGTCAACTACCAATACTTGCAGTTACTGTGTTTCTAAACTATGTTGTTATTGGGTGTGGTAGGTGTGTGAGATGTATTTGCAATTCACAATAATTTTTCAAGTTGTGGGATTACCAGGTTGTGACCCTATCATAAATTGAGGAGCATCTGTCTAAGCCTTGATAATTTTCATCTGGTTTGAAATGTTTGCCATTTTTTTTTCAAATATTTTCTGTTCTTTCTCCCGACCTTCTCCTTGCCACACACATCTTGGGATTCTTGAGGTTGTCTCACAGCTCATATCAATTGTGCTGCAATCATTTTTTTTTTTTTTTTTACTCATTCTCTTTTTTCCACCAAATTTAACTTCAGATACTTTCTGTTATGCTTTTAAAGTTACTCATATTTTCTTCCGCAATTTTTAATCTGTCATTAATTCCATCAATTGTACTTTTTATCTCGGGCATTATAGTTTTCATATTTAGAAGTTTGATTTGGGTCTTTATGTCATAAATCTCACTTTGCCTTTAACTTCTTAAACATGTGTGAATTTAGTTCTAACAATGTCCTTTTTCTATAATTCTATCTGTTTTGTGTTGGCTTTTGTTTTGTCATGAATGATCGTTTCTGGTCTTGGCATGCTTGCTATTTGTTTGGATGTTACATATTGTGAATTTTGCATCTTTGGATAATGGATATGGGTGTGTACACCATCTTGCTCCATGAGGCATATATCACATACCTAGAATGAAGTTAACACCATAAAATATATTGATCTAAGACCTACTCCAATGTCCCCCTGAAGTTTCCAATGTAGTCAGGGACTGAGGATTCAAACAATATATAGCTCATTGTTAAATTAGACATCAGAAGTGAATAACAAAGTAATTTAGAGAAAAGGTAGATTCAGGATGTCTGATGTAAGGGAAGCTTTTATGGAGAGGAGCCTCAAGTAGAATGAGAAACGATGGGATCTGTCTGACTAGTAGTGGAAGCCCTCGTGTATTTTGTGTGCTGGGCATTTACGCACATGATTCATCTGATCTTCAAAAGAACAGCCCTGAAAGGCAGACTCTTGAGTTGTCAGGTCATGGATAAAGAAACTAAGGGTCAGAGAGGCTAAGGAGTGTGCCCAAAGTCACAAATTGTTTAAGTGATCAATCCAGGATTCAAAATAAGGTTTTTATTTTGACAAAATTGGAGTGTGTTCTGTACCTGTGCTGCTTACTATGGATGGGTAAAGACAAAAGCTCAGACAAATGTTACTGGCCTGTAAAGGGGAGAAGAGCACTGGAACTAGGTAAGCAGACCAAGGTTAACTGGCTAGATTCATTAGTTTCTAAGGTATTTGGTATGGGCCCAGGAGACAGAGGAAACTCTTTTCAGTTTCCTCATCTGAGGAAAATGGATAAAATGCTAACATCTGTATCAGGTAACTATTACAAAGATGAAATGAGTAAATATGAATATGGTGAATGCATGTGAAACAGCCCTTGCAACTGTACATTTTAATAGTCAATTAGAATGCATATTAAAGCACCTATATTCTATCTATTTCACTGGACACACTTGAGCTCAGTTCTAACCACTGTTGCATCTTTGAGACTTGGATCCAGAGTCGGGGAGGGTTAGAAGGGACAAAAAGTTGGTGTTGTGGCCTGGATGTGGCCTCCAAAGTTCATGTATTGGGAACAAAATCCCGAATTCCTATGTGAGTGGCATTTGGTGGGGGAATCAGGTGAAATCCAGACAGTGGGGCATTGGAGGAGGTAATCCTGCTATCCTCACCTTACTGGGAAGCAGTCAGACTCCTGGAGAATGAAGCCATCACAAGATGGACCTCGTCCTGCCTCATGGGGGCTCTTGGTTTCAGCCACTAGACCCCATACTCTTGAACCTTGTGCATTTGGGTCTCCACTTGGTTTGTGCCCCCCTCCCCCACATCCCCTGTGCACTTTGGAGTGAAAATTACTTGTGTATGTGACTAAACCAGGGGACGTAGTGACGGTGGCCCAGTTTGGGAGGTGGTTGCTCTAGAGAAGCGTGGTAGAAAGGCCACAATTCCAGAGAGGCGATCGTTTGAGAACACCCCCACACCATCTTCTTTGATTCTCTGGGTCATGGCAGCAAACACTTACCAAAGATAGTGATGGGAACACAGATGGGCAGACAGTGGAGGGAAAGGGGTGAATTTTGGGCTGGAGATGGCCCTGCAGGAGTCCCGTTTCTTCTCGGCCTGTGGGCCAAGAGCACAAGCCGCTCTCTGAAGCACACGCGCTTCTTCCTGATCAGTGCTTATTCCCAGGGCTCTGCAGGGCTTCCTGCATCCTGACCGTCTCCTGGGATGTGACCCTGATATTTCACTTTTCATACTGCTTATTAATTGAACACAACAGCCCAGTTGAATGGGATGGGCCCAGGAGAGAGAGATTTTTTAATGGCTAGAAGAATCATTTAATCTCAGTGTGTGTTTGGGGGGGGGGATTTTCTCCATTGATTGCTTGAACCTTTTCTTGAGTCATTCTGTTCCAGGTATAGAGATAAATGACAGCCCCAGTCCTAAACAGCCACAGTAAAAATGTCCACGATATAAGTAGCAATTATTACTAGAAGAGAAATTTCAACAATGAAAGCCTCTTTAAGTGGACTAGATTTCAGAGTCAAATGATGAGCATCCCCTGCGCTGCAGCTTCAAGCATGTTCTGGAAAAGCACCTGGTGGGGTAGGCTGGGTTCCTGCCTTGCAGGGGATCCAGGCTATCTGACTTGGGGAGGTGAAGATGTCAGTTCCAACAGCGGCCTCCACGTGTGGCTGTGGCTGTGCTGGTGCTGGGGGAGGCCCAAGTGCTGTGGCAGGTGTTCCTGGGCCTCCCCATACCCATCTTCTTTCCTAAGAGAAATCCCCACCACCACTTTAAGGTACACGGCCTGCAACTACGGGAGGCCAGTGGCCCAGTTTTGGCCAATGAGAGGCAGGATCAAGTCCCCAGGTGGCTGGAGCGAGGCCGAGTCTGGGGAGGACCTATTGGCTTTTATGTTTGGTCTTTCGTATTTTCTCCCATTTTTATTTTCTGCCAGGAATGTGGCTATGATGCTTGGAGGTTGGATGGTCATTTCATGATGAAAGCATCTTGCTGAAGATGGTGGGTCAGAAAAAGAGAAGGGATCTGTGTCCCCAGAGACACAGGGACTTTGTAAGCCTGAATTTCATACACGGGGATTTTTTTTTTTTTGTTGTTGTTGTTATATGAAAAAATAAGCCACTATTTAGTTAAATCACTGTAATTGGATTTCTGTCGCTTGCAGTCAAAATCTACTCTTGTTTTCAATATAGTGAAAAACAAAAGAGCCAGACTCGAATACCTTCTTCCTCACTTGTTGTCTGAGACATTAGGTCATGCAGCTGTAGGTTTTGCGAATCTCATTTGCTAGAGCAGGAAGTGCTTGGCACAGGTTGTAGCCTGGGGTGTTAGGAAATGGTTGCTCCCTGAATCTGCTGGGTGGCTGGAGTGATGCTGGGCTACGGACTTTTGGAAACTCTTCTTATTTCAAACATTTCTCTCTTAAAAAAGTAGGGCCAACGTACTGATGCTTCCCCTTTTTTTCCCCTAAAATATTCACATAAATGTTCTCCTATTCTCATCTTAGTTAGAGCTCTTGAATAAGAAGCAGAAGCCCCTCAGCCTTGATGTTGACATTAAAGGTAAAAATTCATTTTTACAAGGCCAAAGAGAATCCAGGATCCTTGAAAGAAGTTCAGAAACTGCTCCTCTAATTAGATTGGAAACTCTTTGAAAGTGGAGACTATCTTTTCTACCTTTGTGCCCCAGGACCTTTCATTATACTTAGGGCATAGTATGTGTTCAATAAGTGAATGCTAAACTTTACTGCAAAAAATAATAGGGCATATTTTGCTATCTTGGGATTTTTTTCCTTGGATAATTCTGAATTATGAAAAGTGATCAAATATGTACAGAAGTAGGATGAAGGTTCAAAGTATAGAGTTGGGGGACAGGTAGACTTGGCTTTAAATTCCTTTTTTATTACCTGTGTGATCGTAGCTAATCGCTTATCTGAGCCTGTCCTCATTTGTAAAAAGATAAACAAAAACAGACACGCCCCGATCTAACCTGGTTATGAGGGTGATTGAGTGGAGTAGCGGAGGTGAAGGCCTGGACCGAGTTGGCACCTGGAATTGCTCCGCGTTCTCACTGAACGTGTTACCTGGCTCTTAAAACACTCGCAAGACCAGGTCAGCAGTACAGGCCTCAAACTTGAAAAAGCCGAAGGAGCCTCAACCAAGAAAGGAAGGAATGAGGGGGGAGAGTGGCCAAATGCCAGTCAGCGCAGGGCATCAGCCTCTCAAATTCAATTTCTTGATACAGTTAGAACTGGAAGTCGGGAGAAGCAGGGCTCTGGCGTCGTGGACCACAGTGATTAAAGCGGAGTGCACTGCTGGCTGGTGGCCTGGCTGTCATCTCAGAGTGCAGCCTCATGCACCTGTGTCTGCTTCATTTTCCGCAATATATATATATATATATATATATATATATATATATATATATATATATATATATATATATATATATATTTTTTTTTTTTTTTTTTTTTTTTTTTTGGTGGGGCAGGGAGAGGGATAACAAAGGAGACTTGGAGGACTTGCAGGGAGGGATTGATTAGAGTCTAGGCCAGAATTTCAGTGCCTTTTAACTCCTCGGTGGCCAGGGTCTTGGGAGGCAAAGATTGGTTTATTCTGTTTTTATTGAGCTCAGTGCCCTGTTGACAGCAAAGTCTGTCTGAGTCACAGGGGGTCAAGTGACTGCAGCTTCTCTGATGAGTCATTGTCTCGCTTCCACTCATGTCCCATCTCCCGGCAGCTGGAGCTGACTTGTTTACCCAGAGAAAGCTCCAGCTGCTGCAGGTACAGACTCCTAAGTGCCGGCCTCGCCAGCAGGGCAGAGCAGGCCGGATCGAGACTTGGCACTCACAGGAGGGCCTCGAGTGGGAACAGGCGGTGGATGCCTGATGAGGATGCTCTCTCCTCTGGTGTGGACTTGGGATTAGCCAGTGTTCAGGGTTGGAGCCCAAGGGAGGAGTGAATGAGAAGGTGGGACGGGGACTGACATGTCACTGGGGATCCCAGCCGGACACCTGGTGCCTTCACCAGGGACAGCTGAGGGGCACTTAGTGGAATGACCCTTCACAAAGGTGTGGGCGGGGTTCTGGGAATGCAGCAGGATTGGGAAAGCAAGCGTGGAGAGCCTGGTGTGCATTGAAGGAGAGGAGAGGTCCCTCCACTGGCCCAACCTAACTGGAAGCCAGAGAGCGGGGCAGGCCAGGCTCCTAGGGAGGATGGAGAATGGAAGAGTGGCGCTAGGGGACCACAAAGTGTAAGGAGTACCAGTGACTGGTGACAGGTCCGTTACCAGGGTGGGTCTCAGTGTTGCTCGTCACCGACGTGGGAAAGCCACTCCACCTACTACTGTGGAGGGTTGAGGATGGAATGAGATCACGTGCAGCTCCAGAGGGCTTTGTAAGCGCGGAGGCCGAATGGCCACTGCTTCTCAAGAAGGGACGTGTGCTGGCACCAGGAGACATCACTTCCTTCCCGTTGGGCTCACCTCCTTGAGACCTTCCCAAGTACACAGGCCAGGCCTGATGGTGAGGGAGCCTGGGCACAGAGATGGGGGCTGTGCGAAGTGAGATAATGGGTCCAAGGCCAGGTCATGACCCCTCAAATCCTGTCAGTACAGAGAAAGAGATGAAGCTGCGGATGCACCCGTCTGTAGGCTCCTTTATCAATACGAGTGGAAAGTAAGATAGGAAAACGCCTAGATCAATAGGACTGCAGCCACTTACACAAAATGAAATCGTGCAGGTAGGAATGATTGGAGACGGACAGGGACCATCGGAAAGGGTGTTCAAAAGAATGCACTTTGCCCTGGGAACTGGGCCTTGAGGTGCCCATCTGCTGACCTGTTTGGGTTCTTGTTCCTGGGTTTAGAAGGAGACTTTTTCAGAAAGTGGGTAAGATATTTGAGTTCTTGAATTTATATCTTTTTTCTTCTTTATGTTCATTGCTGGGCATTGTGTTCTGAAGGTCCTCAGAAGTGTGTGTTAGTGAATCAGTTAAAAAGTATTTGTGTCACTGTTAAGTGAGAGAAGAGAATATAACGCAGCCTGCCTGTGGCAGTGGTCTCTGAGGGTTTTTCTAGTGGTATTTGATTGAAAAAAGGAAGTACAGTGCTTTGATGTGATTTACATGAGATTAGTGGGTGCATGGACCGCAGTCTCAGACATTTCAAGACAGAAAACGACTGCTCTGGAGAAGATGTGCGTTTATTAGGAGCCTACGGCATGCCAGGCTTGCCGCTGTGCTTCATTTCTGGAGCTCGGCCAAAGGAGAAGATGAGTAGACAGGCTCGTCAGACGATTGTCGGGTTACTGCAAAGCGTAGAAATGGTGCTCGGCACCCAAGCACTTGTTGCATGGATGTTTAGTCTAGGACCCAGGATGTGACAACGAAAGCGGAAGGAACATCCAAATGTCTTTGGGCGACATCGGCAGCAATGATACTCCATGGGATGCTCAGAAACACTGCGACGACGCGGAAAGCTCTGGCCCTGAGCCCACAGGCGCTGCAAGAGGAGAACCGTGGAACAACCTCAGGCTACTTGTTCTTCGAGATCAGCCTTTAGGCGGTAGAAGCTCTGAGACTGATTGAAGGAAAACATAGCCCAGGTCACCCTCTGCTCCCTGCAGAAGAGGGGAGGGAACATGGCCTTTCAGAAGAACGGCTCAGAGGGCGTTTTCTCCCAGTCGACTCTGTCCCCAGCCTCAGGATTGCAGGCTCACAAGGCTGAATGCAGACTTGGGTGACCTCGGAGCATCCGTGCCATAAGGCGACCTCCCTGCAGCCCAGCCTGGTCAGGGGCTGCCGAGGATGTGCTATGCTTGCCCAGCTGGGCCCTCTGTTGGACTTCTTCCCCCATTTGTGTGTTTTTTGAGGTAAATTACAAAGCAGAATGGACCTTTTAAAGGGTGTGACTCAGTGGCATATAGTGTGTCACAGTGTGCTGCAGCTGTCATCCTCATCTAGTCTCAGGACGTTTCCATCCCCAAGACGAAATCCCCACTCCATTGAGTAGTCATTCCCCATCCCGCCCTGCTCAGTTACCTGTTTTGGATATCTCGTATGAATGGAATCGTACAGTGTCTGATACTAGTCTTTTTTATTTTTCTTTTTTACTTGGCATAATGTTTTCAATATTTACCCGTGTTGAAGCATGTGTTGGTACTTCCTTCTTTTTTAATAGCTGAATAATATTCTATTGCACAAATATCCCATTCTGTGTATCCATTCATTGTTGATGGAAATTTGGGATGTTTCCACCTTTTGGCTATTGTAAATAGTACTGCTGTGACCATTTGTGAACAAGATTTTTTGGGTCCTGGTTCACAATTCTTTTGGGGATAAACCTGATCCAACATGATGGTAATACCATGCTTGTATTCCCAGCTTCTTGGGAGCCTGAGGCAGCGAGATTGCAAGTTTGAGGCCAGTCTGGGCAACTTAGACCCTGCATCAAGGAATAAACAGAAGACCTATCTCCTTGGGTGTATGCCTAGGAGTAGAATTGCTGGGTTGTATGATGATATTTTACCTTGTTGAGAACACCAAAGCGTACCTCACAGGGAGAGTATTAAAGTTCATTTCTACCAACAATGTCGGAGGGTCTCAATTTCTCCATAGCGTCACTAACACTCTTGTTCCATTTTTAGAATACTTCTAGCCCTCCTGGCATATGTGAAATGGTATCTCATCATAGTTTTGATTTGCATTTCCTTGGAGGCTGAACACGTGGAGTGTCTTTTCATTCCCGTTGCATTTTTACCCGACTGACATCCTCTTGCCTTTGAGTAGGTCTGTAGTAGTATTTAAATGGTAAATTCTCATAAGCAGGTTTTGTTCCGAGTCACATGTGGCAGGCTACCATTTGCAAACAGAACATGAAAATAAAACTGTCCCAGGTGATGGTGTGGGTATGGATACAGAGGAAGGATTTCTTTTTCAGAGGAAGTATTTATTAAAACAATGCTATTTAATGAACTTTTTTTTTTTTTTTTTGCGCTGAGATTTTATTTTAAAATCTGCCCACACCTGGGGTTGTGGCTCAGCGGTAGAGCACTCACTTAGCACGTGTGAGGCGCTGGGTTCGATCCTCAGCACCACATAAAAATAAAGATATTGTGCCAACTACAACTAAAAACACATTTTAAAAAAAATCTGCCCACAAACAAAAAACAAATGGGACAAATAGTAAATCCCCCACCTGGTGGGCTTGAGTGTCTCTTGAACTCAAATGACCCAAACTCATGAGTTTTGGTCCTGCCTTGGTTGCTGAGTGACCTCTGTCCTCCAGTTGGGACATCCCCCTGGGCTTCATTCCCATCAGCTCAAGTATGGTGAGGATAAGCTCTTCAAGAAGAAAGCCCCAAGTGGACTCGTCACAGTGAGCTCCTGAGGATCTTACTAGGGACCCGTTGATGTCGGTCTCTCTGGCCTAGACCCGATGGCTCTTTCGTTAGGGCCAATGACTCTTTCTGATGACAACTTCTCAAGGCAAAGGGTCAGGGAAATATGTATCCTGTTGGAGGAAGATATAATGGAACATCCCCCCGAGTAGCCTCACATCACAGTTGGGTTTTTTTTTTCCTTCAAAAATATTTATATTTAAAAGGAGAAATGTGGAAAATGATGTGAAACTGAAGCCACATTATGTGCTACCTGTTGAAGTAGTTTAGCTGCTAAAATGTTATAGAAGAGTTAAGAAATTAATGCAAAATCCAGTGTTCACGTGCCCTGGGTTGGCTCTGTTACCTGGGAGGGGTCTGCAATTGGGCCCTGATTAGATTTTCATGCTGGTGATTTTTTTCCCCCTATTACTAGTAGAATTCAACCTCCCTTCCCTAATACTTAACCTTTCCTCTGAAGATTTGGAACATACTGAAATGTGTTTGAGAGCTGAGACTAAATCTCTATACAAAAAATTTCAGTCCTATTCTCAAAAATGATACCTCTCTCGTCCTGCCATTCATCCTCAGAATTTAGTCACCTAGTTACTGGGGCCTAGTGGGAAGCCCCTGGTAGGCTGGGAGGTACACGCATGAATGGAAACTGTCAGAGTAACTGTTCTTCCTGGAGGTAGTTTTGCTGAAACTATTCTCTCCATAGGGGGAGAAGACAGTGGGGAAGGGTTGGCAGTTTCCGGGTGGAAGGTCCTGAGAAGGTTCCTAAAATCTGCCATTGCCCTTCCACCATCTTCTGTCTCCTGTTAGCAACATATAAGATCCAACGTTTTGCCAGAGAAATAAATTAAGTCGATGAGTATTCACTTGATAAATCTGCTTCCATGATATTTCCCCTGTGAATGGGTTGCAGGGTCTTTCCAGATGTGGGCCTGGTCTCAGCTGGACTGGAGAGTTCATCTTCCCCTTTCTCTGTAGCTTCCTGCCTTTGTGATCTCGCAGGTGGACCTTACCACCCCTTGGTCCAGGCATGCAGTCCACAGCCATGCTGACTTGGAGCTGTTGCAAGCTGGTCTTGAGCTTTCTTAACCTGCGTGTGCTTCTGTGAGCAGCATATCACAGCCTGGGTGATACACAAACAATAGAAATTCATTTCCTGGTTCTGTAGGCTGGGAAGTCCAATATCAAGGTGCCGTCATCTGGCAAGGGCCTTCATGCTACATCACCCTAAGGCAGGAGGCGTGGTGACACAGGGCCCATTGGCTTTCATAACACACCCAGGATGAAAATCCCACTCCCCTGACAATGATGTTAATCCATTCACCAGGCTCTGCCTGCAGGACACAACTACCTACTAAGTCTCACCTCTCAACATTGTTGCACTGAGGATTAACATATGAACCCTGTTTCTGGCACAGGATCTCTGGGGGACACACTGAAACCAACCAGCCACTATGAAAGGACAGGAATATAGGAAGACAATGCAGTGAGATCTCATTCCTCCTCATCTGCAAAGCTATCTCTTCCACAGAAACATTTTATTCTTTCGGGTAGGATTCCTGGATAGATGCAGGGTGTCCCTCCTGTTTTATATTTTCCCTAACTTTGGCAACCCTACATCCTGGCATTTAGCTAGATGATGGCTCCCAGTATCCCTTGCAGGTGGTTGTGGCCATGTGACTGAGTTCTACCTGTACAATGAGAATCAGAGTGAGGGGCTGCTTCTAGGACTGTGTGCTTCTGAATGGTCTTTCCCCTTTTGATGAGAGTGGGGTGGACTTTCAGTGGTGACAGGGCCCACTGGCTTTCATGACACACCCAGGATGAAAATCCCAGGGTGATGTTGGAAGCTGCACATTAAAGACAGGAACACATCTGTTAGACTTGACTGTCAAAGGAAGCCCACTCCGCCAATCCGGCACAGGAACTCTGGGGGACACACTGTACCTTTTATTGCTTTTGAGTTGTTATGCATTTGGGGATCTCTATGTTAAGTAACCTACTTAATAAAGATATGCAGTAAGATTAAGAGAATCTATTGGTAGCTAAACTGCTAGAGGGAGGAAACTTAGTTTGGGACAGCTAACTTAAGAAGGAAATTATAAGCTTTTACTGTGTAACAACTCTAAAACCTAGTGTTTTAAAACAACATTTTATTATCTCAGGTTTTGTAGGTCAGGAATTTGGGGAGGGCTAGGTGATCAGGATAATATTTATAACACATAGCAATCTAATAGGCATTCAATATGGAAGGCTGTCTTTCCAAATCATGCTGTAGAGGGGAGTTGGGAAAGTAGTTGGCATGATTCTGGTCATCAGGAAGCTAGTCTTGAGCTTTCTTAGCCTGAGTGTGCTGCTGTGACACTAGACTTATACACCTGGTACTGTAGCTTCGACCTGGAATGCTCCTCAAAGGCTCATCAGTTGAAGGCTTGGCCCCCAGTGCCTCAGTGTTCAGAGGTGGGGCTCTTGGAAACTGATGGGATCATGGGGGCTCTGACCCCATCTGACCTCATCATGGGGTCAGAGCCCCCATGATCCCATCTATTGGAGGTGACGGACATGTAGGAAGTGAAGGAAGAAAGTCCTTGGGATAGGCCCTTGAGGACTGTATCTAGTCCCCAGTCCCTTCCTGGGCCCTCGAGGCCTCCATCTTGTCCCGAGCTCCTTCCCTCTCCTGTATGCTTCTCCACTGCCCTGAGGTGAGCTGCTCTGCTCCACCATGCTCTCCATGCCACCCCGGGTGGTCTAAGACAGGCAACCACTGGAGAGCGTTAGGGCTTATGATTACAAGGATTGCTTTAGCTGCTACACTGGGAATAGTTACTATCAGGATATGGTAGATGTAGGAAGACCAGACAGGAGGCCACTGGGATACTCTAGACATTGTTTGCCTAGACCAGGGTATAATAATAGCAGAAAGGGCAAAAAGTAACCAGATTTTGCAGATGGCCCCAGCAGAATTTTTTGGTGGGCTGCACATATGTGAGAGAAGTCAAGAGTGACCATGTGTTTTGCTTGAGCAACTGGAAAAATGGTTTCTATTGATTGGGACACAGAAAAAAATGATAGAACAAATGCTGGGGGCTAAATAGTGTGCATACTGATGTAATGGTGCAATAGGGAGGAAAATGTAGTAAAATGCATCACTGCAGTTGAATAGAGAGGGCAGGGTCTGGGTCCTATGTGGAGTTGGGTGTTCATCTCTAGAAATGCCAGAGCAATGAGAATGTGATAAAGAAGCTGGTAGGTGAGCATCTGAGATGGTGGGAGAACAGAATTCCTCTCCTGGTTTTTCTATTCTATTTGAAGATAAGATAAAGGAAGAGACATTGACCATCTGAGGAAAGAGTATGAAATAATCATCTATAAGAAAGAGAGGGAAGAACAGGCCCAGCGGCCTGACGGCATGGTAGACCTGGGACCGACCGGCAGAACAGGCCCAGGAGCCCGCCGGCGTGGTAGACACGTCACCCCATTTGGAGGAGGGGCAGAGCAGAGCCGCCACCCGCCGCCCGCGCCTGCAAGGTAGGCAGGCCTGCAAGGTAGGCAGACCTGCGACCGACCAGAAGAACAGGCCCAGCGGCCCGCCGGCGTGGTAGACACATTACCCCAATTGGAGGAAGGGCCCAGCTGCCACCCGCAAGGTAGGCAGACCGCGCGTCCCGGAGAAGGGGCCCAGCGCCCCGCCGGCCTAGTTGAAAGATCACCCCAATTGGAGGAGGGGCACAGCCGCCGCCCGCGCCTGCAGGGTAGGCAGACCTGCAACCTGGAGAACAGGCCCAGCAGCCCGCCAGCATGGTAGACAGATCACTCCTATTGGAGGAGGGGCCCAGCCGTTGCCCACAAGGTAGGCAGACCTGCAACCTGGAGAAAAGGCCCAGCAGCCCGCCAGCATGTTAGACAGATCACCCCAATTGGAGGAGGAGCACAGCCGCCACCCGCCCCTGCAAGGGAGACTTTGCAACTATACAAGAGCAATATAAATATATAGGGGGAAAATTCAATAACACAACAGTTTCACCAAGTAGAAAGAAATGTGAGCAGTATGAAACAACAAGGAAAGAAAGGACCACAAGCAATGCAGGTCAACTCAACTTTAGAAGAGGTAATAGCTGCAGCAGATGGAATGTCAGATAAAGAATTCAGGATTTACATGCTCCAGATGATCTGGAGTCTCAAGGAAGACATTAGACAGCAAAATCAGACAATGAAAGATCACTTCAACAATGAATTACATAAACAAATCCAAGAAGCAAAGGATCAACTATACAGGGAGATAGAGGTTATAAAAAACAAACAGAAATCCTAGAAATGCAGGAAGCAATAAACCAACTTAAAAACTCAAATGAGAATACTACCAGCAGAGTAGAACACTTAGAAGATAGAACATCAGACAATGAAGACAAAGTATTTCAACTTGAAAAAAACATAGACAGCTCAGTGAGACTCTTAAGAAACCATGAGCAGAACATCCAAGAAATATGGGATAACATCAAGAGACCAAACTTAAGAGTCATTGGGATGGGGCTGGGAATGTGGCTCAAGCGGTAGCGCGCTCACCTGGCATGCATGCGGCCCGGGTTCGATCCTCAGCACCACATACAAAGATGTTGTGTCCACCGAAAACTAAAAAATAAACACTAAAAAAAAATTTTTCTCTCTCTCTCTCTCTCTCTCTCTCTCACTCTTTCAAAAAGAAAAAAAAAAAGAGTCATTGGGATACAGGAAGGTATAGAGGTCCAAACCAAAGGAATGAGCAATCTATTCAACGAAATAATATGAGAAAACTTCCCAGACTTGAAGAATGAGACAGAATCCCAAATCCTAGAATCCTACAGGACACCGAATGTGCAAAATCATAAGAGATCCATACCTAGACACATTATAATGAAGATGCCCAACATACAGAATAAGGAGAGAATTTTAAAAGCTTCAAGAGAAAGGAAGCAGATCACATTTAGGGGTAAACCAATCAGGATAACAGCTGATCTTTCAACAAAGACTCTGAAAGCTAGAAGATCCTAGAACAACATATTTCAAATGCTGAAAGAAAATGGGTTCCAACCAAGAATTGTGTATCCAGCGAAATTAAGCTTCAGGATGGAAGATGAAATTAAAACCTTCCACGATAAACAAAAGCTAAAAGAATTTGCAGCTAGAAAACCATCCTTCAAAACATCCTCGGCAAAACATTACAGGAAGAGGAAATGGAAAATAACAATGAAAACCAACAGTGGGAGGTAGTACAGTAAAGGGAAAAAATAATCAGAGGAAAAACAAACCATTTTAAGTAACATAAATAAACAAATATGGCTGGAAGAACAATCCATATCTCAATAATAACCCTAAATGTTAATGGCTTAAACTCACCAATTAAGAGACACAGGCTAGTAGAATGGATCACAAAACAAGACCCAACAATATGCTGCCTACAGGAGACGCATTTGATAGGAAAAGACATACATAGACTGAAGGTGAAAGGTTGGGAAAAATCATATCACTCATATGGACTTCGGAAACAAGCAGGAGTGTCCATACTCGTATCAAATAAAATAGATTTCAAGCCAAAGTTAATCAAAAGGGATAAAGAGGGACACTACATACTGCTCAAGGGAACCATACACCAACAAGACATAACAATCATAAATATATATGCTCCAAACAATGGTGTAGCTATGTTCATCAAACAAACTCTTCTCTAGTTCCAGAGTCTAATAGACCACCATACAATAATTATGGGAGACTTCAACACACCTCTCCCACCACTGGACAGATCTTCCAAACAAAAGTTGAATAAAGAAACTATAGAACTCAATAATACAATTAATAACCTAGACTTAATTGACATATATAGAATATACCACCCAACATCAAGCAGTTACACTTTTTTCTCAGCAGCACATGGATCCTTCTCAAAAACAGATCATATATTATGTCACAAGGCAACTCTTAGACATTATAAAGGAGTAGAGATAATACCATGAATCTTATCTGATCATAATGGAATGAAACTGGAAATCAATGATAAAAGAAGGAAGGAAAAATCATGCATCACTTGGAGAATGAACAATAGGTTACTGAATGATCAGTGGGTAATAGAAGACATCAAGGAGGAAATTTAAAAATTCTTAGAGAGAAATGAAAACACAGACACAACATAGTGGAATCTATGGGACACAATGAAAGCAGTTCTAAGAGGAAAATTCATTGCCTGGAGTTCATTCCTTAAAAAAAGGAAAAACCAACAAATAAATGATCTCACACTTCATCTCAAAATCCTAGAAAAAGAAGAGCAAAACAACAAAAGAAGTAGAAGGCAAGAAATAATTAAAATCAGAGCTGAAATTAATGAAATCGAAACAAAAGAAACAATTGAAAAAATTGACAAAACTAAAAGTTGGTTCTTTGAAAAAATAAATAAGATTGAGAGACCCTTAGCCATGCTAACGAAGAGAAGAAGAGAGAGAACTCAAATTACTAGCATACGGGATGAAAAAGGCAATATCACAACAGACACTTCAGAAATACAGAAGATAATTAGAAATTATTTTGAATCCTTATATGCCAATAAAATAGAAGATAGTGAAGGCATCGATAAATTTCTTAAGTCATATGATCTACCCAGATTGAGTCAGGAGGATATAGACAACCTAAACAGACCAATATCAATTGAGGAAATAGAAGAAGACATCAAAAGACTACCAACTAAGAAAAGCCCTGGACCGGATGGGTATACAGCAGAGTTTTACAAAACCTTTAAAGAAGAACTAATACCAATACTTTTCAAGCTATTCCAGGAAATAGAAAAAGAGGGAGAACTTCCAAATTCATTCTACGAGGCCAACATCACCCTGATTCCTAAACCAGACAAAGATACTTCAAAGAAAGAAAACTACAGACCAATATCTCTAATGAATCTAGATGCAAAAATCCTCAATAAAATTCTGGCGAATCGGATACAAAAACATATCAAAAAAATTGTGCACCATGATCAAGTAGGATTCATCCCTGGGATGCAAGGCTGGTTCAATATATGGAAATCAATAAATGTTATTCACCACATCAGTAGACTTAAAGATAAGAACCATATGATCATCTCGATAGATGCAGAAAAAGCATTCGACAAAGTACAGCATCCCTTTATGTTCAAAACTCTAGAAAAACTAGGGATAACAGGAACATACCTCGATATTGTAAAAGCTATCTATGCTAAGCCTCGGGCTAGCATCATTCTGAACGGAGAAAAATTGAAGGCATTCCCTCTAAAATCTGAACAAGACAGGGATGCCCTCTCTCACCACTTCTGTTCAACATAGTTCTTGAAACACTGGCCAGAGCAATTAGACAAAAGAAATTAAAGGCATAAAAATAGGAAAAGAAGAACTTAAATTATCACTATTTGCAGGTGACATGATTCTATACCTAGCAGACCCAAAAGGGTCTACAAAGAAACTATTAGAGCTAATAAATGAATTCAGCAAAGTGGCAGGATATAAAATCAACACGCATAAATCAAAGGCATTCCTGTATATCAGCGACAAGTCCTCTGAAATGGAAATGAGGACAACCACTCCATTCACAATATCCTCAAAATAAATAAATAAATAAAATACTTGGGAATCAACCTAACAAAAGAGGTGAAAGACTTATACAATAAAAACTACAGAACCCTAAAGAGAGAAATAGAAGAAGATCTTAGAAGATGGAAAAATATACCCTGTTCATGGATAGGCAGAACTAACATCATCAAAATGGCGATATTACCAAAAGTTCTCTATAGGTTTAATGCAATGCCAATCAAAATCCCAACGGCATTTCTTGTAGAAATAGAGAAAGCAATCATGAAATTCATATGGAAAAATAAAAGACCCAGAATAGCAAAAACAACTCTAAGCAGGAAGTGTGAATCAGGCAGTATAGCGATACCAGACTTCAAACTATACTACAGAGCAATAGTAACAAAAACAGCATGGTACTGGTACCAAAACAGGCGGGTGGACCAATGGTACAGAATAGAGGACAAAGAAACCAATCCACAATATTACAACTATCTTATATTTGATAAAGGGGCTAAAAGCGTGCAATGGAAGAAGGATAGCATCTTCAACAAATGGTGCTGGGAAAACTGGAAATCCATATGCAACAAAATGAAACTGAATCCCTTTCTCTCGCCATGCACAAAAGTTAATTCAAAATGGATCAAGGAGCTTGATATCAAATCAGAGACACGGCGTCTGATAGAAGAAAAAGTTGGCTACAATCTACATACTGTGGGGTCGGGCTCCAAATTCCTCAATAGGACACCCATAGCACAAGAGTTAATAACTAGAATCAACAAATGGGACTTACTCAAACTAAAAAGTTTTTTTCTCAGCAAAAGAAACAATAAGAGAGGTAAAT
Source organism: Marmota flaviventris (assembly GCF_047511675.1). Lineage (NCBI taxonomy): Eukaryota > Metazoa > Chordata > Mammalia > Rodentia > Sciuridae > Marmota > Marmota flaviventris. The sequence continues at coordinate 103,903,558 of NC_092509.1, read as the reverse complement.
AGGGAGCCTACATCCTGGGAACAAATCTTTACTCCTCACACTTCAGATAGAGCCCTAATATCCAGAGTATACAAAGAACTCAAAAAATTAAACAATAAGAAAACGACTAACCCAATCAACAAATGGGCCAAGGACCTGAACAGACACTTCTCAGAGGAGGACATACAATCAATCAACAAGTACATGAAAAAAATGCTCACCATCTCTAGCAGTCAGAGAAATGCAAATCAAAACCACCCTAAGATACCATCTCACTCCAGTAGGATTGGCAGCCATTATGAAGTCAAACAACAAGTGCTGGCGAGGATGTGGGGGAAAGGGTACACTTGTACATTGCTGGTGGGACTGCAAATTGGTGCGGCCAATTTGGAAAGCAGTATGGAGATTTCTTGGAAAGCTGGGAATGGAGCCACCATTTGACCCAGCTATTCCCCTTCTTGGTCTATTCCCTAAAGACCTAAAAAGAGCATGCTACAGGGACACTGCTACATTGATGTTCATAGCAGCACAATTCACAATAGCAAGACTGTGGAACCAACCTAGATGCCCTTCAATAGACGAATGGATAAAAAAAATGTGGCATTTATACACAATGGAGTATTACTCTGCATTAAAAAAATGACAATCATAGAATTTGCAGGGAAATGGATGGCATTAGAGCAGATTATGCTAAGTGAAGCTAGCCAATCCCTAAAAAACAAATGCCAAATGTCTTCTTTGATATAAGGAGAGTAACTAAGAACAGAGTAGGGACGAAGAGCAGGAGAAGAAGATTAACATTAAACAGGGATGAGAGGTGGGAGGGAAAGGGAGAGAGAAGGGAAACTGCATGGAAATGGAAGGAGACCCTCAGGGTTATACAAAAGTACATACAAGAGGAAGTGAGGGGAAAGGGAAAAATAATACAAGGGGGAGAAATGAATGACAGTAGAGGGGGTAGAGAGAGAAGAGGGGAGGGGAGGGGTGGGGGGATAGTAGAGGATAGGAAAGGCAGCAGAACACAACAGACACTAGTATGGCAATATGTAAATCAATGGATGTGTAACTGATGTGATTCTGCAATCTGTATATGGGGTAAAAATGGGAGCTCATAACCCACTTGAATCAAAGTGTGAAATATGATATATCAAGAAATTTGTAATGTTTTGAACAACCAACAATAAAAATTATAAAAAAAAAAAATGAGAGGGAGCCGACTATGGAAATACCAGATCCTCTAGAGGTTCAGAGTTATGTGAAAGGATTCCCGTCAGCATGCATGGTGGTGCACTGGGGCCAAGGAGGGCTAAGCAAGTGGGGTGAACTGAGAAAGAAACGAGATAGAGGAGGTTTCATGCGAGAGTTTTCACAGTGATGGCTGGTACTGTGGAGCAGGAAGTGAGGACGTGAAGGGAAAGGACAGCAAGAAGGCACAACATGAATGGTTGGGGTCACTGGGGGCCGAGGGCGCTGCCGACGGCACTGTAGGGAGACAACTGGAAGAGGATGGAAAGCTGAGGGGGAGGGGGTTGGACCGAGGTGATGACTGGTTAAGGCTTTGGTAACCACAAGGACTAGGGATTGACCCTGGACACCGAGCTGAGGCAGGAGGGGACGAGGTCACTGGAATGGGGGGGGGAGCAAAGAACAATGCAAGTGCCATCAACAAGGCATGGGAATTTCCCAGAATTGGGCATGCACTAGAGGCGTGAGTCAGGAGCTCAAGTCTTTGAACCTGAGGGGGAACGGCCAAGGGCTTGGTAGGTGTCTGCAGCAGGGAGCGGCAGGGGCCCTGACACACTGACGTAGATACTCAAAGCTGGAACATTTTAGGGAAAGGGGGAGAGAGGATTAGAATCATCAAGAGGAACATGTTACACACCCACTGTTAGTCCTAGCAGCTTAGAGGGATGAGAGATGACGGCTGCCCCTTCAGACTTCTCTGACAGAAGCAGGGTCTTGGGAGAACCAGTTTTCATTGCTGACTTTTGGGTAAGAGTTGATGACAGAGATCTCACTTCGGATGGGCTGCGGGGTGCAGAGAGCACGATGGAGAGATTTCAGTGGTAGGGATGGGGAAAGAGAGACAGATCCTCACGACAGACCCTCAGCCGAGCCTTAACAGAGGTCCCACATGTGTGGTGCAGGCTGTTAATGATGGTGTGGGAAAACTCATCCTTTTGCCCCCTTCTGATGTCTGTCTTCCCTAAGTCAGGCCTCTGCCTGGGGCAGGTCCTGGGTCCCAGTTCTCTCCTCTCTGAAATGGAGCTGGCTCCTGGGACAAACAGGAGGAGGAGGTAAGAAAGGATCCCTTACGATGCTGCAGGAGTAAACCCAGCCGCCAGTCAGCGCTCTAGCTGACTGCTCAAAAACAGAATCCTGATTTTCCTCCTTCTCTTGAGGTCAAGACATGTGGCACCTTTGGAGTAGGCAAAATCCTTGAAGAGCGCTCTCAACTGGATGAGAGACTGGGCAATGGCAACCCCCCCCCCCCCCATGCAGTGCCTGGCCCCTTGGCTGTGAGGGGAAATGGCCCCAGTGGACGGGGCCGACACCAACACTCCAGCTTAGACCCTTCTCTAACCAGCTGTCCTGGACGCTAGTTTTAAAAGGAAAAAGAAAAAATGAATTCTTATTAGAAGACAAACTGCTCACCAGACAGAGAAAACAGCTGTCTTCTTGCTGCTTTCATGGTCTCCAGTGGGAGGCTGTCATTTTGCTGATGTCAGGGACTTGAAGGGGGGACTGTCCACAGGTGTGTGCGGGAGTGTGTTACAGTGTTAGGGTTTGGGTGTGCGGTGCCCCCTGACACCTCACGTGTTAATGCAGGAATATTCAGAGGGGAGATGACTGAAGACTCTGACCTCATCAAGGATTAATCCATTTGATGGATTAATCTGAATGGACTAGTCGGTGGTGACTATAGGCAGGTGGGTCTCTGGGGTGTGCTCTTGGGGATTATATCTTGCTCCTGACTCTCCTTCCCACCTCTTTCTGTGTTTCCTGGCTGCCTTCCTCCGCCATGCCCTTCCACCAGGAGGTTTCTGCCCTGGGGCCAGCTGACCATGGACTGAACCCCTGAAACTGTGAGCTCAAGATAAATTACTTCTCCTTTAAGCTGTTCACATCAGGTATTTTGGTCAGAGACGAAAAGCTGGCTCCCCCCTGCCATGGCACAGGTGTAGGGAATCTGGTCGCCAGGGTGGTGGCAATGGGAGGTAGTGTGGACCTTTACGGGGTGGTTGGAGGTACTCTTGAGAGAAGGTTGTTGTAAAAGAAGCAAAACAGGTCCCTCCCATCCTCTTTCTGTTGGAGATGTGACCACTTCTGCCCTCATGTGCCAACATCCACTATCTTAATCAGGGGCAAACCCGATGGGATCTCACCCAGTCTTGGACTTTGAACCTCTAAAGCTGTGAGCTCAATAAAGCACCTTTTCTCTGCAAGTAGGCTGTGCTAGGTATTTCGTTATAGTAACGAAAAGCTGACTGGTGTAGTGTGTCTAGATGGCAAATACCCATCCGTCGCAGGGCATGAGCAGAGGACAGCATTGTGGAACTGGAGGTGTCCTACCCCTGGCGTTGGAGAGCAGTCTTCCCAGTTGGCTTTTTGTTTTTCAGAACATATTTCTTCAGTAACAGGGTTTTCTTTCTTTCTTTCTTTTTTTGACAATTTTAACCAATAAAAAAATACTGTGTAAGAGGAAGATGGAGTCAAATTGGCCTGTTACCTTTTATGTGAATTTTCTTTCTATTCTCTGGGCACATATCTGCCAACATTTATACTCCTAAAACAAAGTTATGTGGAGACAGGGGGGAAAAAAGAGAGAATAATTTCTTCAAGCTACTCAAGAATGAGGAGATTTTGAGGGCTATAAAGGGAGCATGAGGACTCCTGTCTAAAACACAGGGCAGATGCACCGAGTAGTTGTATGGTTTATGGCCTCCAGGTTGAGGGTTTCCAGGTTCAGATCCGAGGCCTTCCCACAGTGAGTTGCTCTTTGGACCTTCTTAGACCTGCCAGGCCTTTCCTAGGTGAGGAGGGCTCAAGAGGGCTCCGGGGGGGAGTGGGCACCTTGGAGATCCCCGGCTCCAGGGTACTGTGTTCCTGTAACAGTTTGCCTGGGGATCTGGAAGTTAGACTGTCACTGGCCACCGCTTTAAAGCTACTTTAACCTCTTTTCTGCCATGCACGAACAACAACAAAAGTTATAAAGGAATCCATTTTAATTACAATTTTCCCCTCAAAGTTAGTCTTAGCCCCTTTTTGCCTCATGACTCAGCACTTCTGGACGTGACTTTCCATCTTCGTATCCTGCCTGATTCCTGGAGAATCGTTACTTTCAGTAGCCCTCTGGTCTTTCTGGGGCTCTACCTCCAAGTGAAATATTGCAGAATTCTAATTTACCAGGTGAAAAATTCTGAAATTTAGATACATGGACAGTAAGTTACTTGAAAATATTTTTGCTACATAGGTCTTAGCATGTAAGTCACTTAAAAATCATATTCAATCTAGAAAGATATTTTGGCAATTGGTAATATATATTTCCAGTCCCTGTGTACGTTTGGATAATTTTAATCATTCAATACCATGCAGTAAATGGAATATTTTAGTATTCACTGTTTGATTTCACATCAGCTCCATGAGTTGAGATGTTCATGTACCCATTTTGCAGATTAAACTGAGGCCTGTGAGGGTGAAGCATACAGGTGGTGGGAACTGGAGTCCTAGTCTGCTGAGTCTGTCAGGGCAATTGAAATAGTTCATAAAGAGAAAAGCTGCTGTTGTTCATAAACATTTTCAGGACAGTCATTTCCCATTTCCCGGTCTCCATATGACAGGCTGGCAGCGTAGGTACTATGTGCTACTGTGGTTTTCCTGGACGTGAGCCTGAAGGGCCCATTGAAGCCCATCAGAGGCCATCTCTGGGGTTCTCAGCTGTGTGACTCGTCCTCTAGTCTGATTAGTCAGTGGGACAGAAATGCTAGTGCCCACCTCCTGTTGGTCACTTCAGAGGTGGCCGTGGTGAAATGGTGAAATGACTGACCTGAAAGTGGTTTGTGGATGTTGGGAGCATCCGAAAGCTGCTCTTGGGCATCGCCACCATCCCTGGCCCAAAGTTCAGGAGAAGGGACAGGGGTCCCCCCCCCCCCCACCGTGCTCGGGGTGAGCTGCTCTTGGTTTGTGTTTCTCCTGTAAAAGGCAATAGGGGACCTTGTGAAAGGCAAGGCTGGTCCTGGGACACTCTCCCTTGGGGGTCACATCCTCCTGCTCACCCCCAGGCCCTTCTTCCAAAGCTGGAAAAGCTGAAAAGTCCTTTCTTAGATGGCTGATCATGTCCTGAGGTCTTCTCCCTCATGCTCCAAATTGTTTTCCCATCAACACGATGCTCCAAGAGCCCATTAGGAGGACTCTTCTGCAAGAATTTTGGAGTCGCTGCAATCTCCTTGGAGGATAGGTGTTTTTTAATTTTGGACTCTCAAAACACAGGATCATCATGGCTCCTGTGACCGAGTTTGTCCCTACCCTGAGACTGTAACACTCTGTATTACCATTTATGTGACATAGGAGTGTCATATTTATTTTAAAGCATAATCTATACAGAACAAATGTTCCATTTAAAGTGTACAGTTCCATGAGTTTGGACAAACGTGTTCAACCATACCACTACCACCACCACTGTTGTGATATAGCTTCCCATGTCCCTCTGCCGTCCATCCCCTGTCCCTACTCTTGGCCCCAGACTGCTTTCTGTTATTATAAACCAGTTCTGCTTTTTCTAGAATGTCATAAAAGATTGTAAGTTATAGGAACCTATTTGTGTCTGGCTTATTGGTGTTATAGGTTATGACATATGCTTAAACAAAATTCAGCTCCCGAGCCCACTCTCTGTACGAATTGTTTGTGCCTAGTCTGCAGTTTCGCATGCTGAATGGACTCTTGGCTAACAATAGTCCATGTGACCATGGTGGCTTAGGCATGTGGCATTTCTGCTCTTTGAGTCAGAAAGAAATGTTTCTCATTTAAAAATCTTGGTTATCTTTAGGCAGTTATCAGCCGCTAGTGACTGGCTAAGGCTTGTGGGCAGGGGACCCTGTAGACCCTCTGTTCCTATCCCAAAGTTATTTGCACTTCACCCCATCGACACTTTGTTGTTGATAAGCTGGTATGTAAATGGATCACAGTTCAATCAAATGGCATTTATTCAGTTTTGCAAATTATAAAAGTAACACATGCTTCCTGTAGAATGTTTGAGGAATAAAAGGAAAAATAATAAAACTCCATATTACCTCATGGGAAACATTAATTTTTTTGTACATTGACTTCCATTTTTTTTCTGAACATTTTTTTACATAAAGATACTATATGGAAAATGTATCTTTTAAAATATTTTATTCCTGGCATTTCTCTGTCATTGAGAATTTTATAAACATAATTTTAAATGGGCATTTATTTACCTAATATAAAGGTATCATACGTAGAGATGTGTTTTATATATTTGTGTGCATACGTAGTTTAATAATTTAACAAAGGAGGTTTAGAAAGCACTAGGGAACCTTCCCTCTGAAAGGGACTACGTGCTTCCTGATTTCCTTCGGTGTGTATGGATGATGCTCAGAGCAGAACACAGCTCTACCTATTTGATGGCAGGAAGCACAAATCCGCTGCTAAACCAGACATGAGTGATGGAGGGTTCTTCCTGGCCCTCTTTCCTCCGCACCTTAAGCTTGCCTACACTGTTTTCTGCCTTCCATGTGTGTCAATCTAGCTTTGCTGAGACTACCGGTGGGTTTCCATCTGTCACAGCTCAAATGGACAGAAGTGATTGAATTAGGAGACTGGAGAGGTTCTTCCAGAGTTACTTGGCTGCCTTACGGCAACAGATGAAGAATGTAGGCACACACCCTCTGTTATACACATCCTCAAAGATGAAGTTGGTCTTCCCATTAGAATTTTCCTTCGGATTGTCCTTTTCTGTTCATCTGGATCAATCGATGATCCCTGAGGACGTCAGGTTGAAGGTTTCTCTGGATTATGTGTTGCTGCAGGACTGATTCTGGAAATGGGAAGTCAAGAAGGAAAGCAATTGGCAGGAGTAGTTCAGAATGGCTTCGAGAAACAAGTGGAGGGGATTGATTAGGTTCTGGAGACCAGAGGTGGCGTGCATTGCTTCAGTGACTGTGAACTTTAATGGTTAGGTTTTCTGCCTAATGCCCAGTAGCACTGTCTTCTATATTAGGATGCAAAATACCCAGGCAAGGGCTAGTCTCTCAGCTTTTGCATCCCCCAGAGTAGGTAGCTAAGAACAGGACCCATTCATTAAGCTCCATCTCTTCTGTGGCCCTCTCCAGACAGAATTTTTAACCTGGATGTCCATGTGGTGTTCCTTATAACAAGTCCTGCATCTTAGTTTGGGCTGCTATAACAAAATACCATACACTGGGTGGTTTAAAGAACATTCATTTCTCACAGTTCTGGAGGCTAGGATGTTTAGGATCAAGGCTCCCCCTGATTTGGTTCCTAGTGAGGACTCTCTTTCTGGCTTATGACTCCACTGAACCTTAATTACTTTCTTACTCCAAATATAGCCCCATTGGGAGTCAGCACTTCAATCTGTGAAGTGCTTTTGGAGAGACACAATTCAGTCCATTGCACCCTGGAACACATTGTGTTCTAATAGTCTGTTTGAGTCAGTTTCCAGGAGACAATGAGTCTCCTAAGGTGCTGAGCCCTGGGCTAAGCATTGAAAATTGCAAAGATGGATCCCACCCTCAATCACCACAGATGGAGTGTTTAAGAACAATGCAGATGTGCTTCCCTGTTGTATTCTGTGTTAGCAGTCTGACACAGTCTCACTGGACCAAAATTGATGTCAATAGGTCAAGCTCTTTTGGAGGGTCTGGGGAAGACATCTTCCCTTGCATTCTCCAGGTGATGGAGGATGCCCACAATCCTTGGCTTGCGATGCCTTGAGATTTTCTCCCATCAAAGCCTGCAGGGTTGCACCTCCATGACCACCTTTCCGTGGTTGCTCCTCCTTTGCCACAGCTCAGAAAAGTTCTCTGCTCTAAAGGATCCATGTGGTTAGACTGGGCCTGTAGGATAATCTAGAAAAACCTTCCCATTCCATGGTCCTTAACTTCATAGATGTGGTTGAGTCCCATGTATCACTCCGGTAACACAGGTTCTAAGACTTAAAATATGGACGTTTCAGGGTGATCATTGTTTTGCTTGTTAGTGGAGGACACAATGTGTCAAGTGCAATAATGAAAATCTATTCAGGGTACACGTATGTGGAAAGCATAGAGGAAAATGACAAATGTCAGTTTTCTAACTGAGGCATTGGCACTATATAACTAAGGATGGAAGGAAGGAGATGGGTTCCAGAAGGTAGATCAGGCCTGATTTGGGGACCAACTTAGCATACAGGGGATGAGGGAGCAATTAGGATAATTTCCAGATTCTGGTTTGGAATCGAGCAGTTCTTTTGCTGGGATGGGGAGTGCACTGGAAGATGTGCTTACTAGGATTCTTTGGTAGCAAGTAAAAAATCAGAATTAGGTTAGGCAAAGGGGAATCTGTAAGTTTAGGGGGAAGTTCTGATTCATGGTACTCAGGACAGGATTGTAGATGGGATCAGAAATGAACTTGAACAGTGATACAAGTACCATCAAGACTTCTCTCTGCTCCTCTCTTTGTGTTCCTTTACTTTTTCACTGAAGACCAGTATCTTCTGCATCTCCTTTATTTTGGTGAAAATATTACTAATCGTAGTTGCAGATTTTATTCCTCATCTGCAGTCCACTCAAAGACCAATTCTCTCAATTCCACATTCCCAGGAAAGGGCTTGGATGGCTGCAGCTTGTCAGTTGCCCATCTCTACTTTCATGACCACTTGGCTGCAGCCACATGGTGGATTGAGGAGTGACTCTTAGAAAAGGAGTAGTGGGTCGATGTCCCGTCTCAGTAAAGATGATGCTTTTGGTTTTGTTCGTCTTCATCTCATGCCTTTCAAAAACTGTATGGTGCATATAATTTACAGTGAAGTTCAGAGTTTAAATGGTTCGATGTTTTGGCACAAAAATACCCACACCCCAATCAAGATCTAGAACAGTTCTCTTATTCCAGAAAGTTTCCTCATGACTCCGATAGTCTTCACTCTTCAAAGGCAACCACAGTTCTGATTTTTACAGTTTCGCCTGTTGTAAAATTTCATATAGATGGAATTAAACAACAGGTACTCTTTGTCTGCCTTTTTCATTCTATACAATGTATCTGCTTCAACCATGGTGCTGCTTTATGTAAAGTCCATTTTGTGTGTGTGTGCTGTGAACACTGTATGTATCACAATTGATTATATTTGTTCACCTGTTGATGGACATGTGGGTTATTTGCTGTTTGAGAAATTATTGACCTCTTCAAACAAGTCTTTTGCAGGTTAGAGAGTAATTTACAGCATTAAATGCTGAGATTAGAAAAGGCAAGTTCGGTTTTGAATAAGCTGAGCCTGAGATTCTTGTAGTGAGGTCTGGGATCCAGATGGAATACCGTCTACAGTGCAGGAAAGGGTCATCCTCTAGCAATTTAGATTTCTTTAATCTCTAACCTTTACATTGAGTTGAAGTCATGGGAAAGTCTTCAGGCAGAACATGAAGGGCGAGGCAAGAAAACGCTAGTATACTAAATCCTGAGGGGCATCCATAGTGGAAGAGGAACTTGCCATTTATCTTTGTGTCTCAGTTACTAGGGACAGGACTTAACACATGGTCATTTCTCGGATGTGCCAAATTTAACAGAAGGGGTGCGGAGTACATGGTCATTGATAGACTCCATAATCTGTCTCCTTATCCTACCCAGGAAATGCACTGGGAGGACAAATCGCATAGGAATCTCCAAGGCCAGAATGAATGTGGTAGATAGCAGCGTTGGGGAAGGGAATACCCAAGGAACCCCACCTTTGCTTCCATGAGGATGGGGAGGACAAGTCAGTAAAAATGAATAGTGGGGTAAGGTCAGACTACTCAGGGCTTCAAGTGGGGTCAGACTGAAGACTCTGGCCTGCACCAGGCCAGCTATGCCCAGGAGCCATCGCGGTTTCTGGAGCTGCGCGTGACCCTTGAGATTTTCCCCGGGGAACTGTATTCCCGTGGCAGCGGGCGGGGGATGGGCTGCCGCTGGTGACGATGCTGGATGTTGTGCCCTTCCACGGGGCTTTGTCACGATAGCTGCTTGAAAAGGAACTGAGCTGCCGGCTGAGGATTTCGGGCCATTCCCGACCAGTGCTGAAAGTTCGCCTCTCGGCCGTGGCTGCGGGGGGCAGCGGTGGTGGCATCTGGCCGCAGCTGGGCGGCAGTGGTGGCGCGCACTGGGAGCACTGAGCGGAGCGCAGAGGGGCGGGGCGGGGCCGTCTCCGAGTCGGGCCACGCCCCTTTCGCCTGCGCAGGCGCGCTGCGGGGCCGTTAGCTGTCAGGAACCGGCCGGCGGGCAACGGGACCCCGCGTCTGCGCCAGCATCCGCCGTCCGATCCCAGCGCAGCAACATCGGCGAGGGCGCTGTGCCTCGGCTCCAGGCCAGGTCGCAGAGGCAAGCCGGGACCAGTGGGCAGCTGGGCGCGCCAGCAAGATGGGGAACCGGGAGATGGAGGAGCTGATCCCGCTGGTGAACCGACTGCAGGACGCCTTCTCGGCGCTGGGACAGAGCTGCCTGCTGGAGCTGCCGCAGATCGCCGTGGTGGGCGGCCAGAGCGCAGGCAAGAGCTCGGTGCTCGAGAACTTCGTGGGCAGGTGAGCGCGCAGGGCGCTGGGTGGGGGCACGGCCGGGGCGACCCCGCTCGAGGCGGTGGGAACACCGACGGGCAGCGGGAGCCGGAGGGTGGACCAGGGGCTGTGGCGGAATAGGGGACAGAACCTTGCTGTCGGTGGGGCGGGTGGGGTTCCCTGGCTCCGGGCATCCTCCGTCCCCGCCCCCTGCGTGGTGGCCCCGTCTGCCTTTCATCCTGCCATACAAAGCTGTTTCCTCCCCGTCCTCGCGCTGGGAGTCGGGCGGGGGTCCGCCCCTGGATCGACTCCCCCTGCTGTGGCGCGCCAGCCCCGGGCGCAGCCTGGATGCAGAGTGCTCCCGGCGCTTCCCGGGCACCGCGTCCTCCTCCTCTCCCTGCCACCCTCTCGGAAGCTCTCTGAGGCTTCAGAAGCCTCCCACCCCGAGATGCTTTGGCTCTCCCCCTGGTTCTCCTGTCCTCTGGGCTGTCCACAGTTCGAGAGAACGTCGCCTGTCCCTAGCTGGGAAGGCGGGGTGCGAGGAGAAAGAAATCCTTCCCTGGGTTGAATCTTTATCCGAGACAGACGCTTCCCCACCATTCCCCTCCCTGGGAGTCAAAGAATAAAAGGTGGTGTGCTTGCGTGTGCACCTATTCAGGGCTCCAGGCTGAGACTCTGCTGGGGGCGGAGGCAACAACAACTCGTGCTGTCCAGGTGCCATGTCATGCCTGCATCATCTCAGAACTGACCAGCATCTTTCTCGCACTCTCTGTGCCCCCTCCCCCAGCATCGTCGTTCGTTCCTTAAGCTCTTATTTGTCCTGCTAGTCTTCAGGATAACATTCAGAATCCTAATTGTTATGCTTCTCGTGACTCTTAATACAGAAAAAGCGAAATATTTTTTGAATCCAGAATCAATATTTCTTCCGCTGAGCAATTCATGAGGGATTGAGTTACCTTAATGGCCTGGCCTGAGGAGTGCAGACATTTGCTTAGAAAAGCCCATTGGGGTCCTTGGGAGAGCTGAAATCTGTTTTCTAGTAGTAATCAGGTAGCAATGTATGTAACACAAAAGAGTGGGCTGGAGAGGGACAATCCAGAGGTTGGACTTTATTCTGCTTATTTGGCTCATGAGTGACTTGCAACTCAGAAGGTTCCTGTTGATCGATGTTTATTTATTAATTTTTTGTTAGTGCTTGATGATGTGTAAAATGAAGAGCTAGTTATTACCACATCTCCTTTGGGGTGTTAGTATTCATGAAGTGCACCTTCTTTTCTCTCAGGTGATGCTCCCTCTCTCAGATGATGCTCTTCATTTTTTTTTTTCTTTTTATGTGAACTAGAAAGATAAGAAACCCAACAGAAAAGTAAATTTGCTGACAATTGGCTGCTATCCTTGTGTATCAACCTAATCACTTTGCCACAATTTTAGAATTTATTTTGATTAATGAGAGAAGTGGTAAAGCATTATTGCCTACGTCATTTTAGGTTTTTGGTGAAGCGATGGAGTTGTTCAATTACACTTGTTTCTTGAACAAATACTTTAAAGACTAAAATTATGTCAGATTCAATTACCACATTTATATGCATCTTTCATATATTTACTAGGATGAGCATGTATTATAAGTGCATTGTTTGTGGCCAGAGCTTTTGAACTTTAAATTTTATGCACATATCTCAATTCTACTGTCTAGGTTTGCAGATCCCAATGTCTTAATGCCATGATAAAATTGTGCACATTTCCCCACACTAGCTGTATTCTTTTATAACAAGAATTTAAAGATACAGAAGAGTGAAATATCTCAGTTTAAAGTATTTTTCATGATAAAATGAAAAATAGGGACATCATAAATATTAACAAATCAGAGCACTTATCAGAATGCAATAGTAATTTGTTGTATTTTTAATTTTACCAATAATTACTGATATAGTGATAAAAATAAAAGGTTGAATGCAGAGGAAAAAGCTCATTTAACAAATACATAAAATCTTTATTGTATGTAGAGGTGGCACCTGCCTAACAGAGCTTATAGACTAAAAAGAAAACTTAATTAGAAAGGTCATTTGACTTTAATAAAGATTTCGGTCATTGAATTATTGAGGAATCTAGTTTCTAATTATAACCCAACCTTAGGGAAAATGAAGTTCTCCATTTCAATAAGAAATTCAGCCTAGACAGAATAGTATTCAGATTCCGTTGTAACCATTAATTTTTTTTTATTATTCAGGAATTTTGCAATTAATATAAGGTCCTTATCTTTAAAAATACAACTTCTCTTTTTTAGATGTAACTTCTCATTTTAAGATCCTGACCAAATGTATAGTTATTAAATAGTCATAATCCAGGGTCATCCCTTGTACAAATCTTGTTTTGCTCAAGATTTCGGCTTGTTTTCTTCAAAATAATGATGTATCTTCTCAATATCTAACAATTCACATTTATTGGACTAACCATATCTTTTCCTCTGTTTTCTTATACTAATTTTTTTGGATACAATGGAATGAATTTGGATGTGAATGTGTTTATTTCACTGTAGCTGTAAAAACTGATTTTTGGGTGGCAAGTTTGAGACTGTTATGAATAAAATGAGTCATGAATGAACTGCTTGTTTGTGATTTCTTGCTGAAGTGATGAATTTACATATTAATGTGATATAGTGTGAGTAACCAGATTGTTCTTTGGGTTGTGCAGGATGAGCTATATGCTGGCAGTGAGAAGCAGCTTAAGGTCTAATGAAAGAAGCTGAGCCCCATGGTTTGAATGTAGGGGTTCACTAGTTGACAGCTCATTGTCTGGTTAGTGTCTGGAAGAGCTGAGTTAATTCAGCTGCTTTCCTGATATCCCTGTGTACCGCACATACACACACGCATATATTTGTAGGGCCATGATGATAACGAGGACTAACCTTTATAGAGTGTTTGCTACAGACAGGGGCTGTTCTGAATCCTTTTAATGGATAATCTCACTTAACCCTCATAAAACTACAGAGACGTAGTTACTCCTACAGTTGCATTTTACTGAAAAGAAAATGAAAGTGTAGGGAGTTTGAGAACTTAGTCATGGTTAACACAGAGAACAGTGGGTTGAGAATTCACGTGAGGGGCTGAGCTCCTGGATCCACTCTTTCTTGCTACCTGTATGAAACAGACACTGCTCTAGTAATAATTCTGTTTGTATTTATTTATGTATGTCCACCTTGCCTCATTTTGCAGAAGATCTGAGGTGGCCCTTTAGGCAGCATCACTAAAGATGAGTATTTTTTCTTGACTCTATTAGATGTTCCTGAAGAGAGTTTTATAATGTGATTGGACTGTTTATTTAGCTATCTGTTTATAGTTCACATAACTTATTGATAGAAGGGCTAAGTGGAAACTGAACCAGTTGCTAATGTGAAAAAAGTTATAATGATATATTTGCTAGAAACATTAGTTCTTCAATGATTACAAAGGTAGAAGTTTCCACATTATTCTAGCCTGATTGGTAAGTAAACTTTCAATTCTGCACAAACTGATATGGCTTTAAGGCTAATGGGGACCAAATGAAAGATTCTTAAACAATGATTATACTGATGGGAAGTTTTCAATGTGCAGATGTTCAAATGCATGTCAATTATCAAATTAAGTTTGTTTTGAGGAAGAACCTTAAAGTGAGCCATTTGATGCTGCTGCTGCTCATGCTCAGATAATTTTTGAAAATCTGCAAGTCATGTATAGTCTTAAATCCTTTGGTTTCAAGAAAGTATTTAAAAATTGAGTAGGTAAGAGTCCTCTAATTGCAAATGAAATTAGGCACAGAAATATTCCTATCAGTGAAACTTCTTATTTCAGAAATAGGTTTGTACTGAGAAGGATTTTGTTAAACTATAAAAACATCTAAAATTAGTGACTTTTTTCAATATATAGTTTCCAAGTGTTATTACTTTAATGGATGCTAACAATTAAAGTGTGATAATTATTGAAAATCATGCTTTGTAATTCCCAAGGGTCTATTGAATGAAGTATCAAAAACACAAACTATTCTTCACTCAACAATGAATTGGCAGAACATGAAACTAGGAAGATATTTTTGTGGAATAAACAATATATAATTTATTTTTAGGTTATCACAAATTCACAGTTGGTAGAATTTAATTAGCATAATCGGCTTAATTATTTTCTCAATGTCTGTAAAGCAGTACAACTAGGTGAACTGCATTGGATAGGATAGCTCTGTTTTGGAATTTACTTCTGATTAATATCAAAAAATCCACTTGACTTCTTTAAGAATGAACTTGAGCAAGCAGCTTTACAGAACCTCAGAAATGGAACTTGTTATCTGTTATCACGTAGGTTACTGAGTTCTCTGTTAATGGAACATACATTGTGTGTGTGTGTGCGTGCATGTGCATGCATGCATGTGCATATATTCCTGTTTTCCATTACTATAACAAAATACTGGAGGCTGAGTATTTTATTTAGCTCACAGTTTTAGAGACCACATTTTCAAGCAACATTCTATAGTTGGTGAGAGCCTCATGGCAGATAGCATCATGGTGGCAGCATGTGAGAGAGAGATCACCCAAGACAGGAAGCCAGAGAGAGAAGAGGCACCAGCCTTGTTCTTCTTTTCATAACACTCCAGAGAAGTAACTAAGGTCCCATGAGAACGATATCAATTCCTTTTAGGGGCAGAGCCTCAGATGACCCTAACCAGCTCCTACTAGGTCCCACCTCTTAAAGATCCCACGGCCTCTTAGCATTGCCACACTGAGGACCCAGCTTCCAGGACATGAGCCTCAAGGCACAAACCACATCCAGTCTGTAGCGGTATGTTGGTGTTTTTCTTCCTTTTGCCAGGGCTAATAAGTAGAGTTAAATTATGAGGTTTTACTTAAAACTAATTAAGATCATAATTGTAAGAGGACTGCCAGCGGCTAGAAAGAGAAGATTTCCCCCCTTCTCCTATCAAAGCTAAGAGAGCCTCAAACTAGTGTAATGGATAGAATGATCCAATTTAAGTTTCCATACACTCAAAATTTTGCCATTTCCCTAAGTCTGCTTTGCAATTTCTTACACTATCAGCATTGATTTTTTTTTTTTAAATCATAAAAGATTCTGCTACATCAAACACACCTCTATGTACTGGAGGGAAGCAGGGGGCCACCCACCCTTCCTGGGTGGTGGGCATAGGTTCTGTTTCCCATGGTCCCTCTCTGCCATTCCTGACTTCTGTACATTCCCATGCCAGTAGGGTGGTAAACTCAGAATGTCATTTGCCCAGGATCACATGGCCTGTAAGTGACTGAGCTGGGATTTCGTCTTGGACGTGGCTCTTATTGGAACTCTTGAAGTAGGGGCACGTAGCCGCTGTGAACACGTGTTCATGTAAGTGTGCGGGTAAGACCACAAGGAAGGATGCAGCCAGAGAAGCTGACGTCTGCATGAAGAGAACCCACAGGACAAGGGTGTGAGGCCACAGCTTTCAGAGGGGACGTGGACGTGTAAGATGAAGACTGAGTTTGCTGCAAATTAACCAGGATAAAAATCGACAGCACATCGATTTTTTTTTTTTTATAAAACAAAAAACCCTGAAAACTACAGTTCTGAAATTGAATAGGATATAAGAAGATAGTAGACAATATGAGTTTCCAGTGTCATTTGGCAGCTGGCATCATTTTGGCTCAAGGCTACCCGTACTGAAGTATCAATGTCAGAGCAGGGAGGGTGGTGATCTGTGTCTCAGTGTCTGCCTTGACAATGCGCCATTGAACTGAGACTGTCACTTTATCACAAAGAGATACTATATGTTGAAAAGGGCCTCAGAAAAGAGTAGCAAGAAGGAAGAGAGACTGGAGAGATTAAAAATATAATGTGGGCCTGATGTGGCTCAGGGGTAGAGCACTTGCCTTGCAGGCTCAGGGCCCTGCGTTCAGTGCCCAGCACTGCAAAAAGAGAGAAGAAAAATAGGTTTCTTTTTATCACTAGGTGCAGTGGAGATTGAGAGTGGGGTGGGTGAACTACTTTATAAGCACCTCAAGGCACTAAGATTTAAGGGCGGTGGACTCTACTTTCTTTGTGAGGAACAAGGCAGTTAGTTCAAGTGATGGAATAAATTGAAGACAAATATCAGGGAAAAATATTCTAAATACAAACCTGAAAACAGAACGTGTTACTTAGGAGGCAGAAGAACAAGACAGAGGGATTGACACTAACTGCAGTGAATTTCATAAATGGAAAGCACCTTTTAACACGTCTCGAGGGTCGGTTGGTAGCATGTTGGTGATTTTTGTGTGTCTGTAGTCTAAGTGGCTTCAGCGGCTTCTGTCAGAAGCCCTGACTGTGCGGGAAACTTCCCCCTGGCTTAATTGTTGCTAACGTCCTGGAGCTGCATTAGGATACAGAGAAGCCAAGAGACTCGTCCAAGGTCAGAGAGCGTCCTGGCTCGGTTGGGAACTCGCTGTTCGGGACTGGGAGCCCCGGTGGGTCCATCGTCTTCCCTTCCTCCTCCGGGTGTTTCCGGGCGCCTCCCTCTGGCCTCACCTCCGCGGCCTCTTCCCATCCTCTGTGCTGTGAGACTGTCTTTTCCTGAAGACTCCCCTGCTTCCCTCCTGGTGCCAGACCAGCAGTGACACTGCCTGGCTCTTTCTATACACAATATCGGGTGGGGACAGGGAGCAGAATTTTTCTCAGACTGGGACAGGTGATCTTCTGAGATGATATCCTCTTGAAGTGTGAGTTTTAGGGACCAGGTGGGCCCAGGAAAAGACCAAATGAGAAGGTGAATGTTTTTACACATTACTGCTGTTTATCTGCCAGGTGGCAGTTTGTGCTGGTCACTGGTGGGCTTTGCTTAGACTGGGGCCAGCATCTGAAAAGCTGTATGCAAATAAATAACAGAAAGGGAAGGTCACTATTTTCTGTAAAATAAAAGACATGTCTGTGTATCAAATCCACATCCTTTCCTTGGCCTGTTTCTTAGTGTTTCTTTTTCATGTTTGTGCTCTGAAACTGAGGGGCACTGAGGTCCATCAATGCCAGAGGAATTACTCTGGCATTTAACTTCGACAAGCATTGTGCTAAATGCTTATTGCTAACCAGTAATAAAGGCAGGAGTTGTTGGGGGGAGAAGGATGACGTATTTAATTCCTGAATCATATGAATGGTACAGTTAATTTAGATCTTGTTTTTTTTTTTTTTTTTTCCTAGCATCCCTGCTGAAAGCCCGTTTCCAGGGGCCTTGGAGTGTGCTCGGTGCCTCTTTGTGACAGCTTGTCATTTTCACTTCCCACTGCTTCCATTATGATATAGCCATGAGCAGCATCTGCATCCACGTTGGAGGCAGGCAGGGCTACGAGGACCCTTTGTCCATTGGGTCATGGCTTGGATTGAAAAGCCCAATCCATCTCAAGTCACTGGATGGGTGGCTGGTCTTCATGTTTTCTTACTTCCTCCTTTGAGAAGGTGCCACCTGGTTGTGATGATTGACAGCAGGCCTGGCTGTCTGGTGTTGGAGTCCCACCTCTGACTTTTGCAGTAAGGGATTTGGCGGCCCTGGGCCTTGGTTTCCTCATCTGCAAAACAGGGATAAAAGACTTCATTTTTAAAAAATGCTGTGTGTGAGTTCTAAGCAAGATAGCAAATGTCTGGTCCAAATTGTGCATTCAGCATAATGATCATTTACTTTAATCTTCCATTTAGACTGGATATTTTCTGAAAATTTCAAAAACAAACTTTGGAACAACAATAGATGGTCATGTGTATTTGCAAGGTCTTCTTTCTATGAATGTTGGAAAATGACAGTTGCTTTAAAGTACTTTTATTTTTATGTGGTCCTGAGGATCAAACCCTGCGCCTTGCATGTGCTAGGTGAGCGCTTTACCACTGAGCCACAACCCCAGCCCTAAAATACTAATTTTTAGATCAGGCCAATTTAGAGGGTACTTGAACCTTCTTCAAAGACTTCCCATATTTAGTGTTATCACCATGTACTTTTTTCTTTAAATATATACCCAACATAAATCCAGTTTTCATACTCTTCCCTCCTAAGAGTTCCAAAGCAATTTTTCATTTCATTAATCCTCACAATTTCCTTGAGAGGATACTAAAAGCATATACTATTTTTTTCCAGTTTAATATTTTTTATTTTTAAATTAAGTGACATGCTAGGAGTCACATGGTCAATACTAGATCATAATAGAATTGAAAATATGGACAGAACAGGATGAATGTATTCTGCTGACATTATTTTCAGATATTCTAGAGAATAGATTTAGAGGAGGTATTTGATTCTGTGATACAAAGTAAACCATGCTTAGCATATCTCTTCCTTTTAGATGATGGGATGGAACAGGGACTCAGCAGAGGGAGTCCGGCTGGGGCAGGGTTGCTTGGTGAGTACAGGCTCAGCCCAAGGATGAGAGGAATGGCCCTGGGAGCAAGAGGCAAGGTATTATTTTTCCTGTGAAAGTACCAAAATTTTTATAGTGGATGTGAAAATAATACTCAACGATTCTATTTTCAATGGGAAGATTCCTATTTTGCCTTGATTGACATTCCTACAATGTATTAACTATCAATTTTAGCTCCAGGCACTTAACTGGCTCCATCTCGGCACCTTTGTGGTTACTAGGTGTGCCCCAAGAGTTTTGCAGAGCAGCAGCTTCGGGTATCTCACCTGGTGGAGGTTAAGCCTTCGCATGCGTCTGTGTTTCCTGGTTAATAAAGTGGGGAGAAAGCCTTGCATGAGTCCTACTACCTGGGCAACACCCACTGTGTTTTCTTGTCTAGAAAGACTGATAGAACTATCTGAGAATGGCAGTTCTTGGTTCAATTTAAGAAATGTTACCTAGTCTGTTTACTTACTCTGAAAAAGAAATTCCACGTGAAATCGAGGGGAGATGGCTTTATTTGAGTTATGTACTTTGGAAGTATATTTTTCTCAAATTTTTTTTGCTGAGTTAGTGAATGGCAGAAGGATCATGATTGTCCTGCTTGAAATGTGAGATGGGAGAGCAAGGGACGGAGAGCTCCACTCACTGGACAGCGAGGCTCTGGGGAGATGTGGCGTGAAGACCAGAGCATGGAGTCTGCGCTTTGTGAGAGTCGGGGCTGCTGGGGGTGAGCGGGGGGTGGTCTGTTCACACCCCTGGTATGTGCTGCCTGGGCACTGGGGAGGAAGCCTCTGGTGAGCCAGGCCCCGTGGTGGGGCAGAGCTGGGGGAGTCCAGTCTCTGCCATCGCCTGCTGGTCCTCCTCGGCCCTGTGTCTTCAAGGCCCCTCCTCAGTCGCCCTTGTCCTGGCTTCGCTGCTCGGGGACCTGCTGTAGAGTTGGCCTTGCCCTTCTGCACAGCTATTAGCAGCTTCCATGAGGTTGGGACGTGCCACCACCTCTGTCATGTTCCGTAGCACGGTGGTGGCCTACAGCAGGAGCAAAATGAACGAATTTGCAGCGTAATTCTGCACAAGCCATTTATCGGAGCCCATCATACTTTCATCAATAGGTGGTTGAGAATGCGTGTGTGTCGGGGGCGTGGGACGAGATCAGTGCTGTGCGAGCTGTGTGTCGTGTCCTGTTAGTGGACCCTGACATCAGTTTTGTTGGTTTGTGACAGCCTTGGCAGGGGTGGGGGGTGTCGGACTACATCCCAGGGAGAAATGACAAGTCATGACTTGTGAAGTCTAGTTGTGGACTTGTATATGAATACTGTGCTGCAATGTAAAGTCTGTTCTTACTAAGGGTTATCCTTAAATAGTTGAATGTCTCTGGACTAGATTAATATATTTCTAATCATTTATTTGATTCTACCTTTAAATGGTAGGGCATATCTTTTCATCATTGCAGGCACAGGTCATACTATCAATGGGTTAAAATATAGATTATTTTCCTTTGTTGAATTAATTCAAAGTAATATGTATATGTGATAAAAATTAAGACTGTAATAGTCTATAATACTCTCCCCTGCCTGAGGTTTCCTAAGGTGTTTCCTTTACCTGCATGCCTGCCAGATAACTTCTGGGCATGTATTTTCATTATATGCCATTTATTTGATCTTTGAGAGCAGAGAGTTTAATAAACTTGTTTGGAGGTAGATGATAAAATCAATTACAAAAGATGAGGTTTGAAAATTCTTTTAGCAGTTGGGTTTATTTGTTCGCTGAGTCCTTTATGAAGAATCATTCTGAGGGTCTGCTGTATGCCAGAAACCGAGGCTCAGTGTGTGCAGCCACTCCTTCTGAGAGTCTGGTGACCCGTGGGATCTGCTGTGCCCGCTGCTGCTGCTGTCAGGGTGACTAGGCCTCAGTGCTGACGAGGGACGTTTTTTGGAGAACAGGTGGCAGGGCCGTGATGCCGTCTCCAAGTATCTGAGGTTAGTTGGAGAGGGCACCTGACAGCGTCCCCAGAAGACAGAGCGAGTAGGTGAATGTCACTCGAGACAGACTTAACCTTCGTGTTAGGTGGCCTGCGGGGCCCTGTGAGGCGGGACGTGCTCTGTTCGAAGGCGGAGGGTCCGAGGTGCCTGGTGCTTGGTGTGGACCAGTGGGAAGGGGTCGAGGGGAAGCACTTGAGGGTTCTCTGACCTGACAGTCTGTGATGTGGCTTGGTGGGTGCCACCTCCTCCACTTTAACCTGCCCATGTGTACGCTGCTGCTCTCCAGGGAATCTTCCAGAACAACTCGAATGTCTGCCTTCAGGAACCTGCAGTCACACCCTCCTCTAGGCCTCTGCCGTCCAGCCTCAGCTTCCCCCTCTCCTGAGCGGCTTTGTGCCTCACTGTGCTCAACTTTTCTGCGCACGCGGTGGTCCTTTCTGGGGACATAGGGACAAGCAGAGGCCAAGCAGAGCATGCTATCTTGTGACCCAATGGAGCACCAGCTATCAACCCATATGTGAATGCCTGCTTTGTGAAAGACCGTTTGGGGATGAAAAGGCGGTTAAAAGTATTTTCCCTCAACAGAGTCCGATGAAGACCCGCCTAGAGTGTTCTCCAGGACCTGTAGAGTGTTGATAAGAACATGGACTCTGGAGCCAGATGGCCCGAGTTCACTTCCTAGCTCTGCCTCTTCAGAGCTCTCTGGTCTTAGAAAATCATTTGACCTCTCTGTGCCTTAGCTTCCCATATTGAGGTGGCTCTGAGAATTAGCGAATACACATAAAGCA
Organism: Marmota flaviventris; assembly: GCF_047511675.1. Lineage (NCBI taxonomy): Eukaryota > Metazoa > Chordata > Mammalia > Rodentia > Sciuridae > Marmota > Marmota flaviventris. The sequence continues at coordinate 103,881,687 of NC_092509.1, read as the reverse complement.
CTCAGGACAGTGTCCCGTAGCAAGGGTTACATGTTGATCATTACTGAGGACGGGCCTTTAGAGGTACAGTGTGTTCTGGATCATCAAAGAAAAAGAGCACATCTCTTTGGAGAGTCCAAAGTAGATTCTATTAAAATCTTGAAATGGACTTTAAAGAGTAAGATTGTGACAGCTCGAGATGTCTTAGCAGACAATTTTCCATTTGATTGAGTACCTGGAAGAGAAGTGAAGGGGGGTAAAGCCAGGAGAGTGAATTGGGTCCCACGTGGAATTGCCAAGATGAGGAATTGGGGCCTAATCCATGAATCTGCGAGGAGTTTCACAGGTTTGTACGATGTTTTGGCACGCTCAGAGTGAGGGTTGAGGAAGACACACACTCACTCTAACATAGGTACGTAGACGAAGGGAGACGTCTGTGATACCGTTGGGAAATGACCTAATGGCTACAGGTCTTGATCCAGTAGTGTTGCTGATGGAAGTGGAAGACGGGCATTTCAGAGATGCAGTCCATTTTTTACCAATGGTGTGCAAGGGAGGCAGAGAAAGAAGTCCAAAATAATTCCAAACTAAGTGGGCCCCTGGAGAAACAGCAGTGAAATTCATAGAAATAAGTAAATTTGGAGTGGCAGGGAATCCATCTTCCCTTCATGTCCACTAGTGGGGTCTTCCACTCCACCATGGCTCCAGGTCGTCCATGAAGCACCCACCTGACACCCTCTCTGCCGACTGTGACCTTCTGCGGTGTCCTTGGGATTTATGGCCGGCTCTTCTCTGTTTAGCACTTGAATGTTTCTGGCTGATTCATATCAGTTTTTGACCCCTAAGGTGAACTGCAATCTTTTTATTAGTATTCTCCACAGGATCTTGAGCAATATTATTTTGAGAGCAGTATTACTCTTAGACTGGATGTCTATATCTCCCCAAAGTTAATTTGTTGAAACACTAATCCCTGATGTGACCCTGTTTGGAAATAGGACCCATAGAAAGTAAGATCAACAGAGGCCATATGGGTGGGGCCCTCATCCAACAGGATTAGTGTCCTTGTAACAAGAGAGACAGAGCTCCCTTTTCTGTGGGCCTAAGAGGAAAAGTAGTATTTTATGAGCCAGGAAGAAAATCCCCAGCAGAAAGACTTGGCTGGAGCTTGATCTTGGATTTCTAGATTTCAGAACTGTGAGAAATAAATTTCTGTTGTTTAAGGCTCCCAATCTGTGGTATTTTGCTATGGGAGCCTGAGCAGACCAACACAGGCACTTAATTTTTATTGAGTTTTCACTGATTAAATTGTTGATCTGACTAGGTGGTTTGACACAGTGGGGTTCTTGGTATTAAGTGATTTATTTTTACACTTCCTAGGAAAAAAGGACTGTCTGACACACTAATGCTCTGGATCAACTACTGTCCCCTCACCCCTGTGCCTTAGGCTGTCATCCTTCTCTGCCCCTACTTCTCTGTCCAGTGTCACAGTGAAGCCAATCTCCTCCGGGGTCTCCTGCCGTGGCCCCTGCCTGCTTCAGCAGTTGGCTTAGCTTTCCTTCACACCACTCTGTCAGCGTGGGAGCAAAGAGATTTGAATTACTAGGGACAATGGTACCTGAGACTGGTCCATCCCTGTGTCTCCCAAAGCAGGTGAGTGACGACCTGTGTTACTCACCAGAGGGAGCCGAGGCTCCCGAGCTGCACTCTTGGGGGCCGGTTCTGGGCCTGGAGTCTACCCACAGTGAGCTGTTTCTCCAGAGCTCTCCTCGTGCTGCTCTGATAAGCAGCTACTAATCGCCACTTCCGCAATTCCCATTATTTCTGCAGCTGTGGATAAGGGATGCAACGTGCCCTCGTCCCCACTGGTTCTCTGGAACTGCCCTGGCCAGGGTCACTGGTCTCCAATCAGCTCCTCTTGCTTTCCACGTGTGCCTGAAATTGATCACCAGTGTCCTTAGGATTTAGCTGAATTCCTAATTCCTACAACGCCCGAGTTCAAGTTACCACTCACCTTCTGGACCCCAGGATGACTTCCATCCATCTACAGTACGGCTGATACTTGACACAGTTGGGATCTGTGTCCCCGAAGACTCTGTATCAACAATGGCTTGGCTGCCAGCCTGGGATGATATTGGGAGGCAGTGAAACTGTTAGGAGTGGGGCGTAGGGAAGGAAGCTGTCATTGGGGGCATCCCTTGGCGGGCACGTTGGGATCCCCTTCCTTTCTCTCTTGCTTCCTGGTCACCATGAGGTGAAGGTTTCCTCTACCTTGTGCTTCTGCCATGACACACTGTCCTGCCACAGGCCCAAAAGCAATGGGTCCAGGTGACCATGGACTGAAGCTCTGAAGCCATGAGCCAAAGTGAGCCATCCCTCCTGAAGCCGACGTCTGGGGCATCTTGTCCGGTGATGGGAACTCAGTCACCAAATACGAAGTTCAAGTTAAACCATGTCATTGTTACGGGGAAAGTTTCTCAGCTCCTAATGCCAACGGCACAAAACCTAGGCTTCTTGGTGTCATTCAAGGCCCTGCGTGGCCTGATGTTTCCAGGGAACCTGTTCATTCTAGCCGCCTGTCACACTCTGCATACTCACCACAGTTTTGCTGCCTCTGTTCATGTGGACTCTGGTCTGCTGTCCTCTAGGAAGCCTCTCTGCCTCCCACAGGCTCATCTCTCCAGGATTATTTGCGTCTCTTCAGGCACCCATAATTCTCTGAGCATTCCTCTAACGTTATACTGGCTAAATTGTATTCAGTTGTCTTATCTGCTTCTACAACTCAACTGCAGCTTTAAGGGCAGAGTCTGTTGTTTACCTTCATAAACTTCTGAGTAAACATTGAATTGATCAAGTTAGTGGACAGTGTTCAGCCTTTGTCATGCCTGATGATGCTCATTGCCCATCACCGAGTGCCAGACACTGTCTTAGGCACTAGAAAGGAAGGAGTCTGTCCTTGTCATCAGGGAACTTGCTGTCCAATGGAGACCTACAGTTGGCAAATAACAAGAGTGAAATTATGAATCAGCCTAGATGCATGACAGCGATGGGCAGGTGTAACAATAGAGCACGATGAAGAGGGACGTATTTATGGGGACGTGGTGACATTTATCAGATGGGTGATTGCTGTTTTAGGTGATCTGTGCATGGAAAGAGCTAGGGCACAGCATTCCTCTTCCATGTGGTAGGGCTCCGGGGTGTCGTAGAGCTGTGTATTGGTGGAATTAAAGTCAGAGACTGTCACTAGAGCCTGGTGGGGAGATGTGTGGGCAGCAGAGGGGAGTTAGGTAGACTTTGCTGTTTCCAAAAATCAGCTTAGAGTTTATCCAGAGTGCCATGGTCAGCAAAGGAAGGAAGGACTTCAATCAGGGTGTGACAAAATCTGATTGACATTTTAGATCTCTCTAGGTCAGTGCTATTTAAGACAGTGGTCACCCCATACAACTATTTTACATTATGTTTCAAGAAATGGGATTTTTTTTCAATTTCATGTGATTTTAATTACTTGAAACATATTAAAATAATGGATTCAGTTGAGGAACAAGTGTGATCTGGTACACGAAGATACTTTTTTTTGACAACATCTGATGAAAAGTTAGCTCACATCTCAATTTGGCTGCTAAGTACAAAATGTATACCATGTTTCAAAGATTTGCTTTGAAAAGAACATCAACTGTCTTAATAGTCTTTATATTGCTTACATATTATGTTATGTTTTGGAGAAGTACGGGTCAGAGTGCAGCCCCCAAGAGTGCAGCTCGGGAGCCTTGACTTCCTCAGGTGGCTAATGTAGGTCGTCACTCACCTGCTTTGGGAGACACAGGGATGGACCAGTCTCAGGTACCATTGTTCCTTGTAGTTCAAATCTCTTTGGTTCCCACGCTGACAGAGTTGTGTGATGCCCATGAAGGAAGGAAAGCTAAGCCAACTGCTGAGGTAGGCAGGGGCCACGGCAGGAGACCCCGGAGGAGACTGGTATCATTGAGAGACTGGAGAGAGAAGGACAGGCCAGAGGAGATCTGCCCCCTCAAGCTGCAGTGTGTAGGTGGGTGATTGGCCTCTTCAGCCTGGGAATGGAGGGAAGGAATCTGCACACATTTTGGAAATACAGTAATCATGACTTGCTGTGGATTAGGCAGGGAAGGGGAGTGAAGAATGGCTCTCAGCTTCTTAATGTGTGGTGGGTGGCATTTCCTACAGTAGGAAGGGTTAGGAAAAGTTGGGAACTGGATAGTAAGAATATGGATTCGGACATGTCAGACACACAGCTGGTTAGATATGAGAGGGCACAGAGGAGAGTTTAACTGAAGATAGGAGTTGCTAATATGTCATGGATAGTTGCCACCTTAGGACTATGATTCTCAAACTACAAAATATATTTTTTTGGGGGTGGGGGTGGGTATTGATCCCTGGGACACTATATTACCAGCTATATCCCCAGTCTTTATTTCTCCTGCCTCAGCCCCCTGAGTCACTGGGATTACAGAAGTGTACGATTGTAACCAGATCAAAACATTATTGAAAGAAATGAAAGAAAACTAAATTTCATGGACAGACTTCCTGCATTCATATACTGGAAGACATAAAGATTTATAAGATGGTGATATAGTTCAAATCATCTGCAGACTCAATGCAATGACTCTCAAAATTCAGAATGCTATTTTTGCAGAAATTGATGAGCTGATTTTAAAGTTCTTACAGAATTTCCAGAGATTCAGAATAGCCAGAAATATGTTGAAATATAGCAGCAACAACAAAGTCAGGATTCACATTTCCTAGTTCTAAATTTTGGTATAAAACAGTGTCATAGGGCTATGGGTATAACTCAGTGATAGAGCATGTTCTTGGCATGCATAAGGCTATGGATTCCATCAACACAAAAGACCCCCAAACAACAAAAAACACTATAATACTGCCATAAGAATAGACAGATGAATGGCATAGACTTAAGAGTATAGAAATGAACTGTTACATTAATAGTGAATTGATTTTTTTCTTCTTCTTTTTTGACAAGGGAACCAAGACAATGCAGTGAGGGAAAGAGTAGTCTTGTCAATAAAATGGTGTGGGGAGAACAGGATGTCCTCATGCAGAAGAATGCATTTGGACCAATCCCTACCTCAACCACATTCAGAAGCTTACTCAAAATAGATCAAAGACCTAAACAGACATTTTTTGTTTTAGTTCTTCTAAGAAGAAAGCACAGGGTGTAAATACTGGTGACTTTGCTTTAGGCAATGTTTTGCTCTGGTACCAAAAGCTCAAGTGACAAAAGAAAAGTAGTTATTGGACCTCATCAAAATTAATATTAGTGTCTTATAAAGTCTTTGTGCTTTACAAGGCACTATGAAAAACATGAAGAGACAAGGCAGCCGGAGGAGAAAAATTCTCAAATCATGTACCATATAAGGGATGAGTATCCAGAATATGTAAGGAAACTCTTACAACTCAACAGTAAAAGAGAACTCAATTTAAAAATAGGCAAAGGACTTGATTAGACATTTCATCAAGGAATATATACATAAATAGCTAATGTGCACGTGAAAAGATGCATCATTGTCATGGGAAAACAAATTCAGACCACAGTGCGCTCCCACTGCACATCAACAAGGATGGCTGTAATGAAAAGGGTGGACAAGAAGAGAGGTTGGCAAGGACGCAAGGAAATTGGGACTCCTGTGCTTTGCTGGTGAAAGTGTAAAATCGTGCAATCACTTCAGAAAACAGTTTGGCAGTTGCTTGACAAGTTAAATGTAATTGCTATAGTATTCATTCCAACTTCCAGGTATGTACTAAGAAACAAAAACGAAAACAAATGTGTATACACAAAAGCTTGTCCAGATGTTTTCCTAGCCACATTCTTCATTATAGCCCCAAGGTGGAAATAGAAACCCATTGACTGATGAATGATCATCCTGTGGAGTATCATTCAGTCATCAGAAGGATTGCAGTAGGGATTCGTACTACAATATAAATGAACCTGTTAAAAGATCTGAGTGAAAGAAGTCGGACACAGGGCATATAATGTATGAATCATTTTTATGAAATGTCTGGAATATGCAAACCCATACAGAAAGTGGTATCTAGGGCTGGGAGAGGCTGGAATGGAGAAGAACTGCTAATGAGTGCTGGGTTTGTTTTAGGGGTGATGGAGATGTTCGGGAATTGGATAGTGCTGATGGTTGTACAATATCACAAATATACTAAAAACCACTGAATTGTATGTTTCTCAAGGGTAAGTTTTATGGCATGTGAATTATATCTCAATTGAAAGCAAACCTTAGGACTGGATTAAATTGCTTGAAGAGAATATGTGAAAGGAAGGGAAGAGAAGAGAAGCAGGAAAACCAGCCGAGAGGAGAGGGCAGTTTTACTGGAGTGGTGGGAGCCGAGGAATTGGGAGGGGGGTTAATGGGACAGTGAGTGGGCAGCTCTTCTGAAGAGAAGTTGGAGGAGTGTCTAGGGCAAAGGGAGGGGCTGTCCCCCGACCCCAGGAGATGTTAGTGTTTTTGTTGCTAGTAGGAACGACCTAGGAGGAGACAGATAAGAACAGGACACACTTGCTGAAGTGCGGTGGAAGGTGTCTGGGAAAGGAGGGCCACTCACCCAGGCACCCGAGGGGCTCAGAGGCTGGTGCAGATGTGCGTGTGTTGACTGTGGCAGAGAGGACAGGGGAGTTCCGGTTTGAGCGGCCTAGTGTCAGCTGGTGGCAGGATAACGTGGAGAGGGAGGGCTAGAACAGAAAAGGCATGCAAAAAATATCTGGGGAAATGAGAAACATATTCAAGATACATGAGAAGTTGCCCTTTTCACAAGTCAACAGCAGTCAAATGGACCTTTTGAAACAGATTTAGTCAAACTGCTCTACAGCTAACCTGCCCTTCGCCCAGCTTCTTGGCCGCCCTGCTGTCTCCCCCTCCATCTATTCTTCCGCTCCTCCTCCTCCTCCCCTCCACTGATGATTGGCCCTGCTGAGCTCCTGTAGTTCCAAGAATGCTGCAAGCCCTTTAAGGTCTCCATGGTGCAACACGCGTTTCCCTGTACCTCAAAGGCTCTTTGGGGGTCTCCTTCACCCTGCTAACTCAACTTCCAAGAAATAGCTATCGGCTGATCCCCAAGTCCACAGGTAGAAGGTCTTCACCAACTGCATATTGAAAGAGTGCAGATACTTAGAGTCCTGTGAACCAGTAAACTTTTTAGATGTAGAATTATCCAGAGAGACAGCATTGTATGTGCAAAATGCCGAGGCTTTTGAACTTGTGTGGTTTTCTGAGTTTATCTCCATTCAGCAGATGAGGAAATAATGTACATTATCTTAATTCCCTTTGCAGAGTCTAAAAACTGGTGTCTAGTACATACAGTCCTAAAGTGATAATTTAAAAATCAGTGCTGGAGCAAAGATTTGCACATAGCAAAACATGCCTGAGAGATTGTCTCCATTGCAGAGTTACAGGGACACCTGCTCTGTTTAAAAGGCTGCATTTTTTTTCTCAACGTATTTAAGACAAATTATGAGACCCTATGACTAAAGGGTGTTTTTTTTCTGAAAGGCAATATTTTTTCAGAATGACCTGCAGATTTCCTGGTTCGGACCTGTGGGTGCTGAATGCAGGGACCCATTTGGTATAGAAGGAAATATATGTCTTAGGAGCCACTTTCCATTAGGGTCTCCAGCTGCTTGGGCGTAGAGGAGCGGTGCCAGCGAAGAGGACGCGACCTGGTCCCTGGTTAAAGGGAGCCAGCAGAGCTTGGGATGAGGCCTGCCAGGCCAGAGCACAAGCTCTCAGTTGTGTGCAGAACAGACAGGACTTGTGGCGGCATGGTGCGTTGAGTGGAAGCCCCTGACTTAGAGAAGGGCTTCACTATGAGGCTGCGACCAAGAGAAGCACAAAGAAATCACAGTCTATATACGTTGAACAGACACCTCTGTTTGGAATGGGGCACAACGTTTATTGTCAAGTTGTCATTGTGTGGCTTGCTTGTTCAGTTGCTTCTCTCCGTTAAAAATCGTATATAAACCAAATATTTATAAACAGCATTTTCTTATTGATTTGCATTATATTAGAGATGCATTAATTTTCAGTTTTGCTTGCCAAGAGTTTCTAATTCTTAAATTTCTTTTTTAATCAGATAGCCTGATTTAGAGTGAGAATCTTTTTGTGAAGCTAAATTGTTTTGTGATGAAATTAATCGTTCCCTAATTTGCCTTTTAAAATACTTATTTAAAATCTAGCAGGTTTTCTTAATTGGCAAGAAACATTCTTACAATCCATAAGAAGTTAGCTGTCTTCTCTACAAAAGAATTTAATTTTAAATTTACCTCTTGCTTTTTTTTTTTGCCAAGATATTGAGGTGGCTTCCTACAAATCCTATCCATTCATCTTTTTTTTTTTTTTAAACAGCTTCTTGAGGTACTGGGTGCAAAAAATGAAACGAAAAGGAAGAGGCCGGACCAAGACAAAGAAGTAACTAAGACAAGGCCAAGAAAAGGGGCTTACAAAATTTCCAGACACAAAGATAACAGGGTTGGGCACACGTGAGCACCCTGGTGGGAGTGGCCGGAGTGAAATTCGGTCATTAGTTTCACCAGAAAGGAGTAAGAAACATGCGTCTCCACACCCTTCCTTTCTCTGTGATCTCCCCCAGTATTGGGGCTCCACGGGGGTGACTTGGAGACCTTGAGCTGGAACCCTTTCCCACAATTGCAGATGCATGTAGAGATTTCAATTTATTATTTTTTTTATTATTATTTTTTTAACCTTTATTTTTTTTTAAATTTTTAATATTTATTTTTTTTTTTTAGTATTTGGCGGACACAACATCTTCGTTTGTATGTGGTGCTGAGGATTGAACCTGGGCCGCACGCATGCCAGGCGAGCGCGCTACCGCTTGAGCTACATCCCCAGCCCCAGAGATTTCAATTTAAATACTCATAGTTTTGACTAAGAGATTCATCGCCTTCCCCAGAGAGATGGTCCCCAGCTTCTCATCGTGTGCTGGCTCTGCTGTCCCCAGCTCAGCCAGCCTTGAGGCGTCACCTTGTTTTGGTGTTGCCTCTCACGTCTCCTAGATGCTGTGCGTCTGGCTTGAGCAGAGCCCTGGCAGTCTGCTGGTGCCTTTCCATGATCCTTCTGTTGTTCTAATTCAGAGCTGGCCTTCCTCATGCCTGGCAAGAGCTTATGAAGCAGTGTCCAACGTAGACACGTGTGCAGAGTTCTCTAAGGCACGGCTCGAATCACTTCCTTTCCTTACACAACAGAACCCTAACTTCTGGGCATGGCATCAAAAGCTGTCCTTGATTCGACCTCCAACTTCCTGCTAGCGTAATCTTCCCTTCCTCTCCCTCTTGCTTTGTAGGTGCCATTCTCTGGAACGTTCCCTGTCCCTTCTCTTCCTTGCGTCATTACCAGTACTGCTTCTCCTCCATCTGGAATGCTCGGTCTCTTGTCCCTCCCATTTTAATTCAGTCCATCAAGTCTTACTGCTTTCCTCTTGCCTGATTGACTGCCGTGGATGATGGGGCAGCCCCGTGAGCCTCAGGATCATTCTCCCTGCTGGGCCAAGGGCGAGAGTGCTTACCCCTTCAACCATCTCACCAACATATTTGGAGGAATTTGTGAGTTGAAGTTCACGTGTTGTTTCCTCTTCTAATTCCCCCGTTTAAATTGCTTTTCATTTCTTTCATTTACGAAGAAAAAATCCTCACTTTCACTTGCCTTTTCCAGTGGCCGTTATGCACGCCCCCCACGCTCACGCCCCCCGGGATTGTTGTTTGTTCGATGTGTCTATTGTGTTGGGTTTCTAGGCCCACATCACGCGTGTTACTTTTGCAACATCTGCAGCGATTTTGCAGGGCTGTCTACATACAAGGCCGATTCATGAGAAGTGGATGTTAAGATAGCCACATGGACTTTTGTTTGTTGCTGTAAAAGCTGCTTTTAGGTCTTTCAAAAGCTTAGGAAGGGCCTGCTGATTTCCGTGATGTGTGTAACTTCAGTGGAGTGCAGCCTCTGAGGTCAGGAGAAGCTCACAGCTTGAGAGAAGGGCTGGAGTGATGTGGGAGGCACCTGTGGGGAGCCCCCACCCTGAAGGGCAGAGGAGTGGAAGGGGGCTTTGAGTGGGTTTGGAGCACTCACGTCCACATGAGAGGTCATTGTTTGTCAATGTGATGAGTCTGGTCAGTCCATTCTGGAAATGGCTATTGGTTAAGCATCGACCAATGCTCCCTCCTTGTACCTACCAGGATTGTCCTAGTTCACTAAAAGCTTGTGTTTTGACGTGCTTCACGTCTCAAAGCAGCAGGTTACATCCTTGGTTCATCCAGTCCATGAACTAAGCCAGGTGACATGCCACAGGGAGACGTGGCCCATGGTTTTCTTTCCATATATTTATCGGTAGACACTAATTCTATGCTAAGATACACCCAAACTACTTTTCATATATTCATGGTATTGCCACTCAATTATTTTTACATACTTAGATCTACTTTTATTTAAACCTAATCTTGGAATAGTGTGTATGTCATATTTTTTTTTAATCCTCTTTGGAAATGATCAATAGGCCTTGAATTTAGAGGCTTGGGTATCCGAGCATCCTTGTCATCCTGGTATTCGCCCCTGGTGAGCTTTACTTCCATGATACCTCTGGCTCTGTATATCACATACCTGGGTTCCTCTGTCTGTACTTTCCATAACCTACCATGTTCTATCAGATGCCACAATTTTAAGGTGCAGCATTACTTTATACAGGTACAAAAGAAAATCACTGTCAATGAAACTGACTCTTGTTTCCTTATTACTTAGAATTTTTGTTTTATATTTTTTTGAAAAGCTCTTAGACTTTAAAAACATTTTAAAATCATATGCTACTCATATGCTTACATAAGAGCTATACGATGTAAATGAAACCCATTAGTGAATTATTCCCTGAAAATCTTCACTTTGAGTCCAACTCTTAGGAATTATCCTTCAACTCACAATTGATATGTTTTTCTACCCAGTATGATTCCCTGTGCTATCAACAATGTTGGTGGTGAATTGCTTCTTTAAAAGGCCACTTCCTGCCTGAGCAAGAGTTGTGTTGTTTTCTAAAGAGCTAGGTTTTGTAGAGCTGACCAGGTTGGGCATTCCTGGTCATGCTCTGGGTCCCACCTTCCCTGGTGTGGGTGTCAAGTGGCGTCCTGAGCGCGGTCCCTGGCATGCCAGGCATCCATCTTCTCTGACGTCTGCTCAGGCAAAGGGGCAGAAACTGAACTGCCCTGAAAATATTTGGTATCAAGCCAAATGATTTTTTTCCTGTCTTCATCCTTGAGACAGAAATGTGCGCATTGCATGAATGAATGGAAATTTTAGAGCAAGAAATAGCTTCATGCCAGACCTATTCAAAATGCTCACATCCACCTATTTCATGGTATCTTCCAGCCATGCATAACTGATTTGGCGATGTCATGACCCTGGCAAATTTTCAGGCAGAAAGAAAGAAGAATCAGTTCTCTTCTGAGTTAGTGCTTCTTGGCAACTTGGGCTTGCTTTATTGACCAAGGAATAGCTACTCTCCATTGAAGAAATTAATTTTTGATTTTCTCTCTTACATTGATGGATGAATTGCAGTGTGAGAAGGAACAAAAGATGTTTGTTGGAGTCCTCTGTATGGCTTCTTAAACTGCAGTTGCAGGGAAATTGTACTTGCATGAGCTTCTCCGAGATGTGCTTTTCTGAACACAGTATACTTGGTCTTCTGGGGATCAGCATCTTGTGCATGCTTTTGGGCAGAGGCTATTGTTTTCCCGTTGAATTAAGGTGTGTGCAAACACCTGGCATGTAGCCCAGCTGCCATTTCCTTCGCCTTCCCATCTGGTGCCACCCTCTGCATTCCTGAAGAGGTGTCATCTGCTTGCTCACAGCTTGGGCATGTAGATTATTAGCAGAGTTCAAATGTCCTAAGATTTCCAGCATGTGATTTCCACTCCTGCTTGAGTTTGTCCAGAGGCACGGGGAGGCAGGCCCTTCTGTCAGTTAGCTGTCATGTTGAGTGCTTTAACCCTAGAATTCCTCCTCATCTGTACTCATAGCCACTTGGAAACTTAAACTCTTGACCTGAAATTTTCTGATTGTTGATTTCCCTTTATTTAACTACAAATGGATCAATGTTATGACTGAGAATCGTTAGTTCATTGAGGTAGGTTATTGCTGCTAAAATATTTCACTGCCTTGCTTTATTGTTATCGATTGAAAATTAAAAGTAATGCCTGTGGGCAGTAAGTACTCATGCTACCTCAATAGAGAAATGAGGTTATTCCCAATTGCTTTCAGCTTAATTTAACCTCCATCTGCTTAAGGTGGAGACTGATAAATCTTTCTGCAGATTCAAGTTAGTTTCTAAGTATAGGAACCTCTAACATTTCCTACCATTTTAATTACTGTGGCCCGTATGGCTCATATTTGACACTTGGCTTTCTTATTCATTTGGTTCGTAAGCCATAGTCAGGCAGCATTGGTGGGAGCCACTACCAGTGCAGAATGCAACGGCTAGGGGACATTAAAGCCCACTGAAGAACTGGCCATTGAAGGACGAGCCTTGCTCACCTAAGGATGGTCTTGACCTGGGTCTGATGGCCTGCTTCAAGACCTGTTGAAATGCTAGCTCATCTTCTAGAATGTTTTCCTTTCTGAAAACATTACTAAATAACCACCTGTTTGATGTGAATGACCCTTTATATTTAAAATAAAATTGGTTCAAAATAAATTTGGTTACTAATATCATTTTTATGGAATGTCACCATATCCTCATCAAGAAAACATTACTGAACATTAGTTTTAGGTGAGACCAGTTACAAGCTAATATGTTGACATTTTCATTGGGATCGAATTGCTAGGAGGTCTTTCTCACTTGGGACCTCTGAAGTTTCTCAAGTCCTATTTCATGCTCTGGAAATCGGATCCTAGTTTGCTGAAATAAAAAGTGAAGAGTCACTCTTCAGTCAAATAGCTTTGTATTGAGCCCTTACCTGCCTGTCACTTTGCAAAATAGATGATGCATCAAACAGAAGTGTTGAATGTTCCTTGCACTCAAAATCATTCTTTTGAGGAAGGATAGAAAACAACCAAAGATAATAAAAATACAATTCCACACTGAACATCATCAGGTGCCAAACTTGGTCTATCCTTGTCACGGGAAATACTCCACCTTGGAAGGCGGCACCCAGGAAGAGTTTGTGAAGGGAGAAGTGTCGCTTGCCGGCAGGGAAGACGGAAAGGTGGAAGGTGTGTCCGAGGAGGAGGGGCCTGGAGAGAAGGGAGCTTGGAGCATCGGGGAATGTGTTGGTCCAGTAGTTGGGGGAGCATTAAGGAGGTGGGATTCCAGATGACGTCAGATGTTGAAGTCAAGAGTTCAAAAAAGACGTTGTCAGAGGTGCTGGGGCACAGGAGGACCCAGCACGTGTGGTTTAGAATGAGTGAGTTATATAAACTTTCAAACAAAATACAGTACAGTTTTCTCTTGGCTTATATGATTGTTGCACTCCTAGAAAATTCATTGTATTGCCCAAATCCTGGGTGTTTACATATAAAATAGAATCAGGTTACTACTCAGATAACTTCTACACAAACGTGCAACCAAGGATTGGAAAATCATGCAGGATGTGGGATAATGGTTGAGTGCACAGGGCTCTCCTGAGAACTGCAGGACATTCAACATCTCTGGTCTCCAAGTCACTGTGAACATCCCATGAATTTCTAAGTTGCCCCCGGCAAACTCCCCTATTGCTCTATCAGTGGCTGTGTAAGTTATATACCCTAATTTCCTTTTTTTATTGTTAAAACTTATGTTTGGTTGTTTTTTTTTTTTTTTGTTGTTTGTTTTTTGTTTTTTAATCTGCCCAATAGAACATTTCAAATGTAGAAGCCATGCATCATTTTCTCCAGGAAGATGAATTTGGTGGGCTTTAGAGTTAGTAAATTCTTTATTTCTTTTTGTTTAGCTCCAAATTGCTAACGCCCTGCCAACTGCCAGGCACCACTCGGGTGCAAACCGTGCCTCTGGGTCACATAGCTGGCCATACCTAATCAGGAAAGGCGTCTAATGAGATGTGTGACAAAGCATAGCGGAGGGCTAGGGGAAATGGCAGGGTCATATTTAAGTTAGATCTTACAGAATAATTGTAACTGGATTTGGGAAGTCCACTATTTTATAACAAAATTGAATTTAAAAGACTTAAATCATATTAATTATATAGTCTTTGCTCTGAGTTATCAAATGTCTGGTATTTCTTGAGATGATTTTTTTTTGAGGGGGAGGGCCTATCCTCTGCCCCAAAGCTGTTTCTCTTTTCTCAGTTAATTTTTTTTTTTATCTTTACATATTTACGTCTGGTCTTCCAACTAGTTTACGAGGTAGGAATTAAGCTTCCAGGTCACTGGATCTCCTGTGGTGCTGAGCTTGTTGGACCTTAGATACCCTCTAATACTGTACATAGGAATGAATGTCTCAGTTTCACATTGTTTCTATTTCTTTCTTTCTCTGTTAACATTTCCTAGGAAAAATGAAGTCAGGGCATTGGTAATGAGGACGCCCCGGGGGATGGCCTCTGCTAGTCTCTTGGAAAACTGGCCAGACCGCAGTTGTGCTGTCTCAGTGCATAGGATTAATGTTGGTTTTCTCTGGTCGGTTACTTTAGGTTAGACAATATGGGAGATGAGTATCTTCTCTGGAAGATATAGAAATCTCCACTCTGGAGTCCCTCTTTCTGAATGTTTCTCATTTGGGTCCAATTTGGTCAAGATATTTTTTTACATTTTTGGAATCAGATGAAGAGCAAGATTATAGATGCATTTTTAAAGCAGTTGCAATTCAATTTGTTAATATTTTAAAAATGTCATTACCTATACAGTATTACAGAAATTATTACTCACTTGTTATCAAGATCTAGAGGGGAGTACAATCACAGCAGGTGGGAGCAGGAATCATCCTGTTACTCGTGGGATTTGTCTGCTTGACGTCGCTGGCAAAGGCACCAGATCAGACTTGAGGGCTCACCTTTTACTGATGCAGTTATGAGAAGGGTTTGGAACATGTAATAGTGTCATCCCTTGGAGTCGATGCAAATCACAGAAGATGAGGAGATATCCACTTGCTGTGAAGTTACCTAACCTAATGAGACACCTTTCTCATCAGCAGAGCGGCCTGTGTTTCCAGGGTGGCTATGGGTTTCTTCAGTGGGTTTGAAGGGCACAGCATGGTAGGTGCTCTAGCTCCGTATGTGTTAGTCTTCATAAAGAACTGCTGTCATTTAAAAGGTTACTTAAAACCTTGAATGCAGCAGATTTTTACCGAACACCTATTATGTGCCAGATCTATTCTCAGTGGTAGAGAACAAAATCCATAAAGCAAACAAAGACCTACTCATGAGGGACTCGCATTCTAACTAGGAAGATGAGGAAATACTAAATGTAATGAATCGGTAAGTTCTGTGGGAGGTTGCAGGGTGAATACGGCTGGGAAACAAAGGAAAGGGTCATGGGCTAAGGGGGCTCAGGATGTCCCTAGGGAAGAGGTGAGACTTAAGCAAGGACTTAAGGGAGACCCAGTGTGTCTCCTCTCCTTAGTGCAGACTTGGCATTTCAGAGGGTGAGATAAATGACGTGGGTGGGGGGTTGGTCTCAGATGCAGGTCATGCAGCTTTCAGAGGGCAAAGCCGCCATCTGGTAAAGAAGTGGTCAGCCTCTATGTTCTGCGATGAGCTCCAGGAAGTGTGGAAACTGAGAAACTAATGTGACTCCATTTTTGAGAAACCAGCCTCTACCTCAGAGCAAAGCCTGTCCAAGGAAGGGGGTGTGACCTTTGTCCTCCTAGGCACATACCCACCCTGCTGAGTTGTTTGTCTGTAAATAACAGGAGAGGTCGGAGGCGCCAGGTGTCCCTGACTCAGTCAGGCTAGGTGAGGACCCATAGCAACCCCCTAGCAACCTCCAATCAGCATGAGACAGGGAAAATACCTGGGGTGCCAGATGACCCCCAGTAGTTTATGGTGGTTGATGACATGTTGGGGAACCATGTAGTTTAGCACGTACATCCCTCATGGCCTAAACCAATCAGTTCAAAGGAATCCCCCTCTTGTACTAACCAATCACCCCTACCCAACTTGTTCCTGTCAGTGAATGTGCTAATCAATGTGAAGAGTTGTTGTTTGATTTTTCCCGCGGTGTGAAATGATTTGCTGTGTGATGTTGTGACGCATAGAGTGTCCCCCCAAAACCTATAAAATCTCACTGAACAAAGGACCAGGACTCACTCCCTGGGACCGCTGCGTCGGGAATGGTTGTGAGTCCAGGCTCGAGCTTGCAATAAAGACTCTTGTGTGCTTGCGTCGGATTCGGCTCCTGGAGGTCTACTGGGGTCCCACGAATCTGGCATAGCAGAAATGCCTGATGTTTTTAATTGTTAGTGTATAAACGTGAAGAGTTGCTTGTGTTTTGTTTTCTCCAGAGAAATAAGAAACGATCATCTTTTACCCTTCCTGTCAAGGACAGTAAAATCAGCCTTCCTAATGACAGGGACACAAACTTTCTTAGGAGCACTTTCCTTACTTCCTGATGAACGGCTCTGATCCAAACAGAGGCACGCTTACCTGAGCCTTTCCCTATGTGACGTCATAACTGTAACTGGTTTTGAAAGTTGGGCCGTGTCTCTTCTGAGTGTCACTGACTGCAGGGAAGGAATGTGAGAGGGCCTCTTGTCATGGCTGAGTGTCTCTCAGAGGACAGTACTTCGCAAATGGCAGATGGTTCTTCTCCTGGAACTTGTAAGGAAACTGACATCATATGAACTAATTTTTTAAAATTCCCAGTCAGAGAAGGTAATTTTTCTATATTTTAAAATGGGATGTTACATTTATCTATATAGCCATTGTATATATATTTTATATATATATATATATATACACACACACACACACATGCATGTGCGTATTTTTCAGATATTGGATGTCATTAGTATATGTATATACATCTATTTATAGAAGTATTTATGCATATTTTAGAGATTAATGATCTTATTTGAGAAATTGAGGAAACCAGTAGACATGATTAGTTAAAAATTCCCTAATATTAAATTATTTGTGGCATTGAGTAAGCCAAAATACTTCAACATTTTAGTGGTGGTTATGATAGTTTTTATGTTTAGATGTTGTGGGGGAAGGTTAACTGTTGGGAGGTTGATGAAATTGGATTCTCTGCTTTGTCAGAGTACGGTGTCCACGTGGTCGACTACCTGACAAATGCACATGGGTGATCAGTGAGCCTGGATGACTTGCTATTTAGCTTCTCCTTGAGTTCCTTGTTGCTTTGTCTGAACCGTCTACTCCAGCTACTTCAAAGGCCAGTTTCGTTTCCCTGGGATAAGTGCACAATTGAACCCTTTTTCTTGACTGAAGGATCACTGGCATCTCTTTTGAAGACAAGTTGCAATATTCAACGTAAAACTGACAGGTAAGCTATGCTTTGCCTCTGAAGGAGTGCACCAAATATTAACTTGCAGAACAGTATACAGTAGTATTCAGAAGCATTGACCTGAGCCTAAATACCTGGTTCCCATTCTGCCTTGCCACTTCCTGGCTGGGCAAACTTGGGGGCAAATAACTACAGCTTCTAGGTGTTTGTCTCCTCATTTGTGAAACAATGAGAATAATAGTACCTACCTCATGGGATTGTTTTGAGGATTAAATGAGCTGATATTTGTAAAGCACTTCGGGCAGTGTTTATTACCATGGCAAGTCTGAAAAAGTTTTATGTTTCACAGATACATACTTAAATTTTTACTGATTAAATGATGGGACATCTGGGATTTGTTGGGAAATAAACTAGCAGGAGAGGGGAATGTGGGAGTGGGTGGGAGGAGAGGGAGGGGTCAAGGTGCTCCTGCCTGGGCTGGTAATGTGTGAAGTTGTACATAGGAACATGTGGATTTCTTATACCATTGTCTTTCCCTTTAGAAGCCTGAATATTTCCAGATAAAAAGCCAAAACAACAAAAAGACAGTTTACCCCTAATTTTCTTTCCTTCTTTTTGTTCCTCCCCTCATCCGAGTCTGTGATAGCATTTCTGTCCTTTGGTCTAGTTGGAATGTGCCTGTCAAGAAGCCCTCCTTGACAGCCCAGCCGCCTCCCATCTCCTCTCCTCTGACTTGGGGAGCCGCTGACCCTCTCTGGGGCTGTGTGCACACCATGTGACCTTGTAGTTTTCCCATGAGAGTCGTCCTCTGGCGTAAACTCCATGTAGACTTGAGTCATTTTTATAATTCACAGAGTAAATACCTTGCACATCGTAGGTGCTCATCAAACCTTTGTAGGTCAAATAACATTTACTGACTATAATCTGGAAAAGAAAAAAACTTTCTTTTGCATCATAGTTATCACTAACATATAGTGGTTTTGGATGAAAGATTGTTTTATAGTGGTACTTCTAAATATAGAACTTCCTAAGCTTTATTTTGAAATATTTTTGCCATTTGAAGCATTTCTTACCTTTTCAAGGATTTCATTTAGAAAGTTAATATTGTTCCAGGTTATTAGCTAAATTACAGAAATATACATCTAATTGGCATATTGAGGATTTGAATAGGTATAAATACTTGTTTTTTATTTTATGGTTATATAAACTAAGATTTTAAAAAAATATGTGAACCCACATTTTTCCCCACTAACAGTTTCATGATGCAAAGGAGCATTGTAGTACATTGTAATGTTACCTAAATCATAGAACTTTGCTTTACCTTAGGATAAGGCCTGGACCATGGGATACATGAGAATAACTGTAGTTGTGGTCACTCTACTCTTCCATAACTTAGATGAGCTTTTATTTGTACATTCTTGAAACCTCACACGTGATTACTTTTTGGCATGTTAAGGAATGTTTTAAACCTGAGGACTTTTTGTCTGTCACACACATTTCTAAGTGGAACACTTAATAAAGCAAAGACAATTTTGAAGCAAGGAGTTCTAAGGAACCTCTCGTCTAGCTGTTTTGTCGGTCTGCATGTTTACAAACCGAACTCGCCCAAAGTGAGGATTCTATTCTTTTAGTCTTTTCTCCTTGACAAATCTGTTCTGCTGAACCTAGAGCCAAGAGGGGAGATTGGGCCACCTTGAGGGGAGCTTCCACCTCCTTCCATTTCCTTCAGCTGGAGAGGTGCCAATTACAGGAAGACAGTTAAAGGATGGTGCTAGAAGCCAATAGCCGTCAGAGGAGCTAGGTGAGGTACTCAGGAGTTGATCACGTGCCCGAGTGGAGCACAGAGCTGTGTAGCCTGAGGCCTGACATGCCAGGTAACACGGGAGCACAGGGCTTCTCACCAGCAGGGGAGCAGAGAAGGCCTCTGCCTTTGGTTTTCTGCACTTCCTTTCCCACTGCCCCCCCCCCCCCCCCAGGCCATGTCTTGATGGACCCAGCTCCTTGACCTTTAGCCACTACACTGAAGAATTCAGATTCACAGGGAGTGAATCGCCACCTCCGCATCTGCAAGGCTGGACTCCTGGTTAAGTTTCGGGCAGGACACGTGTGTGAGCAGGCTGCAGGGGGGTGGGGTGCCTGCAGGGTGAGCATTGCAGGTGTGACCCTCCTGCAGTTTCCATAGCACCTAGCACAGAGACTCTGAGGACAGTCATGGCGACACATCCTGCTTAGTCTTGGGTTGACGAACATGGTTCTGAGTGAATTTGGAAATAAAGTGAATTTTTTTCATTTAAAGGTATGACACTGGATTATTCAGAAGAATGAAGGAGTGGGGAGTAAAGATGAAATGTCCAACAACTTCCCCCAAATGACAATTGCTAAGTTTGCAAAAGCCATAATGAAAGTCTCTTTGATATACATTTAAAATAAAGGGGCGTGAGGTCTTTTCTCCTTTTACTTAATTTTTAAATTTTTTAGTTGTAAACGGACACAGTACCCTTACTTATTTATTTTTACACGGTGCTGAGGATGGAGCCCAGTGGCTTACACGTGCAAGGCGGGTGCTCCATCCCTGAGCCACAAGCCCAGCCCTCATTTCTCCTATCAAATCGCAGCTCCTTAGGGGCGGGAGCCTTGTTTCCTATTCTGTTCTGTTTCTATTTGAGTCATTAATAAAGTGCTGCACACAAATAGGATAATCGAGAAATATCAATTTAAAAATTCATTTCTTTTGGAAGTTGAGGGAAAACTCAAATCTGTTGGGAAATTGACCTTTTATGTCTTGGACTTTGGGAATTTATTCATACGTGAGCAGACTTCCTCCAGCACCACGTGTGTTTGTGGTAGGACCGTCTGCTGAGCTCCTCTGTCCCCATGACCTGGAGAGCAGGCAGTGCTGAGTGACCGAGGGAAGAGCACGCTGTAGTCTGACCCCTGCGGTTCTGTGTGGGTCTGAACCAGACTGTTCTGTGTGTTCTACATGTTTTTACGTTTCTGAGAAGGTACTCCTGTACTCCAGGGGGCAGAGCATCATGTTGGCCCCCGGAGCTTCGTGGGTACTATGGGACCTTGAAGAGAATCCATTACCTCCATATTTCAGACTCTTGAGATCAAGTTTCTTTTTCCATCTTTATCATAAAAAGCATAAATATATGAAAAAAAAACAGAAAGATGCTGAGGAAATGACCCATGTGATCAGATCCTCTGTCCTTGTGAGAATTTGCTTCATTATTCCAACCTTTATAGAAATTTTCTAAAATTCTGACAGTCCCCTGTCTTCTGTCAGCGTGTCTAGAGTTGTGAAGTGAAGTACATTTATGTTACCACAGTTAATTTTAGGGAACATCCTCGTGATTCAACCTGCTCTTCCCAATTTAAAACTAGCGTACTTTTGGCCTGCCTGTTACCTTGAGCCATCTGTCATTCTGCCACAGCGCCGTCCCGCTAATGCACACTGCTGTGGGGAAGGTGGTGTTTTGCCTGTTGCAGGAAGCAGGGGCTGGATGGAAGTAGTTAGAAGATTCTTCCTTTGCTGCCGTTTTCAAATACCCAGTTATCATGAGTCTGAGTGAAAAATGACTTTCTCTGTTGAGTGCTGCTTTTGAAGTCCATGGTTCTTTCTGTTAATGCTCAGGGAAAAGAACTGAGAATTATATAACGTACTTTAGTCAGTGACGTCTGCAGAAAATCGAGGCCACTCGAGATGACTTGGAGTGTCTAAAAGCACGGAAGTGCTCACGTCATTGAATGTTTCTAGTAATTATCTGAATGTTCTATCAGATAATGGACATTGCTATAGCAATGTAAGAAAACAGAACAATAAAACCTACAGTTTACCGTAAGGGATTAGGTGCTTATGAACCTAGTGTTTGGAAAGGTCAGAGGGTTAGGCTCTAGGCTGGGCCTCCAGAAAGGGCTCACTCCCACAAGCACACGGTGGAGCTGACTGCCCGAGGGAGAGGAACTTTGGTCACCTTGGGGCTCTTGGGGACTAGGACCTCTGCATCTAGTGCTCGCTTCAGAGTCATGCCCCTGATCCAGGGCCAGGAGTCTGGAAGCAGCTGTTGTCTTCTGGAACATTCTGCCTGAGCTGTGGCTGAGGGGTGAGGCCGTGTGAGCTGTGGTGCGCTGTGGCGCCTGCTGGCTCTGCGTCAGCAGCCCCTCCGCGGCTGCTTGGTGGCTCTGAACTCCAGTTCTGGGGAAGTGGCTGCGAGGGTGAACCCTCAGTGGCACCAGCCAAGCTGCTCACCAGGGGGCTGGGAAATAAGGCCTTGAGCTCTCCAACCTCAGCCCTAGGAGGGCAGGAGGGCAGACCAAGAGGCTGGAAGAAGCCCGGCTGGCTGGTTGGCCCTGCTGTCCTCCCTGCAATGGCTGCAAAATAAAAATAGTGAAGGAAACAATATTCAGAAATGAGACTTCCATATTCCACGTAGGTCTCCACGTAGATTTCCTGTTGACATTATCTGAGCCTCCAGAGTAGCATCTCGTAATCAGTGATTACAGTCAGGTGTGCCCGCGGCAGTACTTAGGTAGCTGTGTGTTTTTAGTGTGAATTCTGTGAATTCCATATGTCTTCTCTTTAAAACTTGGCTGTTTTGAAATTAAACTTCTCCCACTGGTGATTATGCCTGTGCGTTTAATTGAGATCATTTCTTGGCGCAGCGGAACATTAAGTAGAGCAAGCGGCGCATCAGCAAAGTTAGTTGAGTAAATAATGGATTTACCAGGTGCTTGAAGGTGGGCTCTCAGGCTCACACATGCTCAGTGAGGCGAGTTTTCCTTTCTGCAATATGCACCGTGAGGACCAGAAGCCTGTGGTGGGACAGACACGTGCCCAGGCTGTTGCCTGCCCCAGCTTCTGCGGCTGGGTGTTGAAGATCTGACCCACTTGCTGCAGACGTAACTGCTGCATGTCTGAATGGGGGCCGCCCAGCCTGCCTTCCCTAAAGGTGCCTCTCCTCTCCCCTGGGATCTACTCTGCCGACTGCACTTAACTATTCTCCGAGTGCGCATCAGAATCTTATTTCTTCCCTAGTTTTTAGAACTCTAAGAGTTTCCTGCAGTCTGTTCAGAACTATGCTGAGGAAATGACCCATGTGATCAGAGCAAGGTATTATTTAACTCATTTTAAGGATTAAAAATTTCCTTGATTCAGGAAAGTTGGAATTAACAATATGCGTGTAATGATGGGAACCATGTGTCCGTGAGCCAATGGTTTATTTTTCTCTATAAACAAAATTCGTTATTTAGCATTATATTCTCCAATCCCATCTATTTACCTGTAAATGCCATAATTTTATTCTTTAATTGCTGAGTAATATTCCATTGTGTATACGTGCCACATGTTCTTTATCCATTCATCTACTGAAGGGTATCTAGGTTGGATCCACAATTCAGCTATTGTGAATTGTGCTGCTATAAACATTGAGGTGTCTATGTCCCTATAGTATGCTAAAACCCTGGATTCTTTTTAAAAAATTATTTATTCTAATATGTTATACATGATGGCAGAATGCAATTCATTTCTTGTTACATTATAGAGCACAATTTTTCAAGTCGCATATAATGCTAAGTGAAGTAAGCCAATCCCCCCAAACCAAATGTCCAAAGTCTTCTCTGATACTAGGATGCTGGTTCATAATGGGGATGGAGTGGGGGAACATGGGAGGAATAGGCGAACCCTAGATAGGGCAAAGGGCAGGGAGAGGAATTGGGGGACGGGGGTAGGAAAGACAGTGGAATGAGATGGACATCATTACCCTAAGTACATGTATGAAAACATGAATGGTGTGACTCTACTTTGTGTTCAATTAGAGACATGAAAAACTGTGCTCTATTTGTGTAGTATGAATTGAATTGCATTCTGCTGTCATATAACTATAAGAATAAAGTAAAAAAAAATTTAAAAACCCCAAATTTATTAAAATTGAGCTTGTTCATCTACTTCTTTTGTTTTTTTGGTGCTGCTGGGCGTTGAACCCAGGCCTGTGCATGTGCAGCGAGCTCTCTACCCACTGAGCTGCATCCCCAGCCCTCATCTTGTACTTCCATAAAACTTCCTATGAAAAAGAATCGCAAATCAGAGGGGAAAAGGCTTTGAAAGGCCCCGTGCTCCATGTTGTATCCTAAGAAATAAGGTCCCTGTTGCCTGTGGCCCACTGGAGCTGCTGCGTACCAGGGTGACGATGGTTGCCTAATGATCCCAGAGTGACCGGCGGTGGGCAGCGGGCCCGTGCTCCTGCTGTGGGGGTGCTGTGACTCTAGGAGGGACCCTTCCTCCTCAGACTGGCCCTGTAAATAATCAGTGATGTCGCCGTCTGGCTTTATTAGCAGCGTTGCGTGTGTAGGAAGGAGTGGAAACAGCTCCAGGTGGACCTTCAAAGGCTGCGTCCTGAAGAGGGGCGTTTATTACCAGGAAAGAGCATCACTAAGCCAAAAAGTGAGCCACAGAGCCAGCTGTAAAGCCGGCAATGTCTTCCTGAAAAATGTGAGTGTCTGGAAATACCAAGATCAGACACTAACACCTACTTCTGTGCCACTAGAGTTGACTCTAGGGTTTATTAAGTTTTTTTTTTTTTTTAATCTAATGAAAACACAGTACTTGTATTATAAAGAAATGCTCACCAAACCTTTCTCCTGTGTTTTGCCCACCAGAGAAACATCCAAAACAATTATTTTGTTGATAATCTATTGAAATATCTTCTGGTTGTGAGTAAATATATTTCGCTGGTGTTTCCTCAAGGGCATAGGAATCATTATTTTTGTGAGGACAGTTGTGGAATCATCCCACAGCTTTTCTTAATTGTGTAACAATAAAGTTCACATTAAATTAGTCTACGTGCCTTTATGATTAATTCCATATAAAACAGTTGTTTAGTCCACTGAGATGTCAAATCAACTGCAAATAATCATTCAGAGATAAGATGGAATTCTTTCTTTCTTTCTTTTTCTTTCTTTCACTGGGAATTGAGCCCAGGGGTGCTTTTCCACTGATCTATACCTTAGTCCTTTTTAATTTTTTATTTCAAGACAGTTTCATTGAGTTGCTTAGGGCCTCAGAGTTGCTGAGGTTGGCCTTGAATTTTCAAACCCCCTGCCTTAGCTTCCTGAGTCCCTGGGATTACAGGCCTGTGCTGCCATGCCTAGCTAAAATGGAATTAATCCTTAGTCATGTGGCCTCTTCAGGATATAGCTGCAGTTCTTAACGTGGCCACGCTATTGAATATACAACAAGTATAATGTAGAATATACTTAAGATATTGCCTCATCTTTCAATAACTTGAACTCTAAGGAAGTGGATGGTGTATGATGCCATTTAATAGGAAAATTCTTCTGTCCAGTTTTATCTTTTCCTCTTAGACCTCTGCAGAGAACCCCGGGGGTGTCTGTTAGTTAGATTTGGGAAAATTTAAAGGACTGGGAGATTTTCAGATGAGATAATAGAAACCCGAGGCTGAGGGCCAGGCTGAGCCACAGGTGGCAGCACGGGTGGGGGTGGGCTGGGGACAGAGTGCTGGAGAGTCGGGAAGAAGGTCCTGGGTAGAATATTAATCCGGGGATTCTGCTGAAATGGCAGACTCCTCCGTCCAGTATAGAGATGCAAATGCCACACGCTGAGCCGCCTTTGAGGCCCGGCCAAGCACCTTTGGCCTCCACTGGGTGCTGAGTGGTGGAGATTGCAACCCAGGCCAAGAAAGACCTCTTTTAGCTAGAGAACAGGGTTCAGGAGGGGATTTGCCCCTTTCCAACCTCCGTTTCTCAGGAGACCTTTGCTAACTGGCATGAATATGTCACATAGCATTTTCAGAACAAAATCTTTAAATTTCCTTTAAAAAACAGTTGATTTATAATAATCACTGAAGACTCTTCTTTTCAAAATGGAGTTTTCCCAGGTGTAGGATTACTGATTTTTTTTTCAAAAAATAATTTTTTAGTTATAGTCGGGCACAATACTTAAATCTTATTTTTATGTGGTGCTGAGAATCCAACCCAGTGCCTCACACGTGCCAGGCAAGCGCTCTGCTACTGACCTACAACCCCAGCTCCTAGGATTACTAATTTTGACTTTATTTTGAAATAATTTCCAATTTACAAAAGAGTTGCAAGAATATCATTAAAAAAAAAAAACAAAACCTGCCTAGAAATGGTCGATGGGAGGCTGTGTTTGTCGCCTCCTGTGTCATCTGCCTCTCCTCCAGTTTCTCTGCAAACATGGGGGTACCATGTGAGAATGGGGTCCATATCAACCCCTTTGCCACCGAACCTTTCAGCGTGTTTCCTAAGAACGAGGACCTTGCCTTACATGACCACGCAGGAACACGGTGCACGTTCAAAACGCGCCTATTTTCCCGGTACTCTTCCCCAGAGACCGTTTCCCTTGGCTGAGGAATTCAAGGTAACACATTCCATTTAGCTGTCATAGCCTGCAGTCTCCTTCCCTCTGGAACAATCCCCCAGCCTCTCGTTTTCTCTCACGACATTGGTATTGTTAAGGAGTACGTACAGGCCCCTTGTTTTATAGACTAACACCTAATTTTGGTTTGTCTGATTCAATCTTTTTTTTTGTTTTGTTTTAAATAAATGATCAAATCTTAAGTTGAAAAATAGGGAGATCCATCAGGAAGAAAGCATTCACTTTTGATCAGGTTGCCCAAGGATGCTGTGGACATTAAGACCTATTTCCATTTTTTCCTATAAATGTATTTTCTTACATAATTGGGATCATCCTGTATATGCAATTTTTATCTAATTTTATAAGAATTTTTTTGGATCTCATTAAATACTCTCATTTTTGTAATTCCTTCATATTCCTTGTTGGAGTTCCAGTGCCCTATGTGTAAATATTCTTACTGTTGGACAACTATTTTCTGTTTAAAGGCATTTTTTCATTCACAGTTTTTTTTTTTAAATCCACAAATTGCACTTTGGTTCCCCTTTTTCCCCTTAAAATTAAGCACATGTGGCTGAGCACAGTGGCACATGCCTGTAATACCAACAGCTCGGGAGGCTGAGGCAGGAGGATCGAAAGTTTAAAGCCAACCTCAGCAAAAGTGAGGCACTAAGCAATGCGGTGAGACCCTGTCTCTAAATGAAATACAAAACAGGCTGAGGATGTGGCTCAGAGGGCGAGTTCCCCTGAGTTCAATCCCAGATACACCCCCACCCCCCAAAAAGCACATGTACATTAAACAAGTCGACCACTCTTCAGGGTATACCTGATGATAAATGAGTAATTAGGTGTGTGTGTGTGCAGCCGTGAAAGGTGCTCCCCAGTCTGACCTCTGGGTCTCTTGCCACATGAGTTTGATTCCCCTGGTTCCCCCCTGCTCTGTGTGCCCATCACAGCACTGTGGTGTCACTGGGCTGACCTCAGCCTGACTGCTGGGGATCACAGGGAGCCGGGCACCTTGGGTGCATGTTCAAGTCTTGGCTGGTTCCCCTGCTGACGAAACTTCTTGGGCTCTGGGAAGGAAGCTCTGGTTGAAGGAATGTCTATTCCATAGTTTCCCAGTGGGAACAGCAGGCTGCAGGTGCAGACTTGGTTCTGCTCTTCCCTTTGGAGATGGGTAGCAGAGATGGAAGCAGCGGAGGTTGGTTGTCTATTTCTTCCCGGAGTGGTTTTCTCCCAAATAAAAACTGCATCGTCCCTTCTTTGATTTTCCCTGACACTCTGGTCCATCCTCGACTAGCAGGGTTGATCACCCTCTCTTGGTAGTTCCTGTTATTATCACCCTCATGCTAGTTGCACACATTAACTGTATGTAAGTCTAGCTTCCCTGTCAGGCTTTCAGTTTTCCATCTGTTGGAGCTGTTTGCTCTGCAGCAAATCACCCCAAAATGTAGTGGCTTAGAACAGCAACCATGCAGTTGGCTCGGGCTCTGTGGAATCAGCAGTTTGGGCTGGGCTCAGTAGGGCTCAGCTGATTCTGCTGGAACTCACTCACACGGGAGCTGCTGGGTCGGGGGGTGGGGGTGGCTGATGGATGGCTGTGGCACCTCAGTGATTCCCCTGTGGTCTCCCGTCCTTCAACAGGCTGGCCCAGACGTGTTCACGGGATGTCAGCAGAGTTTTAAGAGCAACAAGAGGGCAAATCCTCAGATGTGTGAGAACTTTTTGAATTTCTGCTTCTGTTGCACTGTCCAGAGCAAATCCTGTGGCGAGGCCCAGAGCCAGTGTGAGAGGGCACTACCAAGGGGTGTGGGAACAAATGAGGCCCTAACAGCTATCCATCCACTTCAGGTCAGCGGGGTCAGGGTCTCAGGGTCGTATCCTCCCTCCCTTTCTATGGCAGCTCCTCCGTGGTGTTTGCAACCATGTGGGGGCTTGAGCTGTACAATCACGTGGCCCCTTTAGCACCCCTAAACTTGGGCTCAGAGAGGCCTTAAGAGAGTGCCCCAGGATGCTGAGCTCTAAGACACTCCGCTGCCGGTTGCTGATGGGCAAGCCTACAGAGTGTGGGTCTGACCTTAATAAGAAACCACCAGGAGATGGCCTGAGCCAGCCCTTAGCTCCTAGGCAAAAACACTCACACTTCCACTTTTGTCCCTTGGTTTTCCTTTGAAGTGATGCCCTGGTATTCATTTTAATGTGGTTTTATTCTGTGAAGAAAAAGAGAACACAGAGGCTTGTGTGGTCTGGAACCCATATTCTTAGCATCAAAGACCTCTGAAGACTTCTTTGAAATTTTTAATGACCAGGAACGAGACTACCGTAGACCTGGGCAATGTGGGCCTCCGTCCTGGGACTCCATCCTGGGCCTCCAAGTTTAGAAGGCCTCACACTCTCTTTCCTCTGGCTTCACCCCTCATGTGGTGAGGTCCTGGGGTGGGGCACAGATACACCCATCTCGAGTTCACACCCTCCCTCCCTCCCTCCCTCTAAACCGTGTCCCAGGTAGTTTTCACCTGAGTGGTCTGGAGGTGGTTTCAGGACCTGTGCAGATCTCTGCTCTTCTCCTAAAGGCAGACCCTTCCAAAGTGCACCATTCTAGGGGTGGCCAAGGGATAGCTCGTGCACAGCAGGGGTTGGGGAATGGATGTTGGAGTGCCCATAGCCTCCTGGAGGGCCCTGCGTGTGGCATGGAGGTGGAAGTGGCATGAGATGTTGAGAGACCATGACCATAAGTCAGAGGCCACTCTGCCCTGGAATGCAAAGGTTGGGGCCCACCTGGTTAGGAATCTCACAAGCTGGTGTTTGTCCTGGAATCTTCTAGAGGAGCAGTGGCCAGTCTGTCTCAACTTGAATTCTCGGAGTTTTGCTGAATAAGAGTGACTTCTGGAATGTAATGGGCTAAAAACTAGTGAATGTGCATTTATCTTACTCCATTTTAGGGCAGCAAATCGATGTGGTGCCTTTTTTGGAGATTATAAACTGAAATATTGGTAAAATGTAAACTGAAATATTGATGAAACAGAGATTGTAATCTCTTAAGAAACCTGCCGAGTTGTTAAGCTCTCCATACACAGTAGTATCTTTGATTTGTGGTCTTAGTGATTTTTCTAAAGACCCTCATAGATAGTAAATTCAGCCTTGTGAATGTGACGGTAATACTTGTCTATAAATCAGCAATTTAATTGGGTGTAGAACAAGGTATGATAATAGACGTTAATAATAGGCATTTAAAATAGTTTTTAGAGTCAGATGGGAATCTCAAGGGCGAAGCAAATATAAGAAAAATTTGAGGGATCCTGGTGTTACTGTGGCTAAAAACACATCATCATGATGATTTTCTGGTATCCACCCCACCACTGACGTTTTTTTAGAAGAATCTCTCTAGACAGTCACTGCCAGACCCGGAAAATTACCTTTGCCTTTGTTATTTCCATTATGCTTTTAGGAGTTTGAGAATGATGTGGGAGTCCTTAGGAGACAGGATTAAAGTTCATTGTTTGCTGGCTATGGCTTGAATTTGTAATAGGGAAGAGCAGAAACACAAGCTTCGGTGTTTCTAATCAGGGATTAGGTTAAGACGTCATTAGTGATAGATGTGTCTAGCAATTCCATTTACAAGCATTTGATCCCTCTGCAAACATGACTTCAGGTGCATGCAACTCTTTTAAACCCTAATTTTTTTTTTCTTTTGAGAGTTGGCTGCAGAATCATCTCCATCTTTTCTAGTTTAATGTTCGAAAGAACCATTATGCATCTCCTTTCTAGAATGCTGTTTCCCTTTTGTTGTAGAATTATATTTTAATGTGATATGATTAGATAATAACATATTATCATAAAACACAAAGGCAGAAGAAGGTGGCTTTATCAGGCAATTGAATTACTATAGATGCCATTACCGTGCAGGAAAACCAATTACCTGTGGGTTGTGGACAAGGAACTTTCTAGTTCCTTAGGAGATTCAGGCCAGAAGTCTTCTGCTCTTTCTTATAGACTCAAAGGATGAAAGAAATAGAAAAACTATTTAAAAAGTAACGATGTTGAGGTGAAAGTTCTCCCGTCCAGGGTCACAATGGAGTTCTTGCTGGGACCAGAACCCAAGACATTGTCTGAATAGTGACCATCACTTATCAAAAGAGATAGTCTCTTCTTTGTTCATAGTGTTGATATCCCGAGGGCAGAGTTACATGGAAGGTTTTCCATAGTTTTCAGGGATGCATAAGCTATAAAGCCAATTCTTGACCTGTTTACAGATTAGGTGACTTGCTTTTGTTATTGCCAAAGTATTTCAGAGTAACAATATTTTTGGTACCAGGGACTGAACCCAGGGCACTTATCACTGAGCCACATCCCCAGCAAGCCCCTTCCCCGCTTTATTTTTCTGAGACAGATCTCACTAAGTCACTGAGACTGGACTTGAACTTGAAATCCTCCTGCCTCAGCCTCCCACTAGGATTACAGGTGTGTGCCATCATGCCCAGCACAATCACCTCATTCTTCATGGATCTTTTCTGATGATTTGTGGAAACCTTAAAATAAAATCTGTTTTGTTTTGTTTACTTTAATAGGCAACTCTTTCACAAAATTAAAAAGTCTCTGCTGTGTCATAACATTTCTTTACTAATTTACAAACATTTATGCAACCTGCCTTTGTACAAATGCGCATACACCTGTCAGCATGGGATGAGATTAGGGACTTACTTATTCATTGTTTATTCAACAATTTGGGTAAAATACATCAATTATTTTAAGGTATTATCTGACACGTAGTTTTTTTCCCACTGAATTTTTTTCTCAGTACAAATGGATAGGATCTTCAGGACATATGCAAAACAATCCTTATTTGTGAAAATTTCATTAATTTTTTTTGAAAGTCAGAAAAGATTGTGATTCCATTATTCTCTCTGCAACCTGTTTTGTATCTTAATATACAGTTAGTCAAAGAAGTGTTTGGTTTTTCTCACAAAGATTTCTTTTTTTCTTTCCAACATGTGGTTGGAGATCAGCTCATCATTGCCTTTAGGCACTAAGAATCTAGGAAATGATAAGTGACTGAATTTTTTGTTTTTCTTTATCTTGTGAGGTATGAAATAGAAAGGTAACGTTGTATTTATAGTAGAGTTTTGAAGACAGATCTCAGGGCCGCACAATGAAAAGATAAAAGTGGAACTGGGAATAAAACCAGAGTCAAATGGGATTCATTCTTGAGAAGAGGGAACTCACATCACTTCCCTAGAGAATAAACTCAAGCCATTAGGAATACTTCAAAGAGCTCCTAATATAGATAAAGATAATATAAAACTGGCATAGATATCAGAATGGCAATGGGAGCATGTTGCATCTGATACTGGCTGGAATTCTCATTCTGCTAGAAGAAGGCAGGCAGTATATTGGAAAGATGGCGAAATATGTTCCAATTTCCATTCACTTGACTTCCTGCCCTGAGTAAGTCATTTCCCTGTTTTCAGCCTTGGGTTAATTCTACTTTCCAAGCTTGGGAGGCCACTGTGAGAGTCAATGGTGGTGGTTCAGTGGTGCCGTGTAGACATGGGTTAGCTCCGAGCCAGAGCACCTGTCATTCCTGTGTCATGGCGTCTGCAGGGTTGTGTTTCAAGGGTGGAAGCAGCAGAGGCAAGAGCTGCAAGTCTATGTTTTCACTACCAGACACCTTGGTGATATGGTCTTCAGAGAAATTCTGGGAAAGGGTATGGAGTCTATATTGAGAATCTGTCAAGAAAAGGCAGACCTATTTTAAAACTGGGTTTTAATAAGCTTAGCGTAGACATTCTAGTAGGCTGTGACTCACAAGAATGGTAGATAACGACAAATGGAGTTCTGGTTATTAACTTATGAATGAACTAAACAGGAGAGAAAGGCATATGGGCAATGTGGTTTTATCTCCAGCAAGTAGTGTTAGATATAAAAACATCAAGGAGGGGGCATGTTACTAAGGAAAAATGCAAGAGTAGCATTTATTTTAAATGGAGTGGGTGACTTTCCAGTGGAAGAAATTGGCTTTAATAGATTTATTGGAACAAATTTCAAAATTAGAAGAATGACTGCTAGGTACTGCCTTTGACAGAAAAAAATAAATCATCTGGGGGCTGGGGTTGTGGCTCAGTGGTAGAGTGCTTGCCTGGCATGCATGAAGCCCTGGGTTCCATTCCCACCACCACATAAAAATAAAGGTGTTAGAGTCTGTAAACAAGTCAAAAATAACACCTGGCATTTTGCCAGGGGAATGTTAGAGTTCGTAAACAAGTCTGGATGGTGCCTGGCAAAATGCCAGAGGGAGTGGTTTGAGAAGCAACAAAAGCGAGCCATTAAGTGTGGAGATTCCTTATTGGTTGACTGATGTATCTAGTTTATGCTAATTAGATAAGCTGTGTGGAATGTATAAATACTGCTCCTGTCCTGCAATAAACGGCTCCCACTCCTGCTGTATCAACATACACAAGTTGTTCGTCACCCCCCGGTTATTTTGCTGCAGCCGGACTGCGGCAGATGGTGGCCCGTACCGGGAGCCCCGGGACACTCAGGGGTAAGTGACGAAAAAAAAAGCTGCTCGTCCATAGATAGGACGGGAGCAAATCTGCTCATCCCTAGGCAGATAGGGCGAGAGGAAAAATGGTCATTTCAAGAAAATGGAAAAGATTGATACAGTATGTTTGTGTCTTGTTTTGTCTCAGTGTATTGTATTGTTTTTGTGCTGAAAAAATGGAAGGGGTGAAAAGTAAATTACTAAGGGAAGGAAGCACCCCAGTGGAACCAAGAATAGTTAGGGCATGTGTTGATAAGAGCCCAAGAACTCTAGTCAGAAAGAAAAAGAAAGTTCAGAAGAAGAAGGATTATCAGGAAAAAAGTTGCAGCAAAAGGCTATTACTAAATACTTTTCATTACCGGAGGGTGCGTGAAGCGGAGAGGCGGCTGCGGAGTGTGCAAGCCGGTCACAGCGCAGCAAGGATTTTCCAAGAGGCGGCAGCGACTGGCCCTTCCCCGCCTCCTGGCCGGGGAGCTAGCTCTTCCACTGCTGCGAGCCCAAATCTAGACCTGACCTGGAGGCACAGTCTCGCAGGCTCTTGCTCCCTGTGCCCAGTAGCAGTTTGAGACCGGGACTCTCCCCAGGGCCATCTGGGGCTACCCGGGACGCTACAGCCGCAGAAGACGCTACTGGTGTCCCTGATGTTTGGTCATTTTCAATGCCAATAACTAAACTACAATGGTTCTCCCTGACCTGGAGGCTGATAAATAATGAGTACTATTAATGCTTATTTCAAATGCAAAAAAACCTTGAGATAATGTACTAAATTGTTCAGAAGGTTGTTTTCTTAGTGCAATGCTACAGGATTTTCTTTAGCCATCCGGAGTTCCTGCCTTCGTCCCAGTGCCGGTAAAGACCAAGGTGGAAGAATTTCCAGTGTTGTTGAGAACCGGACGAGACTTCGGATCAAGCTAGCTGCCTGCAGAACTTACCTGGACTATGATTTAAGCTAGCTGCCTGCAGAACTTACCTGGACTGTGATTTATCTGAACTGAGATCTATTGAGACACTGCTTTACCTGGACTGAGACAACAAACTGTAATCTATAACAAATTGTAACACGGTATCTTTGCTAACAGTGTCATTGCTGGTATAATTTTTCCAAGGGCTTCTTGCATGGAGCCATCAATTGGCTTGGTATTGTGACATTTTGTATCCTCCCTTTCTGTTTGTAGCAGGTTATTTATGGTGTTTCTGTAAAAACCACTATGGTTGTTATTTAAATTAAACAAAAGGGGGAAATGTTAGAGTCTGTAAACAAGTCAAAAATAACACCTGGCATTTTGCCAGGGGAATGTTAGAGTTCGTAAACAAGTCTGGATGGTGCCTGGCAAAATGCCAGAGGGAGTGGTTTGAGAAGCAACAAAAGCGAGCCATTAAGTGTGGAGATTCCTTATTGGTTGACTGATGTATCTAGTTTATGCTAATTAGATAAGCTGTGTGGAATGTATAAATACTGCTCCTGTCCTGCAATAAACGGCTCCCACTCCTGCTGTATCAACATACACAAGTTGTTCGTCACCCCCCGGTTATTTTGCTGCAGCCGGACTGCGGCATAAAGGTATTGCATCATCTACAACTTAAAAAAAAAAAATCATCTGAAGGTTTAGGGGGGGTTGAAACAGAATCAGCTAAGTTTATAAAAAGGTAAAGCAAGCAAATCAAGAACAGGCTACAGTAGGCTGAAGAGGGCTTTTTTTTTTTTTTTCTTCCCTCTTCAATTTGAAAAATTAAAGTTCTTCCTGGAAGACAGAGGAGATAAGGCCATTGGTTAAGGAAGATGGAAAGGCATCCTTAATATGATTCTTTGCTGGAAACCCATTAGCCCTGATGAATGTCCAACAATCTCTGCTAATTATTGAAGGTGAAGGACTGGGCTTCAAGTGTCTTTCTTGTGTTAGTATTTAAGGTATTTAATGCACCTGCTGTGTGTGTGTGGAGTCCAGGTGTGGCGTAGCCATCCCGATCTTGAGTTCAAGCTTCATTTTGTGTTGCTCTGATTGGGACTTAGCAGCCAAATTTTGCAGATTTGTAGACATGGAATGCTGAGAATTAGGGTACAAGGAAAAACTGGGGAAAAATAAGGGTATGGGCCTCCCTTCTTTAATCTCCTTATTCTAGTTATCTCTAGCAGGATCAATGTATCAGAAGGAGGACTTGGGTATTGTTCAGATATCTGCTCACAAACCTAGTGGGCCTACCAAGTAGAGGGCCAGGGAAATAGGTGGTTGAACATTAAAGGCACCTTTGAGCTTGCCTGGGAACCCCTCATCAAACCTTTCTTCCACAGCTGAGACTGTGCCTTAAAGTGAGCCGTCTCTAGCCGAGTATTCTCCCTTCTGTCTCATGTTCAAATTCTTTACAGCTCACATAAAGAATTGGGCCTGGACACAGCAAGTCTTTTGTGATGACATATTTAAATCTTCATTTGTTAATTGTACTATAAGAAGGGTGCTAAGAATAATACTCATAGTGAATCTGTTTTCTGGTTTTATTTTAAGACTTGGCTTTTTAAAGCTCTCTCCATCCCTGTGTGGAAGCACTCATTCTGTGGGTTTATATAGAAGTTGCATTTCTGGCCAAGTAGAAACAAATGACTAGTTGGTTCATTTTCCTAGAAAACTACCAGATGGTTTCCTAGAGATAAAGCATAATTAAATTTATTTAAAATTGAGTCAGCGACTTCCCTGTGTAAAGTTGATTTTAAAATATGAACTTAACATATTTCAGAGGTAGGGCTACTAGCTACTCCCTCTCTGAATGAGAAAGAATTCACATGAAGTTTTAGATGTTAATTGAACTAAGTTATAAGCAATTTCCATTGGGAAAAGATACAGACTTGTTCCTTTTAAACAATCCTTTGATACTGCCCCTACAAATGTATTTGAGAATTGATGTAGTTCATGGCAGTGTCATGATAATTCTGAGTTCTGCGTGGCGTGGGGACCTGTACTGTCTAGCAGAGGATATCTCTTCTTCTTTTTTTTGGATTGATTATATTAGAGACCAATCACAGCAGCAAAAAAGCAAACAGTCCCACACCCTGAACAGAAGGTAAGACAACACTGGACGTGGTTCCTTAGTGTGGCTCCACACAGTTATTGGAAAGTTTGTTCTTAAAAATAGTTGGTTCCTGAGCGTCTTTCCATGTAAATGCCTTTGAGGATTTTGCAGCCAAATTGTTGATGGGAGTGGGTTAGTACAGCCCACCGGGAGGGGAAGAGCACCACGCTGCCAAGGCAGCGACCACCTCGCCCAACCGCCATGAGGAATCTGCAGCAGTGGGTGCCCGTGATGGTGCTGCCGATGGGGCTGGTGACAGAACTTGGCAGCCATCATATGCTGGAAGCAGCTCGGCTCTTCCTCGATCGGTGTTTGAATAAACACTTTCTTTTAGAATGGCTTTAGGTTTGCAAAATTGAGAAGCTCATGCAGGTAGTCCCACGTACCTTCCTAGTTTCACCTATTATTGGAATCTTACACTGGAATGGCAGGTCGGTTGCAGTGAATGAGCCACTGTGGGTCCATTTCATCAATGGAAGGACACGTTTTATTCAGGCTCCGTTAGTTTCAGCCTGCTGGGCCTTTCCTGTCCTAGGATCACGTCCAGGGTGCTGGTTACATCTTGTCCTCTTGTCTCTTCAGGGTACTCTTCCCTGTGACAGTTTGCCAGCCTTACCTTGTCTGGGAAGATATTTTGGAAGTTTCAAGGAGCCCTGATCAGGTGTTTTGTGGACTGCCTCTTTTTTTGAGATTTGTTTGATGTTTTTCTCATGGAGTAACACACTGTCAGCATGACTTCTCCTTGTTGACGCTGACCATCCTCCATGGCTGGGGAGTGTCTGCCAGGTTTCCTGTGTACTCTATCTGTGGAAAGAAGTCACACTTCAGGAGTGGAGTTATGCTTCCTCTCTGAAGGTACATTAACTGCGTGCATTATTTGGCATTTGTTCGCAGGGGAGACTTGTCTGTTCTTTTCTGTTTATTCAATAATTCACCAATCAGTGTAGACCCATGGATATTTAATTTGTACTTGGGGTAAGAAACCATGATAATTAGTGATGTTGCTTCAGCCATCCCCTGGGACTCCTTTCCGTTGGCTCCTGTGTCCCTATGACATAGTACCATAATTTTGTGCATGTCTTTTTGAGCTCTTCCCAACCTTCTGTCAGCAGAAGGTGCTCCAGGATCACCTTTTCTATTTTCTGACCTAGTTCTAGAATCAGCTATGTGCATGTGTGATGTTCTGCATGTGTGATGTTGTGTGAGGGGCAGAATTCCAAGTTCACCATCTTGGATCAGCCAACTTTTGGGTGGCTGGGATGCTCTTGGCACAGGGGCTCCTACACTGCTGGATTTTATGGGCCAGTTGGAAAAATGGTAATGGATGTCACGTTGCCACCTTTTGATTTTTGCCTGTGTGGATGGTAAATATGAACAGCCAAACAAAGTTTCTCTCAGGTAGGATTTGTCTCAACTCTTCCAAATGTGTAGTCTAAATTTTGTTCTATGTACTTTAAGTAGTATGGTTTACATATTTTTTTCTTAATTCACTTTTATTTGAAGCTTTTTTCCTTAGACAACTTTAGCTATTATCCACCTTCACAGATGTCAGGGGCAGACCTTTAGCAAGTGCAAGGGGTGCCGGGGGTCGGCAGTAGTGAGTGGACATGTCTTTCTCTTGTCAATCTTGTGATTTGAGCAAAGCGACCTGCTGCGTGGAATTGCTTCTTTGGTTGAGAACCTAGATCAGTATGTGTCATGTCATGGTGAATGCTTAATGAATACCTGCTAAATTAAAAGATAAAAAAGCTTCTCGCTGTCTTATTTCTTTCCTGTGAAGACGCAGCACTATCGTGTCGATTGCACTGCACTTGAAACAATCCCGTGAAGAGCTCTCCCTTGTGGTTATTTCCCTTTGTCTCTAAGCCTGGATTTTTAATATTGTCTCTGTTCATATTGGTTTATGAAACCAATTACACTAATTAGAAAAACACAGTTAAATGTTTAAGTTTCCATCAAGTTGTTTGTGTCTGATACTGCTGTGGAAAAAGACTAATGAAGCTTCCAGGTTGAAGCTCATTTCTTTGGATTACTGCTTGTATTTGTGCAGAAACTTCCCTCCTGAGGTGACTGTTCTGTCCGTGATGTTTTCAGGATTTAAGTAGCAGAGAAGTGTCCTGTCCAGCAGGGTCTAGCTCAGGGCATGAGGCTACAACTTGAGGAATATATCCTGGAATTACATTGTCTCCAGTGAGAACTGCATTTAATATTAATAATTTGGCATTATCTATGTTTTGTAGATGAAAATAATGAATATGTGATCTTTGCATTAATTGGCCAGTAGTTAAATTTAATCTTGGCTTTTTGACTTTGTCTTAAGAAACTTGTTTAAAATTGGAATAATTCTTACTATGTTAATTTTAATCTAGTTTCCCAAGGAAGAATTTTCTGAGCAGCCCAAGATACCACTTTGCTGACCTAGTGAGTCTGCAAATCTTGTTCCATCTCCTGTAAGAATCAGTAAGACTGACAAAATATTATTTTAAAATGGGTTATGAATAAAAATTGAATATATTTCTGAAGACTTAAGAGATCTGTGGAGTTTAACCAAGAGGGAACCATTTCATTTTTTTAAAAAACTATTTTTCCTTTCTCTTAAAGAAACACATGTTCATTAAAGAATATTTTGAAAACATGGGTAAAACTAGCTAGAAAAAGAAAATCGCCTATTATCTAGAGAGCAGGAGCAGCCTGGGGTGTGCACAGGGCCCGGCCGCTCATCTCGGCCTCGCCCCTGGGTGCTGGGTGCTTTCCACACCGCTGGATGCTCTGGAGGAAGCCGCA
This sequence comes from Marmota flaviventris, assembly GCF_047511675.1. Classification (NCBI taxonomy): domain Eukaryota; kingdom Metazoa; phylum Chordata; class Mammalia; order Rodentia; family Sciuridae; genus Marmota; species Marmota flaviventris. Next base: position 103,843,490 of record NC_092509.1, on the reverse strand, counting down.
CAGCATAGGGTCGACTCCCTTGCACAGCGCGGAGGTGAGACGCTGCTGCGCATCTGCGCAGGGCAGGGTTCGCCAGCCCGTGGCTTGGGGCAGAGTCTTAGGGAAGGTTCTTGGAGGCAACTAAAGGATGGATTAAATTACCCTTTCCTTCGTGTGTCCCAGAGTAGAACAGTGGTAGAACAGAAAGGTGGGTTTCCTTGTCTATAGTCCATGGGGGTGGGGTGGGGTGGGGTGAAGGGGGAGCCATGAGAGCTGGGCGGGGGTCGCATCTGAACAATGGGATGGATGATGACATTGGACGGCAGGAAGCACAGAAACGGTCTGTTTGTTCATACAGTCAAGAAGCATTAGTCAAGGTCTGTGATGTGTCAGGAATCGTACCAGGTAGACCCCGCATCCAAGGATGAATGACGCAGTCCTGCTTTGCGGGAGTTGTCAGTCTGGCTGGGAAGATGGAAAATAGACCGGCATGTATAGTGGGTGTTACAGTGAAGGTTTCCACGAACAGTGTCTGAGCTTGCAGCAGGAGTGTCGGACCAGCCTGTGCAGCAGCAGAACAGTCTTTCCGAAGGATCTGACTCCTGAGCCGAAGGACCAGTGGGCGGAGGAGAAGGGCCTGCGGTGGAGGAGGCGGTGCGTGCAGGGGCGCCGATGGAGAAGGGTGGCACAGCTCTGCGCGCTGTGTCCACAGCTAAGGAGGGTCTGCGCAGTGCCAGGGTCAGCAGCAGGTACTGGACCAGGGCTAGACGCAGAGCAGCAAGGGTGGGGAGACTTGTGCTTGATTGATTGGTTGGTGGTGCCATTCACAACTACAGCAAACAAGGAGGAGCAGATCCAAAGAGGACAATGGTGGGTTCAGTTTAGGACAAGATGAGTTTGGGATGCCTGTGATGATGTATGACTTGGCACGTGGACGTCTGGAGCTCAGAGGAGAGACTGGGGCTGCTGCTTCACAAATGGGGCCATACCAGGGAGTTTGGGGGTGGGTGGTGGGGGGTGGTGTGTGCAGGATGCCGGGAAATAGAAAAGAAAAACCCAGAAGGAGCCGACGGCTGAAGAGAGGAGGAGGAAAAGCCCCAGGAATGGAAAGGAGGAGATAGGGTAGCAACACCAAGGTTTGTTTCAAGAAGAAATAAGATAATTCTGGGAGTCCTTCTGGTTTTCAGAGATAAGAAGGTCACTAGCCATCTTGGTGACGGTGGCTCCAGGGTGAAGTAGGACAGTGACCTGGATTTCCCTCCTCGGAAGTGTGTTGAGGTCAGGAAGGCGCAGGTTAAGAACCCTCCTGGAGGAGCCTGGACTGTGGAGGAGGTGGGGAGTGTGAGACGGAAGCACAGAGTGGTGCTGTGGGCTCCCCTCTCATTCCCGAGGTGGGAAGGCTGGAGCGCTCCAATAAGAGCCTCTGGAGGGAGGAGGCTGACCATGTGGAGGACAGTCTGGGAGGCGCAGAGCTGGGTACCCTCTGAGTGATGCTGCCTCCACACACACAGCACTCAGACCGCATCCTAAATGAGGCTTGAGATCATTTGGAATGGACTAGTTTATCCAGTGACCTAAGCACATACTTCCCCTATGTCAAGGGATGGGCCTCAGGGGCAGGCTGTTGGCAGCAGTGGGGATCCGGGAGAGGGGACTTCAGGTGGGAGGCGATTTCTGTGGGAGGCAGTTCTTTCTTTCCTTTGAAGAGGTAAGGACTAGAAATGAGAATGTCAGAACCTCACCTGGCCAGAGAGGAGAAGCCCCCCAATTTATTGATCCCCTGTAATTTTGACAGTAAGAACATCACACATTGCATTGTGGAAATGTTCTTCACATTCTTGATTTTTTTTTTTTTCCTGTACAACCCAAGAAGACAGCTCTGAGAGATGAGAGAGGGAGGTGACAGGCTCCGAGCACTGAGGCGGTGGGGCAGAGAATGTGAAGCTCACCCTTGGGTAATGGATGGTTGGTCCAGGAAGGTTCTGCCAGGGACTGTTAGGTACTTGGTATACTGTGCCTGAAGAACACCAATAGGAAATACGAGCTGCCTTTCTTAGTTTTAGTTCAAGTGCCAGCTCCAGCCTTACCCAAGGTGTCACTATAGTTTTGTTTGTAAGATGCCCAAGAGTTAGTGCTTCTTGCATACTGGTATGGTGTGGATGTGAGGTGTCCCCCAAAAGATCATGTGTGAGACAATGCAAGAAGGTTTATAGGAGAAATGATAGGGTTATGAGAGCCTTAACCCAATCAGTGAATTATCCCCCTGATGGGATTAACTGAGTGGGAACGGAGGGTGGGTAGGGAGTGGCTGGAGGAGATGGGTCCCTGGGGGTGTGCCTGTGGGGTATATATTTTGTATCAGGCAAGTAGAATCTCTCTCTCTCCTTTCTGATCATCACTGAGCTGCATCCCTTCACCACACTCTTCCTCCATGATGTTCTGCCCCACCTGGGGCCCTGAGAAACGGAGTGACTGAGACCTCTGAAACTGTGAGCTCCCAGATAAACTTTTCTTTAAAGTTGTTCTTGTCGGGTCTTTTAGTCATAGCAGCAAAGAACAGACTAAAACTTACATTGCTGAGATATAGACCTATGATGAATAGAAAGACTAGAAAACCTGGTTATAGATGGAGGGAGCCCAGGGGAGCTTTCCATATCAGCCCAAGCTTTTATTCCCATGGCACATTTAAAAAATCATCATTTTCAGTCTGTATTGGCCTGTGGGATCATAAAAAGGTTAATAAAGTGAGATTTTTCAATAAGAAAAAAACTCTATCCCAGACTACATTCTGACCCTACAGAATACAACTCAAGTTGTCAGAGTAGCAAATATTCCTCTTTTGTGTTCTAAGGAAGAGTATTATTTTCTTTCAGTGTCTTTAATTGAAATAGTAGTCTAGAGTAAAAATTATTAAAAATGAAATACGAATGATTCATTTTCCATTTAAAGGCAGTGAGTATTTTAATTGTTCTTTGAGAATTGCCAATGTACAAAAGCAGAGTTCCGGAAAATGAAAGTAAAATGCTCAGGATTGAATTGTGGCAGCCTTGCTGACACTCAGAAGGGTAAGCCTTGAAACCTCCTAGGACCCCAAATCCCTGACTTGAGAAGTGTTTCTGTCCCGGACAATCAAGAGTCTGATATCTAGACAATGGCTTAAAATCAAAATGGTGGCCAGAGTGGTGTTGATGGTGCAGAAGTGTGTTTGGGAGTGATAATCTTTGATAAAGAGGTTTTTTTTTTTTTTTTTTTTTTAACTGATCAAAGGCTTAACTCTGTATTATTATTTTACTCCCAGTGGGCTCAGTGGATTCTTGCCACTGTCTTTAGTGCTGAAATTTTCTTGAAACCAAGTCCTTATGGCAGAAGCCACACAGTCTGGTGGCTGACTCACGTAGGGTGGGAACAGATTGTCAGGTGCTTTTTAGGGATCAGGAATTCCAGTGTGTCCTATCAAAGTATAGGCATTGGTTGAAAACCATTGTGTTATTTTGTGCTCTACAACAGCTACTCAAGGAAAAGGCTTTTAAAAGCATGAATGAGGGTGTGGGGTGGGAAAGGGGTGAGGGTGTGAGGAAAATTTCTAACTGAGAAATAAGATAAAAAAAAAATGTGTGAGGCTGGGGTTGTGGCTCAGTGGTAGAATGCTTGCCTAGCATGTGTGAGGCACTGGGTTCAATCAGTAACCACATAAAAAATAAATAAAATAAAGGCATTGTGTTCATCTACAACTAAAAGGGAAAAAAAAGTGTGTGATGTTTTTTTTTTTGGAAAATGTTTTATGGGTATAATCTGATGCCATAGAATGGAGAGTAGCAAATAATATAACTTTAAAAATGACTTTATTATAGACCTCTGTTTTGAACTTGGTGCTACTATTTGGATTTTATTTTCCTGGATGAAACTTTTATCTATTAATTTAGACTCCAAGCTCCAAGATGCACATGACCATTGATAGTGCCTAGATATTTTTTCACAATGTAGTTTTTAGAGGCCTTTCCCAAGGGCTGTATGATTTATTATACAGGACACAGTACATAGGAGGGAGGTAAGTATGTTGTTGCTGTTTTACAATGAGAGAACATGTAAGAGGTTCAGTAGCAGTCACGTAAGTCCCCAAAGCTGGTGTCAGGACTGAAATTTCTTGTAATCTGTTGTCCTTTAATGACCACACATGGTTCATATGAGAACTGATTGAAAAAGATTTGCTGGAGGTCTTAACTAAGCTTGGAACTTGAAAATTTAACTTGTAGACATGTTACTCTTACAAAAGAGTATAACAGGAAAGAGGTAATAGCTGGAAATTCTATGTAGACCTTTACATTTACATTTTTGCTTAAAAACTATTTAAAATGTTCTGTTATGGGCAAAATGAGCACATTGCTTGAATTCATTCAGTGCTAGCCATGAGCACTGCATTCTTCATAGACAACTGGTGCTGAATTGGGGAGAATATTGTTGAAGCTTTGCATGCCTGTAATCCTGTGTGTGTGTGTGTGTGTGTGTGTGTGTGTGTGTGTGTGTGTATATATATGTAAATAAGTAAAAAATACTTTTGTGGTGTTGGGGATTGGACCCAGGGCCTCACACATACTAGGCACGTGCTGTATTGTATTTTGAGACAGGGTCTTGCTAAGTTACCCAGGCTGATCTTGGACTTGTGATTCTCCTACAGCAACCTCCTGAAGAGCTGAGATTATAGGTGTGTGCCACCATGGTTCACCAAGCTATATTTGAAGGCACAGTTTGGCTTGCAATATGTCAAGAGCATGAGTTTATATAATCAGCTAAAATACATTATGAACATATGTTAGTGCCTGCTATGACTGTTTTCCTGAGCCACCTGTGATCTAGCTGGAGAAGGAAGACTTAAAGTTGCTTACGTGTGTAATGGGGTGGCATCTTCAGAATTCGCTGTAGCAAAATAAGAAACTGCACCTTAATTAAGGGATGCATGCAGCCCATCCATGTTTCCAGGTTCTTGGTTCAGTCAGTCCTTGGTTAGGATTGGTGTGCATCTAAAGCCTTTGGGAGGACAGCTAAGCACATCACTGTGGGAAGAGACTGGGCAAGAAAGGCCGGTTCTTTAGAAGATTGGCCATTCTTTCTCAGAGAAGTTTACCAGGGAGAGGAAATTGAAGATGGTATAATTTTTTCCACTAAAAACTGTTTTTATTATTTTTGTACTTATTTATGGGATACAGTGTGATAATTTGGTACATATATACAATCTATAGGGATTGGATCAGGATACTTAGCATTTCACTCTCTAAACATTTATTATTTCTTAGTGATAGGATCCTTTGAATTCCTTTCTTTCTTTTTTTTTTTTTAAATAAAATATGTAATAGCTGGGTGTGGTGGCACATGCCTGTAATCCTAGTTGCTCGGGGGGCTGAGGTAGAAGGATCACAAGTTTGAGGCCAGTCTCAGCAACTCGGGCCCTAAGTAACTTAGCAAAACCTTGTCTTAAAATAAAGAAGGGCTGGGGATGTGGCTCAGAGGTTAAGAGCCCCCGGCTGGTACCAAAAAAATATATTATTAATAATAAGAATAGAAGAAGAAAAACTGCTGTAAACTATAGTCACCCTCCTGTAGTGCTGTAGGACACTGGTACTCATTCCTCCAGCTAATTGGATTCTGGTACCTGCTATCTGCTCTCTGGTCGGCCTCTATTCTCCCTCCCTGCTCCCTTCCTACCCTCTAGCAACCGCTGTTCTTCTCTCTACTTTATTGGATCACTCTTCTTAGGCTCCACATATGAGTGAGAACACACGGCACTTGTTTTTCTGAGCCTGGCTCATTCCACCTGACAGCGTGTCCTCTGGTCCCAGGATGGTCTGTTTTGGGGGTAGCTGAAGTTGGTTCTCTACTGAAGCAGTGCCCTGGAGGTTCTGAAATGGGTGGGATCATGTGAGTGCTAGAGAGGATTGAGCAAATGGTGACTCTGACATCCATGATGAAGATCCTCATTGCTAACTTGGCAGAGGCTGCATAGAGGTCTCAGCAGTGGAGTTACCAATGGAACTGTCACCTTCAGCAGGATCATGGGGTATAGACCAGGAGTCTCCAGGGAGTTGCCCTGGGCTGGGGACTATTTTTGTTTTTAATTGCATAACCTTTGGGTCTTGATACAACTCAAGGGGTGAGAGAGAGCCTTTATTGGTGTCTGATGTTACTTATGTGGCTGAAGTTTTCCCTTTGAAGTGTGAAGAGAATTGAATTTGAGAAACAAAAAGATGTGGCTTGCATGTCAGCTCTGGGGCGCTGTTCATAGCTTTATGGGCACACATTACTCCCTGCACACACAGGGATTTAATTTCTCTTCCCTACCTCCCTGGCCTGTGTGCATCCATCCTTAAATATCTTTGTCTTCATTTGACCACCTGGAAAATGCTTACTCATCATTCAAAATTCATGTCAAATATTATTTCTCCTTTTTGAATAAGCAGAGATTAGGGAGTCTAAAAATAATTCTTGGCTTCCTAATTAGCAATATAGAAAAATGCCTGCCTTGCTTAAATCACAGGCTGGTTAGGGACAGAATGAAATGACTTGAATTGAGGGAGAGCTGAGCTGTAGTAGGAAAATCACAGAAGAGAGGGCTTTGGCCTGCAGGAGGGGAGGGCCTGGAAGTTCTGTCCCAAGCTCTGAGGTATTTACGAATGTGGTGAGGAGAAAGCTGGGAAGTGAAAAGAAGCTTACCTTGTGTAAGATTGGACTGGGGGAGGGTCTCAAATGGGCAAGAGGACTTTCTATGCAAAGAAGTGATTATCAGGAAACGGTTTGTTAATGGTCCAGGGAGGTATTTTGAGTGGATTTGAGCCCAGCACACAGAATTACTTTTACAGAAGGATGAAAAAGCCGATGGGAATGTCAACTTGGAGATAGGACACTAAGGGTGAAATCCAGGAGCAGGCTCAAAACCACAGCTCAAGACTGAAGTTGTTTTCAGTTCTAAGAGGTGGCCCACAGCTGACGGGTGGGGACAAAGGCCTGTGGCTATGAGTTGTGCAAGGCAGGGGACTGGGACTGGATTATTGGATGTCATCTCATCCCTGTACATTGTAGCTTTCAAAGATAAGGTGAGGAAATGGATGAAGTAGCTTATAAAACATTAGTATTTTTAATCGTAGTTGAATTTCACTTTGTTAAAAACATCTTAATTCCTTCCTCCCGTCAGTTTCTTTGTGGCCATTACAAAGGCCCACAGACTCTTGCACCTGAGAGCCCATCTTCATGTGCCCTGCCCCCATTAACTAGTCTCCTGACATTCGATGAACCACGTTAAGAATGTTTTGCACAGAATCTTGATAATGTACTTTAACTTGAAAAATCTGACATGATTCAAAATCTACTCCTTTTTGGAATTAAAATACATTCATCTTTCCTGTTTTACAGATACCTAATTTGTTTTGGAAACTAGGTTATTTTCATCAAAGAGTCCTAACTTCCAGGGAATGTCTGTTAACTATTATTTGTTGGGACTTTAATATTTCACTTAAGTCTTTAACAAATAATCCTAGGGGAGGAAAAGAAGGTGACGTTGATGGAAGTCCTGCTGTGTGCTTAATGCGTATTGTTGAGTTACAAGGTCAATAAACCTTAGAGTAAGTGACACAACTTTTATTTCACAGATCTGGACCATGAGATTTAGAGAGAGGACATAAAATGTAGCCAAGGTAACATGAGAGGTGGACCCAGGCCATTCTGGAACCCCGTATCCTTGTCCTACCACGTTGTGCTGCAAGGCAGAAATAATTCCAGGTGGGATTCATTTTTAAAGAAACCCCAAACCTGACCACCTCTGCAGCCCCTACCTGGTCCAAGGCTCTGATGTTTTGCCTAGATTGCCCTCACCTCTCCCACTTGTTTTACCCTCTTCTGTCTTCGACACCAAGAGCTCATTCTTAATAGCTGATGTGATCCTTTACAAATGCAAGTCAGGTCATGTGACATCTCTGCACAGAATCTTTCAACAGCCTCCTCCACGACCTCCATTTCTTACAGAGAAAGCCAGAGTCCCTGTGATATCCTTTGAGACTGCCCATTACACTGTCTCAGTGCCTTCCTCTTATGAATTCCTCTGAGCACCATCTCCCTGGCATCTGCGTGGCCAGTGCACTCACCCCTCCACGCCTGCTCAAATCACGTTTTCTCCACGAGGCTTGCCTTGATCCACTGCTTTAAACCGCAGCCCCAGGGGAACCTATGTGCAATCATTTTTTCTGTCCAGTTCCATTCCTTTCAACTTCTTTTTTTTTTTTTAAAGTGTAAGTCATGATCTTTGATAACAAAATTGTTATAAAACTCATTGGTTATAGCCCTTGGTTTTAAAATTATCAAACTATGACTCTTTAAATACTGTTAACTCGGGAGATAAGAATCTTACATGTTAATTTCTTGAAAACAGATCATGGGGGAGAGATGAATGGAACTCATTTATACATCGGAGTTATTGGCGTCTGACTTAGTAAAACGTGAACATTCACATTAGTAATAAGAGATGGTATAGATTATGTAATGATTTAACAGGTTCCTATTCCCATTATTTGTTGATGTTAGGACTCTTGCACTAGAAATGTCTTTTTTAACCCAATGGGCCAGGAGGTTTCTTTCCCTTTTTTCTTTCCTGCCAAATTTCAATGTTTTAATTGTCAGTCAATTGTTCATTTTCCTGTCTACGTTGAGATTAGATGCTAACGATGAAGAAAACATTTAATTGTGAAAAAAATAATTCGTGGTTCATTGTTTCAAAGCATCAAAATGTTCATATTCTATGTAGACTATTGTACATTTAAATATTTTTAGTGTCTTAATTCCTCAGCACAGAAAATATTGAGTTGCTGTCTCTATAATAACTCTAATATAGCAGAGTCTATGAATTTGAAAAATTTCCTAATGTGGTCTTTTTACCAGTGTCCGCTGTAGGACAGGATCCCGTTTGTCCCGGCCTCCCTTCCTCTTGCCCCTCTTCCTTCCTCCCTCTTTCCTGCCTCCCTCTTCCTCCTCCCTTCTAAGGAATACTGTTGGGCACCTGCCGTGGGCCAGGCCGCAGGGAGAAAGCGATCGAGGTCATCCTGCGCTTTCGGAACCCAGACTGGGCGCTGGCCTCCCCGTTGTGGAGGAGACACCAGGAAGCTGGGAGATTGCTCAGCGGCCGGGAGGCGAGAGCAGCTTCTGTGCAGCGTCAGGCAGAGAACGTGAGGATTAACAGGGGCGTCAGAGGACATTTGTGTTGTCCTCGCACTTTCAAGACGTGGACACGGAGTCTCTCGGGGAGGAGGGCGAGTGGCAGCTGGAACCTCAGCTGCTGCTTGGCCAGGGTCTCGGGCCCCTGCTCCCTCTTTATGGTCAGGCTGCGGCCCAGACCCCATGCTGTCACGGGCTTTATTACAGGGTTGTGCCGTTAAAGACCTCTTTTCAGAATGCACACACTGAACTGAAGACTTATACCATTACTGGTTTTGTGACTTGAAATCACAGTTGGAACAATTAGAGATGCGTCAGTGGGAAGGCGATGAAAGGGGGCCATTAAGGGCTCATGAAGGCCTCTCCTCGTGGGAATGCAGACCTTTTCTTCTCTAAGTATTTGAGTTCTTTTCACTGGTGCTGTTAAGTGGCTAGAAATAACACTTGCCACACGCATGTGGAATGCTCTAGATGCCAGGGGTTCACTTCGCTCTGGGTCTGAATGGAGCGCACTGTGGCTGGAATGTGTGTTGACTCTTGGCTGGTTTAAGAGTTTGTTCCATGATGAGCGTTGGCCTTCTGTGGGAGGCAGAAGCACAGCAGTCTGAGCTCCCAGATGGAAAGGTCAGAGCCACATGTGTTCAAGTTGAGGCATGTTCCTTGTCACACCCCCAAAATCTAGACAGTGTGGCAAGACGGACATAGCTATGGGTAAGCTTGCAAAAGATCACTTCTGCTTCCTTATAGAGGCCTTATTGAGTTTGAGGAACAAATTTGAGTAAATAATTACTAAGTAGATTTCAAGATAACATACCACTACTTCTAAAAGTGATGACGATGGTACTGATCATCTTGGGGGTAGCCTTGACCCCTTGCTGTGTGCTGGGCCTAACTGGAAACATTTCAGACCTTTCCTACAATTGCAAAGCGCTCTGAAAACCAATTATAACTCATCCGGCAAAACTTAATTTCACTTAGCACTTGTTAACCAGCAAACTTGACCTCAAATGATGTGAGGCTGTTCACCGTTGGCGTTCTCTCTCTCAGTACTCACTCTACTTTGTTCTGCTAGAGAAACGCTAGTGAGTTTGATTCCAGATGCTTCTGCGGACTCTGGTGATGGTGCGCATCATTTTACCTCTCTAAAATCAGAAAGTCTTGAGTTTCCTTGGACATCTGTCCACAGCAGATAGACTTCTATTATTCCTCCCCTTCCTTCCAGTTTACGGCTGAGGAAACCCAGCCACGAGCAGGGCACCCTGCGTTCAAACCCTGGCATTTTAGTGCTGGAATCTGCTCTAAGCCACCACACTAAACAGTCTTAAAAAGAAGTGTTTTAAAGCATTCCGCAGAAATTGAACTCTTTAGTAATAAAACTGTAGTCATGATAGAAAAATTCTGACTTGGGTAGAATCATTGCCCTCGTATCACTCTGCTCTCGATTTCCCCTGTTAAGCAATGTCTTGAACACAAGTGGGCATGGCTGTATCAGCGGATTTTGCCAGAACTGATTGTTCCATCTTTGACCCAATGGTCTGTTCTCCTTTGGATTTAAGTGTTCAGAGCTTTTGTGGTGACTTCTGAAGTGTGCTATTGGGTCTCGGGAGAAAGAACCAACAGCACTGCTAAGGCAGGTGAGGCCCAGGTGCTCTCGACGAAGGTGCTCCAAGCACCCGGGGAGGCCACCCGTCAGACTAGACCTTCCATCCCGGGACTGTCACAGAACTGTCACTTTGATCACACGTCAGTGTACTGACTACCAGTGGACACGTAGTTTAAACATCATTCCTGATACATACAAGTTTGTCATATAGCCTACAGTGAACACTCAGAGAAAATAATTCTTAGGTTGGCTCATTAATATGCCTTCTTCAGTCAGCAGAACTTATTGAATGGGAAGCAAGAATTTAGTGAGTTCTCTTATTCTGTTTTTCTACCAGCGACTGTTAGTACATTTTGGGACTTAAAGCTATTAAAAATATTTTCCCTAAACTGTCACTGAGAACATAGTTTCAGGAGTAACTTAGCAGTTGAGAATTAGCTATGTACTTATAACGTGTGTATCTAGTTTTTTTTGTGTGTGTGTGTGAGTGTGTGTCAGAGAATTAGATAGAGTGCTTTTTCTTCTTTACCCCTTTGTTGTCTAAAATATGAAAGTCAACAATATAAGACTCTGAGAGAAAATCAAGTAAATATGTAAGGAAAATGTTTTTTGGGGGGTAAGAAAGTAATAGATCACATACATGATACTTCTATCTTTAATTAAGAATTTACATACTTAAAGAATTATCCCATAGAATTTACCAAAAAATTAGCAATTTTAATTCTAGGGTGTTGAATTTGCTTTTTCAGTAAGTTGTCATTGAGCACTAACTTTGTATATCCTACCAGGGCCTCCGTGACCTACTTCTTGTGATTAGGTCACACCTCATAAGCCTCCATGACCTCTTAATAGTGCCATAAAATTATGACTCCATCAATGGATTAATCTACTGATGAGGTCAGAGCCCTATTGATCCACAGTTGTCAAGGCCACATGGTTCCACCTCGGACATTGCTGCACTGGGGACCAAGGCTTCAACACGTGGGCCTTTGGGGGGCACTTCATACCCAAACCATAACAGGAGGCCTTTCAGCCTCTGGGATACCAGGTCGTAGGGCTGAGTCTTATTATTTTTTTCTTTTTAAAAATTTATTTCTTACATAGATGACAATAGTGGAGTGCCTTACATTCATAAGAATAAGATTTGGGCTGGGGATGTGGCTCAAGCGGTAGCACGTTCACCTGGTGTGCGCGGGGTGCTGGGTTCGATCCTCAGCACCACATAAAAATAAAATAAAGATGTTGTGGCCACCGAAAACTAAATAATAAATATTAAAAAATTCTCTCTCTCTCTCTCTCTCTCTTTTAAAGAATAAGATCACGGCATTTGCAGGGAAATGGATGACATTAGGGCTGCGTCTTACGCAGGCCTGCCCGGGTTTCCAGGCTCGGAAAGTGTGGGAGTTAACTGGGATCGAGGCGGAAGCCCTCTGACTTTGTCTTTTCCACCCGTATCTCTTTAGAAACTCCACAGGAAGGTGTGGCTGATGGGACAGAATATCTAGCCTTCTGAGTGCTCTTTCTCAGTGGGACAACTAGTGCTCCAGTGACACCTGGTTCTTGGGGGACAAAAAGCATCTTTTCAGGTTTAAAGCACAAACACAAAACACACATACTGATAGGCAATGTATCTGATACTGTATTTAATAGAGGACAATTTTAATGTAGAATGTGAAATAAAGCTCGTTGGGGGGGGGCAATAAGGAAAAGGAGGTGGAGACGCACCAGCCTGGGGCAGGGTCTCTCTGCTCGCCCCCCTGCTCCCTCCCACGCCCCTGGTAGAACAGGGTCACCTGCAGCGACTCAGTGTCTGAGCCTTCCGAGGCTCCTGTCTTCTCTTTTTCCCTGCTGTCTCTTGCCCGTAGCTTCAGTCCCCACAATTGCCTTGTGGCCTAAGGTGGTTAGGCCACAGGTGACCAGCAGGGAGAAGAGGAAGGAGAAAGGTACTCACCAGATTAGACTCTTTGGAGGAACTGTGTGGATGGCACTCAGCAGCCTGTAATGACACCTTACTGTCTAGAAGTTAGTCACATGGACACCCTGTTTATGGGGGAGGCTGGGAAATGGGTTTATTTGTCTATGGAAGGTGGGCACATTGCCATTCCTAATAACAGTTGGATTCTGTCAATAAGAAAGGGGGAAAGGATATTGGGAAGACGACTGGTGGTCCTTATGGTGGTCTACTTTGCCATTCATCTTCGTGGCAGCCAGCCAGGGTAAGGTGTAACCTGTGATTTGGAATAAAGTGAGAGCTAAGTGCCTCTATTTTGTACCCAGACTCAGTAATCCAGTGGCTTTAGATTCTTGAACAAATTGACTTTTGTGAAAAAGCAAATAAAATGGATTAAACATCAAGGCCCAGGGTTCTTGACAGTGTTCCCTGGCAGGGTGAGGACGTGGTGTTTGTGAACCGAGAAGTGTCTTTATTTTGTTTATACAGCTCTGATAGAGGAACTTTGCATTCTAAATGTTTTAGTGGGAACCATTGATTATTGATCAATTAGATTTAAGAAGAGTATATTGCTTAGGACGTTAAAGTTTTGTGAGTAAAAAGTGAGTATTGAAATCTTTTAGATGGTAATAAACATAAAGCATTCTTTCCTGCAATGGGTCTTGTAACTACGTTTTCCAAAACCAGATGACGTCGGTATTGAATGCTTTAAATGATAGAGTAAGAGTAGCAAAACTGTGATCTTTTACAAGTCTCCATGTGATAATATCTTACTGTGTGCCAGTAATTTAGGGAGGGAAAAGGAAACTGCAGTGGAAAATTTCCAGTTAAATCTGTGGATTTTGGCATAATGACTTCCTTCAGCAATGACAGTGGCCTTGTGGTGGTGGGCAGGCTCTCAGTCAGGGCCATTGTGTTGGGGCTGGAATCAAAGCATGACCTCAGCATTCTTGGGGAGGGGTGGCAGCATTTGGGAGTGATCTTTTTTTTTTTTTTTTTTTTTAAATTTTTTATTGTTGTTCAAAACATTACAAATTTCTTGACATATCATATTGGGAGTGATCTTTCTCTCTCTCTCCTCCTTCCTTTCCCTGTCTCCCATCTCCCCCACTCTTTTTTTTTTTTTTTTTTTTTTTGGTTGGATTATCATTTTGAAGTGTTAGGAGAAGGTAATTCCAAGGGGATTATTTGGGGGTACAAAAAAATCATATTTTGAAAATGAAGTTTTAAAAGGCTTTTCTGTTGGTAAGGGCTACTTTTTAAAAATACGTTGCTCACTACTCATCTGGTCTGTAGCTTCAACTTTCTGCTCTGTGACTGCAAGTTATGCCCACACAGGACTTTTATTCTGAGTTCCAACCCTTCAGTTTAACCCCATCTGGATGTTCCCAGGCACCAAAAGATCAACAGGTCCAGTATGTCCCCTTATGTTCTTCCCACATAGCTCTGAAAACATACCAGAGTCTAATGATCACCAACGTAGTCCAATGGCTATACTCTCTAGGTTTGAGTCCTGGATATCACTTACTAGCTTTGTGACCCTGTGCAAATTATGTGACTTTTCTGTGCCTGTTTCCTCATCTGTGAGTGATAATAGTAATAGTGATTACCTCATAGGATTGTTACGAGGTCAAATTTTCTCTCTCCCTCCCTCTCCGCCTCTTTGTGAAATAGATTGTGCTGGCACAGGGTAGGCACCACATAAAAATCAGCTATAGGTAGAACTCCTTTATTTCCTGTCCTGGTTAGTGGGCCACATTGATCCAGCTACCCAAACCAGGGGTGAGCCTCGCCCTAACTCTTCCATATCCAGTTCCACAACAAGACAACCATTGAGTCCTTCCTGTTTCTTTCCACCTCCATCCATTTCTGCCCTGGATTGGACCTTTGTTTTGTTTTTTTCTTCTTCCTGAGCAACCTGATGGGTTAGTGACTGGTTTAAGTCTTCCCCTTTTCTTGTTCTCTATTTAGCCCCCAGTAAGTTTTCTAAAATGCAAACCTCATCACTTAACGCTCCTGAGTGCCTTTCGGATCTCACAAGAGGAACATCAACGCCAAGCGAGGGCTTCAGGGTCTGCCTGCTCCCTTCCCTTCCCGGTCTTTCTGACCGTCCTCCATATCTGCATTTCCTTAACGTCCTCTGCTGCAGATTCTCTGTCCAGTGCCTCCCACCTTGGGTTCCTTCTCTACAGTTCCTGCTGGCAGGTCACCCGGAAAGAAGCTCCTGGCTCTGTCCACTGCTCCTCTGGGGTGCTTATCCGCGGCACTTGTCCTGCTTGATAGTCGTCTGCTGGCATTCTCCGCCCAGACCGCGCTCGTTCTCCTGTGATGAATCAGTCACTCGAATCAGCTTCTGGAAGAGCAGTGCCGGGCTCCCATCGTCAGGTGCAGGTGGTTCTTGGCTTTTTACTGCACAATGACCACTTACATTTAGAGTGAAGAAAGCCGTCTCCATAGTTACTTTATTTGCTGCTAGAGGGGCAGGTTCCTCTTAGCTTTGTTGATACAGCCAGTGTATTCACCCTTTTCTGGCTTCCAAAGTTGGGTCATTTCCTAGTGGAGCAATACCAATGTTTCTTCGTAACGAAGTTTCTGGAAGAGCCCATAAGAAATGTTACTGAGACTGTTCTCAGACCCTAGGAGTCCGGAAGTCATGAGGGGACACGAACTTACTGCCTGAAGCACAGCTGTTAAGACTGTAGGCTTGACCTTCATTTGGTGGGTTCAGAGACAAGAGGGCTTTTGAGTTGCAGCTCTTGGTGGCACAGAGAGGGAGGCGCTCCCTCTGCCCTGTGCGGACCTGCCACGGTGAGGCCCTGGGCAGGCCTGGAGCCAGCTCGACGCTGCCCAGTCTCCAGATGACTCAGGAAAGTGGCTCATATGTGCATGGTTCAGATGGGACTCTGTGGCTCTCATTTGTTGTGTGCATATGAATTAGGCCACAAATTTAAAGAAAAGGTATAGTCTAAAGTAATACTAAAGGTATGATCATCATTTTCCCTAAACTAACAGGTGGATAAGCCATTCGGCGTGCTTTCTGGAGGAAACCAAGCACCGATTGCACAGCTAATGAATCACTCAGATTGCTTATGCCAGTGCCCTGGCTCAGTGTGGGTGGGGGCAGCCGTGAGGAACTGAGTTCTCCAAAGCATGGCGGCTGGTCAACACCAAGAAGGAGGTTCAGGTGGAGTTGGTGGCTCCTCACATCCAAATTCCATTCGCAAAACATGAATATACCTTGCCTAGTAATTTAAGGGTTTTTAGGCAAGAGAATTCTTCAGTGTCAGGAGAAGCACTCTGTGGCTGTATACCGCCAACAATCAGAGAACATTAACCCCTTGTTCTGTGGCCCTTGGGTTTTAAAATGTGGTCAGGTGTTGGGCTTCACTTGAGCCACACAACTTGGACTATCGTTAGGTGCGTGGAGTTTAGTAGTAAAAACCCTGAGGTTCAGGGAGGGTTTTGCCCAGTCAGAGGTTCAAAGCAAGGGTCTCCCTCTCCCCCATGAGGGTTCATCGTGTCCTTAGCTCACAGCAGGAGTGTGCCGGGCAGGGGGTTTTATTTTGCTGGGTCAATATAACGAGATGTACATTCAGGATGCCCAACTAGCTGCTCACTCTGTGTTGGGGAGAGATTCCTCTCTGTGCTTCATTGCATTTTTGAGACTCCCATGAAGGATCAGAGACTTTCACATGGCAAGGTTTGGTCACCCAATCTTTTATTTCTGGTGAAAGTGTATGTGTTAGGGGCAGGACTGGAGAGCCCCCCGGCAGCTGTGGAGGTGAGTTGGCAGGAGCAGGGGTGGGTGCCTGGGTCTATTCATTACTCTCAATGCAAAGTTCTGCTTGCTTAATTTAAAAAAAAAAAATAGGGAAAACTATTGACTGGATTTGTGGGTTTGCTTTTCATCCAAATACAGGGTAATTACTTGATAAGTAAAATGACAGATGCATTCTGTTTTGCTTTAATGTAGTTAACAGGGCTGAGTTGAAATAGTCCCAGAGTAAAGGTTGAAAGGGACTAAATCTCCTTTTTCCTTGCTGCTGCCACCTCCTCCTCTTTCTTCTTCTTTCTCTCCATCTCCTCAGAAAACATTTTATGGTTCTGTTAAACGGCGTCACTCGGGCACCTAAGACCTGCACATTTCTCTTTGGTTGGCATCTGTAAGTTCTAAAACCTCATTCCTGGCCCTCACAGCTCAAGTAGAGGCCCTCCACTCTTTACCCTGCAGTTGTGTTTTTCCTTCCTTCATCTTATTTTTCCAGTTAGCCTCTTCCTTCTGGCTAGAGGCCAGAGTAGATGCCCTGTTCCTTGGGATCAAATTATAAATGGTTATTGAAACCATCCAAACTTGCATTATCTTAGTGTACTCCCTGGAGAGTATTGAAAGAAGGAGGGCTTAGTTATGTGTGTTTTACACATCACAAGGGGCGCATTGGTCTCTCCCACCTGAATGTCAGTGTGGCCCACTGTTCCCTTCTGAGTGCTGTTCTGTGGACCTGCCTCGTTTTTCCTTTGCATTTTAAGCTCTAGCCGTTCCCATAGTTTCTCCCTAGCATGGCTCAGTCTCTCAGTGATTTTTTTTTAAAAAATTATGAATAAATCATATTGTTTATTTCAGGTGGCATTTTTTTCTTTTTTTGGAGCGCAAACAAATTTTGTTCTATTCCCATACAGTGACATTCTAAATGAACCCTGGCCCATGGAGTTGAGGAAGTCAAGAGCTTCATCTTGAGGCTGTGCAGTACTCCTTCCTCTCCCAGCATATTCACTGACGTATTGGCCGGGGGGATTCGCGTGATGCTCTCTGAAGCTCTCCCTTCAGAGCATGCCCTGGATGGTTGTCACCCTGCCCGACACCCCTGGCTCTCAACCCCCTGGAGCTTGTTAGGAGGACAGATGACACATCTTCTGCAGAATATCATGCATCAGCATGTTCAGAATGGGTCTTGGTGTCTGGGTTGCAGCACCATCCTGCAGGGTGGGAACCACTTTTCAAGACATATCGAGTCAAAAGTGTATTTTGAATGGAATTCTGTGATGGTCCTTCTAAAAGTTGTGAGGCATTGTATGTGTGTTGAAATACTATTGTAAGGGTGTGTGTGTGGGTATATGTCTCTGTGTGTGTGTATGTATACAAACACATACACATATGATTCACTGATGTTGTAGAATCAGTAATTGTTTCTGTGGCACTGTTGATATGATTTTGCATGATGCTATCTTTGCTGCTATTATATAGGTTTAGGGTATTTTAACATGCCATTTTCAACATGATATTCATTTGTCATGAACTCCTATTTATCATGAATGAATGAGAAGAAACAAAACTCAAGTTGCAATATTTTTTCTGACGTTAACTTTTGTAGAAACAATATTTGCCTTCATTTGATTCCACATTTTGTATGTCCTTTTATTGTAGAAAAATTTAAGGATATTTAGAAGACAGTCTATTCTACCTTCTTAGTCATGGTCAGAATTCAATGATGCTAACGTTGATTTTCAAGCCAGAGAGAGTCCTG
This sequence comes from Marmota flaviventris, assembly GCF_047511675.1. Lineage (NCBI taxonomy): Eukaryota > Metazoa > Chordata > Mammalia > Rodentia > Sciuridae > Marmota > Marmota flaviventris. The sequence continues at coordinate 103,825,243 of NC_092509.1, read as the reverse complement.
ATTTCTTTTTAGTCATCAAAAAGAGTTTAAGGAATAATTTTAGCTTCAAATGTTCTTATTAATGCTAATTCTCTGAAAATGAAAGTGAATTGCTAACACACTAAAATTTAATGCAAGCTTTGATTAATTTCAGGCTCAATGTATGAATGACACTTTCCAGTGAGGTCATTATGGTAATAGATTAATATTCAATATAAGACCTTTCCCCTCTTTAATTTTTAAAATGCTTCTTTTTTTTCCATATTTTAATCAGTATCTTAGGGTTGTACATATGGTGGGATTTCCTGTTATATACTCATACACGCACACAATATAACAATATAATTTGGCCAATATCACTCCCCACTATTTCCCCCTTCCCTCCCCTCCTCCCTCCCTTCTTTAGGTGACTGACACATTGAAAGGTTGGGAATTGGAAGAATTAATGTGGAACTTATAAGTGTACAGGTGATCAGAATTCCTGAATGCCTTAATCTATTTTTTTCTTACTTCTTTAGGGACTTTCTTCCTCGAGGGTCAGGCATCGTAACGAGACGACCTCTGGTGCTGCAGCTGGTCACTTCCAAAGCAGGTAATGAGCGGGGTTGTTGGCTGCACCCACAGGGGATGCCTTGGCACCTGTCACCTTCATTGCTGGGTTGGACAATGGAAATGTTCTTGTGACCACCCTGCTGTGGGCCCCTGCCTGCCTTTCTCTCCAGAATGCTCTCTTCCTCGTTGCTCTTATTCCTCTGGTGACATTAAAGGGAAAGTCCTATTTACATACAGATTTTGTTTGTTGTTTTGCTTTTGGAGACTGGACCTTGCTTTGTTGTTTGGGCTGACCTTGAACTTCTGGGCTCAAGCTGTCTTCCTGCCTCAGCCCCCTCCTATTTCAGGGGACTGTTGTTTCACTTGATAGTGTCCTTTGAAGCACAAAGTTTTTCATTTTGGTAAATTCCAGTTATCGTCTTTTTAAATTCATTGCTCATGCTTTTGATGTGATATCTAAGAATCGAATCCTTTGCCAAAATCAAGGTCCTGTTTTCTTCTAAGAGTTTTATGATTTTGCTTTTACATTTAGGCCTTTGATCCATTTTGAGTGATTTTTTTTAAAAAAACTGTTACATTGGTGCATTGTAGTGATGTATATTAGTGGGGTTCACTTTGACATAGCTGGATGTGTGTGGAATGTGATTCGCTCCATTTCAGCCCCCAGCCCTTCCTGGTTCCTCACCTCCCTCCTGATGTTCATTTTTAATTCACTGTGAGGTAATGGTCCACTTCATCTTCTGCTTAGGGACACACAGCAAAATTTATTGAAAAGATACTCTTTTTACATTGCATTATCTCAGCACCCTTGTCAAAAATCTGTTGACCACAGCTACTTGGGTATACATCTGGACTCTGAATTCTGTTCAGTTGATCTTTGTCTGTCCTGTGCCTGTCCCACACTGTCCTCATTACCCTTGCTAAGTTGAGAAGTAGGAGTCCTTCTGCCTACCCCGCACCCCCACCAAGAGTGTTTTGGCTATTCTGGGTCCCTCAAAATTCTACATGAATTGTAGAACTACCTTGTTTTATCCCATAAACACAAGGCTGGTTTAACATCTGAAAGTCAATTAACTTAAGGTGTCATGGCTAGAGTTTGGATATGAGGTGTTCCCCCAAAGCTCCTGTGTTAATGAAGGAACATTCAGAGGTGAAATGATTGGGTTAAGAGAGCTGTGGCCTAATCAGCCCATCCTAGTTCAAATGGACTGACTGGGTGGTAACTGTAGGCAGGTGGGACATGGCTGGTCACTGGGGGTGTGTCCTGGAAGGGGTCTCCTTCCCTGTAGGCCCCCAGCCCTCCTTGCTTCCTGGCGGCCACTAATGGAGTGGTTTCCCTGCACCATGCCCTTCCTGATGAAAACTTGTAGTGCACTTGGAATGAGGGGGAAGGTCCTCAACCTGATAAAGGGCAATATGACAACTCACTAGCTAAGGTACTGAGTGGTGAGAGGCTGGATGCTTTCCCACCAAGATCAGGAGCAGAACAAGTATCTCTGCTCTTGTCAACGTATTCCAACCGTCCTGGAGGTGTCTGATGCTGATAGTATGATTATGTAGAGAGAAAATCTGAAGGAATTCACTAAAATACTATTAGAACTAATAAATGGTTTCAGAAAGATGGCAGGGTACAAGAAAATGTATAAAAATCAATTGTATTTCTATGCACTTGCAATGAACAATCCAAACATGGAATTAAGAAAACTATTCCATCTATACCGCATCAAAAAGAATGCACTGATTAGGAATAAATTTAACCAAAGAAATGCAAAATGGACTATAAAGTATTATTGAAAGAAATTAGAGGAGATCTAAATTAATTGGGAAAACATCCCTTGTTCATTTATGGGAAGACTTAACAATGTCAAGACGGAAATATTCCCCTAATAGACTAATGAATTCAATGCAATTCTGTCAGAATCCCAAATGCTGATCTATGTAAAATCTGATGCTTTTCTGATTTCAGTTTTTAAACTAGCCATCTCAGTCTACATTTGGCTATAGATGAAAATATTTTTAATTGAGCCTCTTGGGTATGTTGGTTATATAGTCATGTGATCTTCATTTTGAAATTGAATACTTAACATGCACATCCTGGGGGCTGAGAAGAGAGACCTATGATCAGAATATCAAGCTTCCCTACCTCTGGGGTCTTCTGTGCGCATCGACCAGGGGGAAATAACCTCACACCTGAGCTCCTTTGAGGGTAACACGGGCCTTTCACTCGCCCCTTCTGCTGCCCACCCCCGTGTCCTGTCCAGGTTCTGATGCTCTCCCCTTGCTCCCTGCCGTTCAGCAAGGGCCACACCACACCACCCTCTCCGTGTCTCTGTTCATGCAAAATGGACTAGAAATTGCTCCCTTCACGTACCCCGAGTGGAGCTTTAGAGCTGCAGCACCCTTTTCCGCTGGTGCCAGCTGAGAACCAGGCTCCATTTTTTATTTCGCCCTAAGTGTTCATGGGGTGATCTTGTGTGACCGTAAGCTTCCATGGATGAGGCTAATCAGAACTGGGCAGCAGCAGCTTTTTGGTCAGCTTTCTTTCCTTTTCTTTTTAAATCACTATAACCAACAGACCTGATAGGAACAATTGGAGGAGGAAAGCTTGATTTGGTGCTCAGAGGTCTGACCTTGGACGGCTGGTTCCATTGCTCCAGGTCCAAGGTGAGGCAGGTCATCAGGTGGAAGGGGGTGGGGAGCAGCTGAGATCACAACAATCAGGAATCCGAGATGGCTCTGCTCACCAGGGCCAAAATATCTATCCCGAAGGCACACCTGCAGTGACCTACCCCTCCAGCTGTACCCCGCCTGCCTCCATCCCTCTCAGTGAATCCATCTAAGGATTAATGCACTGATTAGGTCAAGATGCTCATAGTCCAATCACTTCACCTCTAAACTCTTTTTATCTCACGTGAACTTCTGGGGGACCCTAACATTTAAAGCATAACACATGCCCACTGCTCATGAGGTCCACTGGTGCCTTCAGGTCCTAATTGGGGCCAGTTCCAAAAATCCAGCTTTCTCTTCACTGATTGAGTCAGCAGATATTTATTAAGGAACTATTTCCCGGTGCTAGGCAGACGTCAGTCACTGGGGAGGCTCCTCTGTAATTGGGGAGCAACCACAAAAGAAGCAAAATCAGCAAGCGATGTTAGGGGATGAGGAAGGTGGGTATGCGGCAGGCAGGCTGGTGGGCGTGTAGCAAGCGGCATGGGAGAAGGCGGGATGGTGGGAGCTGCTTCGGTCAGCTCTGAAGTCGGACTAGGAGGCTGCAGGGCTGGAGGAGCAGCGAGTGAGGGGAAGGAGAGGAGGTGGTAGACGGCTGGTGCTGCCCACAGCACTGGTCGGGAGGTGGTGTGGGTCAGGGAGCTCATCGGGGAACACGATAGTGGGTTGCAGCCTTAACGTAGGTCCCACTGGACGGAGAGAAAGGACAGAGAGCCTGAGGCAGGGGAGTCTTGCCCTGCCTTGGTTCAGCAAGCAGCCACAGGCAGTGAGAGCCTAGGGGACCGGGGACTCAGGGCTCTGCTGGTCCTGGGCCCAGAGCATGGGGCGGCAGAGCACTCGAGGAGCGTCCCAAACCTCTGGCTCCCTGGTGTCCGGTCAGCAGTCTTCCCATCCAGCTGTGGAAACCCTCGTAGAGGGAGGGCTGGGCCCAGCACAGGTGCTGTGTGGAAAACTGTAAGGACGAGTAGGTACTGTGTTTTGATCATTAATCAGCATTATCAGCATTTAATCCTTATGAGAACCTTCATAGATACATACTATGGTTCTCACTTTGGAAAAAGAGACCCAGCAAAGTGATGCAATTTGTCCAAAGCCACACTCACTGTGGCAGGAGTGGAGCTTGATACTGGTGTGTGTATGATCCTGTCGATGCAGACTTAAAGTAGGCAAGTCTTTGTGCTTGCTTTTATATTTGCAGAGCACAATGAACATTTTTATAGGATATTTTTAATGTCAAGAAGCATAAACGTGGGAATAGTAAATCTAGAAGTTAGTGGGCTAGTTCATAATTAACCGACCAATTTCCAGCATGATGTCCATTAAGTAAAGCTTAATTGATTGTCTTCACCTGCTGCTGTATTAGTTGCTTGACCAAGCAGCTGATTAGAGGCCCTAAGCCTTAATCTGTATGATTCATTTTTGGGACATTTGGTGCTTAACACAGAGGGACATTCCAAGAAACCATGTCGCATTGGGAGGAAGGTGAGAAAAATCACTACCTCTCTTGTCAGCAGAGGAAAGCAATTAAAGTGATAGGCTTGTGGGTTCCTGCGGATGTGGCGTGGGAGGACAAGAGCTGGACAAAGCCCTGCAGAGGCGTTGGGCGAGGTCTGCAGGACGTGGAGCAAGGGAGCAGGCACAGGGTCATTGTGAGACATGGGACGATTTGGTGGCTTCTTCCAGTGTCCTGCTGAACTGCCTGACGCCAGCTCCCGAGGTCTGACTGGGTGCTTCTTTTCTCCAGTTTGTGTTCAGCGATGCTGGGTGGCAGCTGGAAGGTGGTCTTGCTGGGACTGTTTACCCTATGGAAATTGGCCAGTGCTGCAATCTGGGCTTTCCCCCAACTAGGGAACCAGTTTCTAAGCTCTAACTGGTGCCCCACTGATCTCCTCCTCAACACCCGCTCTGCTTACTGGTTAAATCAAATGTCAAACAGGAAGGAAATGTATCTGGGTATAATAATTTTTTATCAACCTATTGAAGAATCATTGCTTTAAAAAATGATTAATTTGGAAGTTGATATGCCTTCTGAAAGAGAAGGTTTTTTAAAAAAGATTTTGGAACTCTAATCATTCTGCATTAAAAATTACTTTTTTTTTTTTTTTGGTACTAGGGATTGAACCCAGGGGTGTTCAACCACTGGGCCAATCCCCAGCCCTTTTATATTTTATTTTGAGTCAGGATCTCGCTAAGTTGCTGAGGCTGGCTTGAGCTTGGGGTCCTCCTGCCTCAGCCTCCTGAACCGCTGGGATTATAGGCCTGTGCCACTGTGCCTGACTGAAAGGACTTAGGAAACAAATCCGCAGGTCATGGTTGAAGATGAATGATCTTGTCTCCTGGAGAACTTTTCTGTTTTAAAATGTTTCTCGAAATGCTCTTATATTGTTTACTCTGCTTTATTTCAATGGCATTAATGTAAGAAAGGAAGACATTTAAAATAAGAAATTGCAAACGGGTTAAGAGCAGTGGTTCAAAGTACAGAACATTCTGTTTTGTGAAAGATTTCCTTGCTGCTTCCTGCTTTCCTCCATGCCAAGTATTATTAATCCATCAGAATTTACCAGCCTTCATGTTGCAGAAAATGCATGGTGTCAAGTGTCTACATTTGAAAAAAATTGTATATGACTTGTAATTTATTAGTGTTTATTGTTCAGTATTTTGGATTCTTGGTGAGAATTGCTATAAATGATCATTTTAATAAAGAAAGATATCTAGCAACAGAAATCACACAGTTGTTTTGGAGGCACTAGTTGACTAACAAGCTAATGTGGAGACAGAGTTCAGGCAGCAGATCTGAGGAACCCCGGAAGGAGTGTGAAGGTGGAATCTGCCCTCTGAGAGAAGGGCAGTGAGGCCCATCTGCAGGCTGGGCCTCGGGACCACTGAGTGTCAAATGGAACAGCGCCAAAGCAAGATTGAAGAGAGAGCTTCCTACTGAAATAGTCAGGGAATAGCGAAGTCTAGAGAAAAAACTCAGTCTTTTTTTTATCTTTCCTAAGAACCAATACTCCATTGCACTGATCCTGGGTATTTTTTTTATTTTCAGTTTTATTAATTTCACTTCTGATCTTAATCACTTCCTGTCTTCTAATTTTGGAGTTAGTTTGTCCTTTTTTGTCAAAGGGCTTGAGGTGGAGCATAAGCTTATTTATTTGGGATCTCTCTAATATTTTAATGCAGGCCTCAGTGCTATAAATTTTCCTTGGAATGATTTCATACCATCCCAGAGATTTTGACATGTTGTGTCTGTTCTCCTTCTGTTCTCATTTCTCTCTTGACCCATTCTTCATTTGAGAGCATAATTCATCTCTGTGTGGTTATGTGGTTTCTATTAATTTTCTTGATGTTGAATTGTAGTTTCATTACATTATGATCTTACAGGATACATGGGATTATATCATTTTTTTTGTATTTGCTAAGGTTTACTTTGTGACCTAGAATATGGTCTATTTTGGAAAAAGTTCCATGAAGTGCTGAGAAGTGCAGCTGTTTTGGGGTGAAATATTCTGTAGTTATCTATTAGGTTCATTTGATTTATAATATTTTTAGATTGGAGTAGTCTTGATTTTATGTTTTGATGACCTGTCTATTGGTGATAAGGGTGTGTTAAAATCACCTAGTATCATTGTGTTGGGGTCTATCTGGGATTTAATGTCATGGAGTATTTTTTTTTAGCGTAATTGGGTATGCTAAGATTTGGAGCATAAATATTTACTTTCATTATATTTTCTCATTGTATTGTTTCCTTTATCAGGATGTAGTAGCTCCTTTGTCTCTTCTGATTAATTTTTGCTTGAAATCTGCTTTGTCAGATAGGAAACTAGCTACCCATGCTTGTTTTTGGAGTCTACTTGGAGTCATTTTTCACCACTCATGAAAATGTTGCAAGGGTCATTTGTGTGGAATATTTTTTCCATCTATTTACCTCCAGCTTGCGGGTCTTTGCCTATAAGATGAGTCTCTTGTAAACAGTAAATGGTGAATCTTATTTTTTGACCCATTCTGCTAATCTGTCTTTTAAAACACTTTTTTTTTAGTTGTAGATGGACAACATGCTTTTATTTTATTTGTTTATTCTTATGTAGTACTGAGAATTAACCCAGGTCCTCACATGTGCTAGGCAAGTGCTCTACCACTGAGCACAACCCCTGTCCATAATGTATGTCTTTTAATTGGAGAATTGAAACCATTAAATCTCAATGTTAGGATGGATATGTGTTTGTAGTTCCCTGCCATTTTGAGTTTTTGCTAAATTTAATACCATCTTGATTCTTGTTTAGTGAATTCTTTTTCTATTTATCTTTCTCTGTTTGGGAACTTTGGGATTTCTTAGTTCTCTGCATACAGTTTATCTCTGAGTATTCTTTGTAGTGATGTCTTGGTGGTCGTGAATTCTTTTAGTTTATTCTTGTCATTGAAAAATTTTTATTTCCCCCTTGAATTTTAAACTGAGCTTTTCTGGGTATAGTAACCTTGGTTGGGAGAAAAAGCTCCACATTTTATAGATGAGATATTTTAAAGGCATTTGGAGACTAGACTTGAAATCCTGACTTCTGTACAATAAACTTGTTTTCTGGCTTCATAAACTAGACTGCTGCATGCTAGAAATAGTCAGATATTGTTTTTCCAGAGGTTTCGATATATAATTTTCATTTTTATCTTGTAGAAGATTTTTTTTTTTAATTGGTACTGGGGATTTAATCCAGGGTGCTTTACTACTGAGCCACATCCCCAGTCTTATTTTTTATTTTGAGACATGGTCTCACTAAGTTGCTGAGGGCCTTTCGAAATTGCTGAGACTGGCCTTGAACTTCTTGAGTTCTGTTCTCATTTGAATGAACTCCTATCTCAGCCTCCCGAGTTACTGAGATCACAGTCATGCACCACTGCACCCAGCTCAGGAGATTTTTAAAATATAAATTTCAAAATATAAATTCTTTCTTTTTAAAAAATGTTTTACTAGTGCATCATAGTTATACATAATAATGGAGTTCATTTTTATGTATTCATACATGCATGAAATGTAATTTGCTACGTTTCAATCCCTAGTACTGCCACTTTGCCTTCCCCTATTATTTTGTATAACAACACTGAAAAAATTTTAAAACTGCAGATGTCATTTTGTTTTACATTTAGATATCTGAAGTTAATAAAATTTGTTTTTCATTGAAGTCTGCTTTTGCAATGGATTAAATGTTTATTTTTTTTTTCACTCTAAGGAAGTATGCTCATGGCAAAAACAAAACATTTCTTCTTAGCTGCAGCTTTGACCTTTTCTGCTTCAGTGCGGGTTCCCTATTGTCTTCTGTGTAAAGTGCAGGTTATAGATTCATAGTTTCAAGTCCCTTGGATATAGTTACTCTTAAATCTCAATGTGAGAGGATACTCTGTTATTACTGTTCTCTTTAATGGCAGTAATAATTTATATTACCATCCATAATGAAGAAGAGTTCCTTCTTCTCCAAATCCTCATCAGCATTTTTAAAATAATAGCCATTTTTACTGGAGTAAGATAGTATTGTGATTTTGATGTGATTATCCTGATGGCTAAATTATATTGAGCATTTTTTTTCATATATCTTTTGACCACTTGCATTCCTTCTTTTGAGAAATGTCTATTCAGGTCATTTGCCCATTTTTAATTGAATTATTTTATCATTGTTATTAATTTTTTTGATTTCTTTATTTACTCTATTTTGTTATACATTGTTCTTTTGTGTATCCAGTCCTGTCTTGTAGTTATTTAGGATGAGAGGGTAAGTCCCATTTCTGATAATTCGTCATGTTGGAAGTGTCAGTGATACTCAGTTAACTAACCTTTAACACTGTTCATGATCAACATTGAGGAACACAGTGATTTTCACCACTCATGAAAACGTTGCAAGGGTCATTTTGGGGCATTGTTTTGTGGCTGATATGATGAAGAAAATAATTTGATCATTCTTGTCAGGTCAATAGTTTACTTTGAATTATTTGTTACTTCTCCTCTGCCTGTTTTTTTTTTTTTTCCTGCGTATGTGGGGGTAATACATTCATTTGTAGATGCTTCCAAAGTGCCACAGAATGCCAAATGTGTGAGGCATTTTCTCCAAGTTTAAAACATCAGATTAGCCAGCTCTCAGGGGGCCTTCTGAGCTGCCCAGGGAAGCGAAGCCCAGACATCTTTAGGTGACAGAGGTACAAGGTGGATGATGAGCAGAGGCTTTGGGTTGAGAGAGGACCTGGGTTTGTAGTTGTCGAGTGTAGAGCCTCACCGTAGGTTCTACCTCACTAGTCCAGGGGTGGTTACTGGGGTGGTGGGAGATGGGGTTGGAGGACTTGGTCAGGACTATTAATCATTGTGTTGTCGTTTTGGGACTGTTGAAGAGATCATTCAGAGATTGGTCTTCTTGGGAACAATGGCAGAGATGGCAGAACCCCCTACCTGAGTTGACTATTCCATCTTCTCGCTGTAGGTGTACGTATTCCTGGAGTGAGTGCCTTGCCCTCAATTTTTCTAATGGGAGCAGGTGTTCCCTGTCAGACAACGTCAGGACGGAGCGTCTCACATGGGTAGTTGTTGAAATGTGCAAACCCTTCACATAAATCTGTGGTTTAGATCTAGAATTTTGGGTTTAACATTAAATCACTTTAAATACCTTTAACCAATATCCAAGGCGAGGGTTAGTTGGTAGCCAGGGAGCGCGTGGGTGGCCTTTGGGCTTGATGAGAGCCATTGTAAGTGTTACTGAGGCCTGAGGCTCCCACCTTTGAATCTCCACAAGATCGAAGGGGCCTGGGGGCTGCGCTGGGCTGGGCCGACTGTCCCTGGTGGCTGGCCACCCCTCTGGGTGATGGTGATTCTGAGCTTTAGACTAACATGATTTTAATCATGCCCAACACTATGCAGCTTGCTGGACTGTTGACACACGTCCATTTCAGTTGGTGGCAGGGTGAGATGACCACACAGTGGCAGCTGTTGGAAGTGAGATGAACAGGCCTGTTGCTCTGGTGGGCGGGGGAGTGCAGGCCCTGTGAGGGGGTCATGTGTGGATCCAGACTTGATTTCCCCTTTGTGCCTCTAGACTTATCTCCAGTCCCAGAGGAGTTGCCATCAGGAGGACCAAGGGGGGAGCTGTCCCTTGGTTGCTTTTCTCAGCAGTTTCGTGTGTCTGTACGTTGAGGAAGGGGAGGTGCAGTATTCATCAAGGTTTCTCATTAGACAAGACTTAGATATATTTTTAAAACACGACTTGTAGTTTGCAGTTTTAAAATTTCATCGTTAAGAGGCTGAGGGGGGAAAAGAGTCTTTCACAGCAAATACTGAAATTATTTTATTTTACTTCACTCTCAAAAGTTTATCAATAATAATTTTAGGAATATTAACAGCAGCAGCATCCCTTAGTACTGATGGAGAAGTTCAGGATCTCTCTAATAATAAAGTAGTTAAGCAGATGAGATGTGTTTCCTTGGACCCCAGCCTGCTGTTTCTGTTCCCATTTTTCCTCTCTCTCCTCTCTCCAGCGCCCAGGGCTTCATATTTCCTATGCACCTCTCCTACCTATTCCTCCCTCTTGGTGAGGCCTTCGCCAAAGCATCTGATAAGTGCATTTACACTCGGATACAAGTAACTGATACAGTTTAAAGTGTTTCTATCCCAACGCTCTTTGCATTTTAGCAGAAGCATATGAGAAGCCTTGCATGCTACAGAGATTATTCTCCACCAGTGGAGTTCTCGGTTGGGATGGGGGATTCTAAGTGTCACTCATTTGTTCTTAATTTGGGGAGTCTTTTTCATGCTCTTGAAATCACACCACCGAGATGGCTGAAGTTCTGCTTCTGCCCAAGGTTAGCGCCTCTGGTAATTCCATCTTGTGTAAGCTCAGTGTGCTTTATAAATTATTTCTGATCTTTAAAGCACTCTACTTGCATTGAACAGACAGCAACTCAATCTGTTTGGCAGTCAATGAGACAAATACAACATTTAGAGAAGAAAAATAACAAATCTGAAAACACTTTGAAAAGTATCAATGCATTACACAAATGAAAGTTGTTTTTTTTTTTTTTTTTGGTAAATTGCTTAAGATCTGATAATTTGAGTAGTTTCACTAAATTTTTCATCAAGAACCTAATTTATAATGGATAAGGAAAGCAGGAGGAGCTAATACTGAGATGTCTGAAGAACGAGCTGGGTTAAGAAGGCTGGAATTTGAGTGTCAGAGTTAAACCATTGCTTCTAACGTTTAGGTCTGTGTGCTTGAGCACTGAGGGGGATCTGAGACTGTGGTCTGAGCGAGGCCAGCCTTCACATTTTTGCAGATGAGTGAGCTCCTCATTGATCTGATCACCTTGGAGAGAGAGAAAGGAAGGGCAGCTCTTCACTGATAAGATGCGGTGGAAAGAAGCTCTGCCAAGGAAAACAAGTGGCACATAGCTGGCTCCTCTGGGACCCCTGCTAACACGCTTCCTCACGCAGCAGTTTCCTGAAGGAGCCGACTCCTAAGTGCAACCTGAGCAAAGGACTCTCGTGGCTGAACAGCATCCAGATAGAGGAAGTCCCAAGGTCAAGATCTGTAGGCTCTAATTAGATCATGACAACGATTCTATTTCCTAGTATTCAGATGTTCAAGAGTTCTGGAAAAAAAAGTGCAGTTATGGGACTTCCTCAATTATGCAATTTGTTTAGATATATTGGCTAGGAAATGGAGATGTGGCTGGCTTAGATCTCGTCTGGTTTTTATGTTAAAAGAATATCCTTATCATGATTTTTTTTTTCAAAAAAGCATAAACATTATTAAACTAAATTATACATATTTTTTAATTACAGTGAAACCTTAGAAATTTACTGATCGTGGAATAAAAATCTTCCTCATTGTTAAAATAGTGTTGTTAGCATGGGAAAATGTGGAGCATATTTTAAATATTGTAGGAAAAATATTATTAATTAATGTACCAGAAATGGAGACATCTCATCCTACCAGTATCCGCTTCTAGTTTTAGCTGCACATATGAATGCGGATGTTAGAAATATTCTCTAAGGTCAGGAGGGCACCAGGAGTACTGTGGGGAGAGTGGAGCTGGGGTACAGGATGAGGGAGGATAGCAACTGAGCAAGGTAAAAGATGTTCGAGGGGCTGGGGCTGGGGCTTAGTGGTGGGGTGCTTGCCCTGCATGCGTGAGGCACTGGGTTCGATCCTCAGCACCACATAAAAATGAATAAATATATTGTGTCCATTTACAACTAGAAAATATTTAAAAAAGATATTCGACATTGGTGGGCTTTAGGGAAATGCAACCACAGAGTGCTCTGACTGAACCCCCACTGGACGGTATAAGGTTAAGAAGGCTGGTCACAAGTTTAGGCTAGAACATGGAGGAACTGGGGCTCAGACACGGTTGGTGTGATGTGCACAATGGCACAACCACTTTGGAAAATAGCTTGGCACTACCACCTGGCCCAGCCTGTCTATTCCCAGGTATTTACCCACGAGAAATGGATGCATTTGCCCTTACAAAGCCTTATACACAAATAGCCCCAACAATCCAAATGATCATCAACAGGGGGATGGGCAACAAACTGTGGATCATCCACACCATGGAACACCCCTTGGTAATAAAGAATGAGCAGGTGCATCATGCACACCTAGAATGCCCAGCCACTGGGAGGTCGACGCAGGAAGATCTCAAGTTTGACGTCAGCCTGGGCAGTTAAGTGAGACCTTGTCTCAAAATAAAAACAGGGCAGAGGATGTTTGTCTAACATTCACGAAGCCTGGAGTTCAATCCTCGGTACTGCAAAAAGAGAAAAATTAAAAACAAATAAAAAACATAAAAAAGGAACGATTGATTGTGCAGATTGAAAGAAGTCAGGTTTTAAAAACAAAGTGCATGTGATATATGCTTAGTTTCATATAGAATTCTAGAAAATGAAATTTGCATGACGAGAGCATATTAGTGGTTTGGGGAGGAAGATGGAGTGCTTCTGAGGGAGGAAGGGCATGCTGTGTCATCCACTTGGTGATGTTTTGGGGTCTACAGTCTGGGTTTGCCAAAGATGTTAGGTCATAAACACACGTGACAAGTCACATAACTTTTTCCTAACCTTAAGTTCTCCCAAAGATACTGTCAACCACTAGCTGCTGTTTTGTTGAGTCCTTGGTTCAAATAAGGAAACCTCGTGGTTGAATGATCAGTTCTAAGTGATCTTGATGGTCCCTGTTCTCCTGTTCTTACTTACAGCATGATATCATAACTTTGATAGAACTCACATTTTGATCTCAAGGTGGGAAAATACTGCAAATCTCCTATTCTACCTCTTGGTGAATGTAGGACTTGGATCCTGCATGGTTATTCAGTAGGATGAGGGCCCCACTTGGAAATATGTTACATGTGTTGCTTTGCACCATAAAAACTTTATTTGTTGTACACTTGCTTTTCTGTTCCTAACTGTGCTTTATTTGGCAAACAGATTTCCATTTTCTAAAGATTTAATTTATTTGTAAAGAAATCTATCTCTGAATAATGTTTCCAAAAAGGCAGATCTGCTCCAACTGCTCAACTGAGTACAAGGATTCAGTACTGTTGGTTGATTGGGCAGCTTCCGCCAGTACCTAGCTTACTTGGTGTCTTTTCTCTTCTTTGAAGTCTAGGTAACAGAAGACTAAGTAAAGCACCGTGATTTGACATTTTGACCCCATAGGCAGTGGTTTTTCCCAAAGAATCCTCCAACTTGTTCCTTGCTGAACCATGCATCCAGTTGAACCTTTACCTTAGCAGCAGTGAATGTGGCACTTCTCAGGTTTATCTTTTTGTCTGGAATTCCTTATGTCCCCTTGTCCCCCAGTGCACTTCTGTTGTGGACTGAAGGCCCCCTTCTGTCTTCCCACTCGGTGTCCTCCTTGGTGCTCCTTGGTACTTGGTACGGGCTTCTCTGCTAGCTCCTGTCACACTGCACCATCCCGTGGTATGTAGGTGTTAGCTGATCATTTTGTCCACAAGTTGGTGAACTGCTTGAGGGCAGAGGCCGTCCATATTTGTATTTTAGATACGTAAGTACAGCTTGGGAGAAATGGCAAGAATTTGTAGAGATACTTCTTGATTGGATGGATGGGTCCCTCACCAGCCCCAGTGAATGCCGAGTTTGAGATCTTTTGAAATCCTGCCCCGTTTGAGCTTTACTGAGTGCAAGTTTAGCGGAAACTTATATTCCGTGAAAATTGAATGACATGAAGATTTTATGTAGAGCTTTAAGGGATGGAGTAGTAAATTTATTGGCGATTTTAAAAACAGTTATTTTACAATGTGAATCATCAAATAACTTACACAGTTGCTTCCTTGCTGCTGTAGGAATCAAAGGACTTTCTACGACTAGAAAAAGTAGTATCTTTAAATTTTCAAGTAATGTTGCTCTTTTCTTAGGAAGCTGGTAATTTGTATTTCTCCGTTAATAGCATTGATTTTAGTGCCGACATATGAATAAAACACTCTCCCTTTTACATTGTTTTAATATCTCAATTAAGAGAGGTAGTTATTATATCATGGCTTTTGCTAAGAGAGGATGATGATTCTAAGCATCTACATAATAACTTTTTTGGGTGAGGGAGAAAGGATTTCAAAGCTTTAAAGTATTCAAATTCTAATCAACCAAAAATTTTCACAGGGGGTGGGGATAGAAGGATGTTGGATAATGGGCACTAAAATCCAGTTAGATAGGAATAAGTGCTCATGTCACACAGCGCCTTAGGGTGGCTGTAGTTCTCAACAACTTGTTCTGTATTTTATGAAGAGCTAAAGGGGGAGTTTGAGGTTTCTCAACACAAAGAACTGATTTAAGAAGCTGGAAATGCCAGTTACCCTTTCTGGATCATTATACGTTATACATGTACCAAACTGTGACTCTGTATCCTAGAAATAATGTACAATTATTATATAAACTAAAAATATTAATAGATTTTTTCACATAAAATATGGCCTTATTCTGTATTAAATGAAGGTATCTAGAGGAATCAGATATTTATGTCCTCATGTTTAGGTCTCATTCCTGCAGACTTGTTTTCCTTCGAACGTCATGTGCTCGTTGAATGTGGTATTTGCTGTCATCTACAGGTCACAAACTTGGCTGTTGGGCGTCCTTTGGTAATTAAATGCCACATGCACACATTCAGTTGTGGTGCTCATCCATGGTTTTAGAAAGCGGGGCAAGAACGTCTTGCCCTTTCAATGATGCCAGGTATCGGAGCTTTGGATAGAGGAGGCTTAGGGAGGCCCCCGGATGCGCTGTGCTCAGGTCTGTATTTCTATTGACAGCACCTTGCTGTGTCATTTTTCTTATTAGGCATTTTCAACTAGGGGATTGCCAACGGTCAGGAATGAAGAGGAAGTTTAATCCTGAAGGAAATGTCTTCAGAATAAAGCAGCATCGAGTCCCCGTTAGGCTCTTACTTTGCTTTAGCCAAGTGTGGGACGTGGACGATGACACTATTGTCATCAGTGTCCTTTTCCACATACTCCAGGTTTGCCAGTAAAGCACTTGAAGCCTGTCCTCCAAAACTGCATGCCAGCCGTGTGGGCTGCCCCCAGTACATAACTCAGAGGGACATCGTCCCTCGCATTCTGACATTAACCTGCAGTTAATGAGGTCTTAGATCCCATTAGCTTTGCAGTAGTTAGCTGCTTATTGGTTTATAACAAACTCGTAGTCAACTGTGACCACCAGATCTTTTCTTCATTTGTAGTTTGCCTAGACCCTTTGCTTGTTTTATTAAGGGCGGTACTTTTATGAGCATAGTAAATGCTAAATTTACTTAAATTTGTTAAATTTGAGGGATTTTTCACCCTGTTGAGATAATTGTAGTCCTGATTCTCTTTTCCCACTTGCTTGGAATTCCTCCTTTGTAGTTATAATAAACTTACCATCTAACCTTGTCCCATTTGCTGGGGCTGTGGGGGCACTGCCTGTCAGACAGGGTGAGGGACTTCCTGGAGCAGCAAGAAGATGGTCTCCATTCCCCCTTCTTTGTTTGCTGGGTGCGTGGTATATTGATGTCAAGATGAAAATGAAATCCTACTAAGAGCACAGAGTGGCTGTCGGCCCCAGTGCTCTGGATTAGCTTCGAGGCTCAGTCCACGCAGTGACATGCAGTTCCGGCTGGGGGCACTGCCATCTTGCATCTGGTCGCGTTCCCTCTCCGTTAGCATGCCTGCTCATTCCGCAAGGGGGGGATGAGTCCTTTGTGTTGAGTCCAGAGAGTGCCAAACCACACCAAGAAAACACCCCCCCGGGGGGGGGGTGACTTCCCACGGAAGCATGTTGGCCTTGTGACATTTCAAGTAGGGTGACCAGAGCTGAGGAAACTGGGACGAGGCTTTGTTACACAAGCTTTCCTGGGAAAGCTAAAAATATGTCTTCAGCAGAGAATTAATGAATCACAGTGGTTTGATGCTAAGCAGTTCTGTCTTAATTAGGGATATTTAACTTATTAATGTCACCACAGTCTTGAAGGTAGAGAAGTTCTATTAGAGCAGCTTAAATTGATATTCCCTTTTTAAAAAACCACCTGCTCAGCAAGTCAAGATAGGAATCTGAGGCAGTTCCACGGGAGGCACCACAGCGTGACAGCAGCCTCAGCCCCGCGGTTCCAGTGGGGGGCTCGGACCTCTCCTTCTCTTGTGAATCGGTGTAACCGGATGACTGTCATCTCCAGCAGAGAGTGGCCACCGTAAATGTGCTGCCTGCACGGATGCCGCGGCTGATGGACTGCGGAGTGGCACGAACGCTGTGTGCAGCTGCGCTCCTCCAGGGGTGATGAGTGTCCATTTATAAACCTAAGTCTGATCGTTTCAAAAAACATGATTTCCTAAGATAAGATGCAACCTTTCATGGTTACCTAGGACAATGATGGAGTGATTTTTTCCCCCCAGTACCTATTGAGGGGAGGGGCAGGAGAGTCAGATGAATGTGAGCTCCTATTGCCCCGCAGGAGCTGACAGGCCAGAGGGGGAGTCGACACACTAAGAGTCAAACACTGGAGTTCCTACGACATCCATATGCCCACCCAGGCCCTTCCCATGGCCACACACATAACAACCACAGCTGGCTGCATCTCTGACGGTCTGCAGAGGGGAGAGCAGGGCTGAGGGAGGGCGACGGGCAGCAGGAATGGAGAGTTTTGGGTTGAGCTCTGTAGGTCCAATCTTGATGAGTAGAGTTAGCCAGCTCAGGATGTGTGTGCCCGTGTGTTCGAGTGTGGGTGTGCTTGTGTCTCTGTGTTTGGGAGAAGGAGAAAAATGGAAGGGATGGTCCTGGAAGTGAGTTGGGGTAAAAACTTGCAGGTGAGGCACCTGCAGCGTGTGGTTTGTCTGGTGGGTGTGCAGTGGGGGAGGCAAACCCGAGGGCCCAGGAGCCACCCGGGTTGTTGGCACAGTCACCTTCACATGCTGGAGGATGGCTGTGATGGCGGTGGGGAGGACAGGTGGGACAGAGCAAGACCCAGGACGTGACTGCAGGGTGAGTGGTCTCAGGAGAGCGGCACAGCCCCGGTGGAGATTCAGAGGGGAGTCGAAGTTTTCAGAAAGCAAAATCAAGATAAATAAAAAACCCATCTTATATATTGTTTTTTCATGTTTGTTTCTAGGTACTACATAGTTTCTCTTAATAGATTATATTTTTAAATAAGTGTTTTCTAATGAATTCTCAGGGTGGAATATTATATAGCAGTGAAACCTGTGAGCTGTAGCCACAAGCACCAACACACGTGAATCTTACAAGGGAAATGCTGAGCCGTCAGAGCAAGGCTCAGGAGAAGGAGTTCATTTTTATAAAGCTCAGAGAAAAGCAAATGGGGCTGGGGTGTGACTCAGGTGGTGGAGTGCTTGCCTTGCATGCAAAAGGCCCTGGTTCAATTGCCAGCACCACCCCCCAAAAAAAGAAAAAAAAGAGGCAACATAGACAATGTGTCGTGTAGAGATGTGAGTAATAAACCAGCGCTGGAACAGTGGACCAGGTTAAGGCTGGTGGCTGGCTACGTGGAAGGGAGGTGAGGGAGAGAACAGAGGAGGAGATATGGGAACAGGTGGGACACACTGGCCATCCCGGTTCTTGTATTTGCAGTGTGCTCCTGGGACCTGATTTCACCATGAGTCATTGGGTATGCCGATGCATTTCTTCACATTGTTAAGTATATCAAAAAGAAAATAAAGGAAAACACATGTACAAGTGGAAATGAGCCCACGTTACGCCCTAGTTTCTAGCTGGGTTACTCAGTTGTGGTGTTGATATTAAAGAGAGAGAACTGGAGGTTTATTTGGGGATGAGGATGAGTTGAGGTGCTTGAAGGGCATCCAAGCAGATGGTGATGAAGTCTGCAACTTGCAGGGAAATCTAGGCTAGATATGCAGATCGGTAAGTCATGAATATACAATTGTCTTTCAAACCTAAAAGTGCACAAAGATCCCCAGGAATGCACACAAATAAAGGAGCAGAGAAGGGAATCTTGGAGAAACGGCATTGAAGTGAAGGAGAGGAACCTATGAGAGGAGGGATGGGTGGACAGGTCGAGGGACAACCTGGAGCAGCAGCGTGAAGAAGGAGGGTGAACTTTCTCGAAGGAGCACGGGTTATCGTGTCAGACACAGCTGGGCCATTAGCCAGGTGAGGCTTGGAGTTAGGAGGCTCGTCCTGACCTTCGTGAACTCTTGTCCTGTGCAGTGGGAAAGCAGGACCCCGTCTACAGAGAGCGTAAGGGAATGTTTGTGGAGTGAGTGAGCAGGGGGGAATAGTGCTCCCCAATGACTGTCCTTCTGGTGCATCACAATATGGCCTCGTTAGGAAACGGGCTTTGAAGAGACATCAGGTTAAGATGAGGAATTGCGACCAGGTGTGGCTGGGAACGAATGCATTGACAGGTATCCTCACAACACAGGGAGATGGGGCACACACACACAGGGAATGCCATGTGACAACCGCAGGACACCAGGAATTGCTGGCAACCACCCGGAGGTGAGAGGACGGCACGGAGCAGCTTGTTCCCGAAAGCCTTCAGAGAGCGTGGCCCAGCCGGCACCTTGGTTTTGGGCTTCTAGATGCAGAGCTGTGGAAGAACAAACTTTCTGTTTTAAGCCACCCAGATGGTGACATTCTGTTAGGCAGACCCAGGGAACAGTGGTGAGTGGCAGCGAGCGTGTGATCAGGTAAAGGGGAGCTCCGCTTCTTGCAGGAAAGCTGAGACGGAGCACATTTCCAGATGAGGGAAGGAGTTGGGGGAATGGAGGTCCTTCATCTTCACAGGATGAAGAGAAAGGAGAAAGTTTGGAGCACGATCCTGGAGGTCCCAAGAGGACAAGGTCTCAAAAGCCCAGTCAGTTTCTTGGCTTTGAAACAGAAATCGTGTACCCTGTGACTGGAAGAGATAAGACTGGAGTGAGACAGTAGTAGGTTTGTAGGAAAGAGAATGGAAAGTTAAGAAAGAGCGTCTTATATGACTTTAATTTTTTTAAACAGTAAGTTCTGCTGAGGATGAGAGCAGACGGAAAGTTGAGATGGAAGCAGTAGCAAAGGTTTGGAATGGTCATTGAGGATTAGGAAGCTGACCAGAGACCACCTATAATTGACATCTGGTGCCCTGGAATCCCAGATGGGTTTGGAATGGAAACCATTAATTTGTTTGAAAATTGGCTGCACTGATGTGAGCCATCTCTAGATGGCGCTCAGACTCCAGAGTGTTACAGCAAGAGAAGAGGCTTCTACAGTTGGGGTTTTGTTAGGATGCCATAGAAAGATAATGGTGCTGAGGAGGAGAGATGAAGACGCTGGTGAGAGGATGGGTCACATGACCAGCCACGCTCTCCAGGTCAGCTAGAGAGGCAGAGCGGGAGGGCAGAAGGGAGTGACTTTGAAGAATGCAGTAACCTGGCAGTCATGAGAAGAGCCAGAAACACTCTTGATCCTTGTGTTCTTGACAGGGTATGGCATTGCTATCTCTGAATATCGTATACACTAGAGCACAATGCAAGATAACAAGTGTTGGCAAGGATGTGGAGAAATTGGAACCCTTGTGTGTTACTAGTGAAAGTGTCAAATGTGCCAACTGCCGTGCAAAACCATTGGGCAGTATTTTGAGAAGAACACAGAATTGCCATATGACACACAAATTCTTTTTCTTGGTATACACTCGAACAAATTGGAAGCAGGGACTCAAATAGATATCTGTATACCTATGTTTATATAAACATTATATACAGTAGCTGAATGGTCGAAACACCCCAAGCATCCGTCCACAGAAGAATGGATTAACAAAATGTGGAATATTCATACAACAGAATATTATTCAGTCATTAAAAGGAATTAGTCCTGACATGTGGTACAACGTAGCTGAACCTTAAAATGTCATGCTAAATGATAAAACATGATCTCACTTATGTGAGGTACTAATGATAGTTAGATTCATAGAATGGAAAGTAGAGTCGAGCGCCAGGGGTCAGGGAGGGAGAGGATGGTAGTCTGTGTTCAGTAGGTTCAGAGTTTTGTTTGGAATGATGAGAAGGTTCTGAAGATGGGTGGTGGTGATGATTTCCATCTTGTCTTGGGCTGTGCTGTGGTCTGAATGTGTCCTCCAAAGTTCACACGTTGGAAGCAGTCCCAATGCAACCATGTTGAGAAGAGGGAACTTAAAGAAGTGATCGGGTCACAGGGATTCTGCCCTCATGAGTAGACAAATGTCATTGGAGGAGGGGGTTCTTGATCTCAAGAGCAGACTTGTTAGTCTGTGGGATTCCATGACAGCAGCGCAGCCCACCAAGGCTGCTATGAAGAAGTACCAACACGAGGTGGCAGAGTTCTTGAGGGGCCAGCTGGGTGAGTTCCTGGCTCAGACTGACGTCATCTTGTTGTGTTCTCACACGGTGGAGACTGGTGGGGGGTTAGGTTGGGGGAGGGAAGGGAAGAGGGATTCTTTGTTTTTACAAGGTCAGTATCCCATGATGAGGACCCCACCCTCATGTTCTTATCTAACCCTAATTATCTCCCAAAGATCTTGCTTCCTAATATCACATCAAGGGTTTGGGCATCCGTTATGGATTTTTTTGAGGCGAGTGGTTGGACAGAAACATTTATGACAATTACATGCCTTGTACATGTGCTTAATGCCTTGTGCTTGTGCTTAATGTCACACTTAAAAGTGATTGAAATCTCACCTTTCAGAATGGTGATGATCCAAAATACAGTACCAAACGCTGGTAAGAATGGGGACTAGTGAACTCTTGCTCCTGGCCGGTGGGAACTCAGGTAGCACAGCCCCTCAGGAGCTGGGGGGGATTTGGCTTCTTATCTTGTGATACAGCAGTTGTGCTCCTTGGTATTTATCCAGATGAGTTGACAATTACATTCACACAGAAACCTGCACATAAATGTTAACAGCAGCGTCATTCATAATTGCCAAAACCAAAAATAACCCAAAATGTCCTGCAGTAGGTGAATGGGTAAGTCACCAGTGGTGCGACCAGACAGCACAGTGTGACTCGGCACAGAAAGGAGATGAGCTGTCGAGCCATGGAGAGACGTGGAGGAAACGCTAATGCACATGACTGAGTGACAGAGGGCAAGCTGGCAGGGAAGTCACGTGCTGCATGGTTCCAATGGCCTGGCATTCTGGAAAAGGTGAAGCAGTGGAGACAGTGAAGAGACCAGCTGTCACCAGGGGCAGGGGAGAAGGGAGGATGTAGAGGCAGAACTCGGGATTTTTAGGGCAGTGAAACTATTCTGTGTGATGCCCTAATGGTAGGTGCGTGCCATCCACCACCCACCTGTCCAAGCACACGGAAGGTACAACAGCAAGCGTGAACCCTGATGTGGACTGTGGACTCAGGATGACAGTGACGTGTCACGGTGGGTCCATCACTTGGAGCACGTATAGCACTCTGGCGCTGCTTAGTGCCTGTGCTGAGCAGGAGTAGAGGAAATCCCGACTCCCACTGTGTTTCTGTGAACCCTCAAGGCCTCTTAAAATACAATATCACTTTCCTGTGAACTTCCTTATGATCATATGTGACTACACACCAGTGAACTCCACATCCCGTGCGACCACAGGATGGGACCCTAATTAGACTAAGTTACACTCCATGTATGTGAGATACGTCAGAATACTCTCATATATATCTAAAGAATAAATAAAAGTAAATATATTAAAAGTGGTTAAGGGCTGGGGTTGTGGCTCATCCAGCATGTGTGAAGCACTGGGTTCGATCTTCAGCACCCCATAAAAATAAATAAATAAAGGTATTGTGTCCATCTACAATTAATTTTTTTAAAGTGGTTAAAGTGATACATTTTACTACACACACACACACACACATTTTTTTATCACAGAGAAAAATCCCTAAAATACTAGAGAGGTTTTTTTCAGTTGTCTCCTATCCACAACATTTGGATTGATGCAGTATACCAAACAACTAAGAATTGTCCTTTGCGTTTTTGAGTGTTCTAGGTACAACCAGTAAGTTGAATGAGCAGGCCTCGAGGGGCAGCAAGGCCTCTGTCCCCTGGGGACCCCACCATGGCACTGTGGGCAGGCAAGCTTGTTGGTACTCTGACTGTGGAAAGCTTTCTCTTCTCACGATACCTTCCGATACCGTCTGTATGTTCCTCACACCAAGCCGTCCTCCAGTTCTCTGTGGACACCAATTGGTTGTCCTGTGGTTTAATTCAGTGGTGGCACTAGCTATCTGGAATTAGCTGCCAGCCCACAGCTTATGGGCTCCTTCTCATAGAACTGCCCCCGCGTCAGATGCCAGTCTCCTGTGGGGGGTCCCAGGTGACCCACGTGCCTGGGTGACTTGGCCACCATTGGGGGTTCATGCAGCCCCTCAGTTTCAGGAATTTGCTGTAACTGTTCGTGGAATTCAGGGAGACACTGGCATTTAATGGCTAGTACAAAAGCTGTTACCAAGAATCAAGATTTACAGCCTGAAGAGGTGTGGAGTCCGACGTCCAGAGGGGTCCCCAGCACGGGCGCTTCTGTCCCTGTGGAGCCAGGTGCACCCTCCCTGCATGTGGATGCATTCACCAAACTGGAAGCCCCTGGAACCCCTTCTGTTACGGTTATTATGGAAATTCTGTGACAGACAGGGTTGATCAAGTTCTGAAGCATTTGGGAGCCCACTACGGGTGCCCTCAGGAGCACTAACTCAGGTGTGCAAGAGAGGGGGGTTATACACACTCCTTACTCCCATGGCTCAGGAAATTCCAAGGATTTTAGAAGCTCCATGTCAGGAACTGTGAGCAGAGACCAAGCACGTCTTCTTACTGTGGCGCGCTGAGCACCTGCACTACCCTGTTACTCCCTGTGGAGGGCCTGGGTCTCCCGGGTGGCACTCCTGAACAATGCTCCGATGTGTCTGTTCCCACATGGCTCGGGAACACTCAGGCGCTCTGTCCTTTGCCCTGGTGGTGTGTTCATGTAGGCTGGACAGTCCACTACCACGGGATTGAGCCTTCCCTGCCCGAGTGCACCAAGGGTGTCTCAACTGCAAGATGTCGGGCCTTCTGGAAGGTCTTCCCTAAGCTCGAGGATGGATGAGGATGTCTCCCTCCCCTCTGTGTGCAGGGCTTTGGGTGCACTCTTGCTCATGTCCCACACAGGCAATGGAATTTGGGGTTCCCCAGCATGAAGCAGGCTGGCTGCGAGATAAAGCTAAGAGGCAGCAGAGAAAACCACACACAGAAAGTAATTTTAGAACGCGAGGGCCCGACGGCTCTTCAGCCTTGGGGGTTGACTTCCATACGGGAAAGAGCGCGAGAGCCTGCATTTGCTTTATTTATATGGGGGAACTTCAAAGGCTTCTACAAAATGTTCTTCACCAAATAAGGTCGTAGATGGGCTGTTCAGTTCCCAACAGGTCACACCCCCTCTGGAGCAAGGGGATCAGTCTTCCTCATGAAGTGAAGACAGAGGTCACGTGCATTGTGCAATCCGTTAAGTGAGAGGAGCCACAAAATAGCTTGCAAAGCCAAACCAACATCTCCTTGGCTCAAGGCTGAGTGAAGACTTCTCAAGTAGCTCAGGGGTGGCTCCCCAAGTGCATGGGTGCTCACTGGTGCTGAGCCTTTCACTGCTCTGCAGTGTTGAGAGGGTCCAGGAGGAGAAGAGGATGGGTTTGGAGGCATTTCCTTTGCTAATTCTGTACGTGGCAGTGGTCTGCGGAAGATCACCTCCTTACTAATGGTTCCATGAGGAGGCCGGTTGGTATGGTGCAGCGACCTGAGCTCTCATATCGCCACCTTTTGGCCTGTGCCTTTATCAAGAAATCACTTATTCTCTTTGATCATCGCTTTCCCTGAAGTGGTTTTGAAAACAGTCATGTCCTTTACAATAGGGCTGGAGGTCCTGGAGCAGAACTATGACCAGCACGTACAGGGAGTGACCAGCAAGCCTTTGCTGTTGTTGTTGTCAAGACAAGAACAGGAGCGCAGTATGCAAATGAAGGCGCTTTGCCCCGGCGGAGCTGGGAGCAGTGCCTTAGACGCTTCTCTGCTGTGGCAGCCCCAAGGAGTGTGATTGTGACCACAGAAGCTCAGAGCTTACGTTTTTTGTCCTGACACTACAGATGTTGGTCTCCAGGGATTTTTATAGCAGGAGCAGAGGGAAGTCTGCTCTTGTGTCATGTCTGTTTCCTGAGCTGTACTGAGTTAAAAATGGGAGTAAGTTTATTGTAGTTGACACCCCCCCCCCCCCCCCCCCCCGTTGGAACAAATAAAAGATCACCACTTTGAGGCAAACTTCAAAGAGCACATGCAGGTAGGCTGCTGTCGTGCTGTCTGCACGTGAGCTCGGCTGGTCACAGCTGGCGCTAGTGGCAGTGTCTGTCTTCGTGCATTTGCTTCTCTGCTGCTGGAAAAGCTGTTTCTGTTGCTGTCATAGTAGTTGACTCCAGGCAGACATTGTCTAAGGCTCTCTGTACATTGACTCTCCAAAACCTCACAACGGTTCTATAAGGGAGGTGACCTTATCCTCGTTGCTGTTAGTCTCATTTTACGCAGAGAAACAGGCAAAGTGAAATTACTGTTTACTCGGGATAATAAACACTACCCATCTTTCAGGGTTTCTGTGGGTCTTGGCATGAGATAATGTGTCTGTGAATAAAAGCTTGGTGTATGACAGATTTTAAGTCATTTGAAATCTACTCTAAAGGTTAAGAGTTAGTAATTATAGAAGTCAGTATGACTTTGGAACTTATATTTGGGCAAAGTCACATGCTTGCATGGAAACAGATGAAACTATCTCTGCTAAGTGCTTGTTTTTTTCCTGTATTCTCCTGTCTTCATATTGATGAACTATTGTAAAGCACAAAAGAAATCTTATCTTAAAATAATTTTCTAAACAATCCAGTAATAAACTCAGAATTATTAAAGAGTAATAGAGGTAAGGCTATATCTATTCAAAATTTTACAGATGATACTTTAAGGAAACTTTGACTTTATCAGCTATTTGAGATATTATTAAGGATTCCCATTCTACGCAGAAACTGAGGCACAGAGAAGTCATAGGTTAACTAGAACAATAATAGCTATTTTCTAAAGTTTGGGTGGGTATTGATAGGAGTTAATATGTGTTAATTCATATTCTGACTTATGCCACAAAATATGTCACAAAAAAAGAGTATGCATATAAAATGTTTTTGGATTCCAGTTCGACTGGAAATGTGATAAATGAAAAGACTTTTTGGTAAGAAAAATAATTACCCTCAAAGTGATCTTTTGGTTGAGAATGAATTTCTATATACATACAGTTTTATCTTATGTAGGTGCTGTATTTTAAAATCGGAGGTATAGTCACATTCCACAATGGGATCACAAGGGCAATATCACATATATGATTTTGTGCCATTCTTCTGACTTTTCACTGGTCATGGTTTGACAGTAGCCATCAATTAGCTTTTCCTTTCTTCCTTCTTCCTTTCTGAAGCTTTGAATCCAGGGCCTCCTACATGTTGGCAAGCACTATACCACCGAGCTATGCCTACGACCCCTAGTTAGCTCTTTAATGCTGATAGAGAATAATCAAGTAGCTGTCATCAGAATTCAGTTTTAATTTTTGTGGAAATCTTTTTCTCATAACAGGTTACAAAATGAAGTGCTTGTCCAATTTCTGTCATTATTTTTAGGTTGATCATTTTAAAACAATCTACTGTTTTATATTCTTCCTATGAGAAGAACACTGTGCTAATTATGTATATGCATTATCTCATATAATCTTCAACCTTTATCTCATATAATATTCAGGGTGTGTTTGCTTATATTCCTCTATTAGTGTTTTATGCATTCATTCCCCAGACACATTTTTTAAAGTCAGATATTGCTATTTGCCTGGTTGATTTGTACCCAGTTCCCTTTTGCTATTTCTTTTCGGTGCTTTTGTTAATCTCTTGTTTGTAGTTTAAATGCTCTGTCTTCTTGGATTTCCCCCAATTCTGTGTGTCCTCCTAAATCTCAGATTCTTCCCTTTCCATAAATCCCTTACAGCTCACCCCAACCCGAAATGACTTTTCCCTTTGAGAAATTCACTTGGAACCCAGGTGCATGATTCAACTGTCAGTTACGCATGACAGTGTTTTCTATCCTGAAATCTTATGTAAGAATTTTGCTTAATTTTCACAAGTTTATCTTCTCCAACTTGGGTAAGTTCTTCAAGACTGAAATAAAGCATAGCCCATCTATCTCTCTGGTAGTAGTTCCTTGGTAATAGATTTGCATATGGCCAGAAAACTTGACTTGTCTTTTAAGAGGATGCTTGAGATCACAGAATGGAGACTGGTCTGGGCTCTGTGCCCTACAATGTGTGATTGAAGGATTGCTCACCAAGGAAAGAGGAGACCTTATCACAAAAGCCAGGACAGGTTTGGGAAGACTGACAAGGAGATATTTTTGTGGCATTAAGCTTTTTACTAAAATGAGGTCCAGAGAGAGGTGGTATGTGAGAGCCTTGTCCTGAGCTAGTCGCTATAGCTGATTAGACCTGCAGGGGATGTGAAGGCTCATGAAAAGATACTAAGAATGACCTCTTAAAGGAAGGCCTCGGAAAATTACGTTGTTTCATGTGGCACAAAGAAAAAAACAGGGAGTTGAGAAACACCAGAGGAGCATTTATGACCTCAGAGTCTCTGAAAACAGGAAAAAGTAGTTCAGCTTTAAATTGGAATCAGTGATTCACCTACTTATCCTCTCGGTCCTTCCCAGATCCCTAGGAAATGGGGAGTCGCTGTAGAAGATTCAGTCCAACTGTGAACATGACAGCACTGCCAACAAGACCCGTGCACACAGCTGCCGTGCTGTGGAATGTGTCTCGCGTTATATGAATATTTTGGATCATGCTACTCAGGCTCCTGGGTTTTGATTTCCTTATCTATAAAATGAGAGCATTGGCTTTGATAGAGACTTAGACCTGTTTCTGCCTATAAATCACAGAAGTAGTATGTTCACGAGGCCCTAAAAAAAAAAAAAAAAATAGAGCAGAAAAGTGTTACTCACAGAGGAGTAATCAAAGAAGGTTCTTTAGTGGAAATGGTATTTGAGTGGGCCCTTGTTAGGTTATGTTTTGATAGGCACAGATTGTAATCGTGATAATGATATGTTCCTGCAGGAAAGTCCGTGGAGTGGAATTTTATCTATGGATACCCTGAAATTGTTTACAAAAC
The DNA here is from genome assembly GCF_047511675.1 of Marmota flaviventris. Lineage (NCBI taxonomy): Eukaryota > Metazoa > Chordata > Mammalia > Rodentia > Sciuridae > Marmota > Marmota flaviventris. Next base: position 103,797,322 of record NC_092509.1, on the reverse strand, counting down.
TCTCTTAAGTTTGTACATTTTCTTGGGGAGGAGTTCCACCGCCTTACCTCGGTGGCCCATGACCTAGGCACATGGGTCATGGTCCAGAGTTCGGAAGCAGCCATGATCCTGCACCTGGGAAACGTCCCTGTCTGGGGAAGGAGTGGCAGGTAGAAGGTAGAACAGGGAGAAGGGAAGTTGTGAAGAGCTGGGAATTCAGAGCCCTAGGCAGGCAGAGCTTGAAGGAGTGGGAAGCATGGCGTGGGAGCCGACCTGTCTGGATCGGAACCCTGGGTGCCCTCCCCTCCTCGTGTGATTTCAGGCATTTTATTTCTTCTCTCTGGACCTAAGGCCTTGGCTATCTAGATTGCTCCATGTTCATTTAAACTTACTTTCTTTCTTTTTCTTTTCTTTTTTTAAATTAGGGGTTAACTGTGCTAAGTGTCCCCTTTCATTTATTGTTTGGTGTGACACCAATTCCCCAGGCCCACTTGACTGGTCGCTGGGATGACTGGTGACTGGAGACGACATGGCTGACCTCTGGTCCTCACAGCAGCCATGAGAAACCCGCCATTCTGCAAAGGAGGGACCGTGTGTGGGGGAGGGGAGTGACCTCCCGAGTCCTGGGAGGAGGAAGGGAGAGCCTCCAACGCAGGCCCGACTGCACACAGGATGGGACAGGGTGTGGTGGACTGTGCCAGCATCAACCAGGGAAACCCACTGTCCTTGAAGGGGGGACTTGAACAGGACTGGTGCATGGGGAGAGGGGTGATGCAGGTCTTTCTAAGGGCTCTTCCCGACCTTACTTGGCTCTGAGAGGGGTCGTTAAATAACAGGGTATCTTCAGATCAGGGGTTCGCACCGTGACACCTGCAGATGCCCGAGTGGGAGCCTCATTGTCACTGAGGTCACATTTTTCCTTGTGATGCATAAGACACTTGTCTTTTTAAGCAAGGTGATTTTTACTCCTCATATAGTTTCCACTGATGGTTCTTTTTCCAGTTCCCATGATTTCCTCTATTTCACAAAGTTAATTGATTACTTTCTACATTCGAGTCCCTTTAAAGGAGATGAGTGTCCTTATGAGAGTTTTCTATTAATTGGGCTTCCGTTAAGAAAATTGGGGCTGGGGCTCAGTGGTAGAGAGCTTGCCTAGCACATATGAGGCACTGGGTTTGATCCTCAGCACCACATAAAATAAAATAAAGGCATGCTGTCCATCCACAACTAAAAAAAAAGAAGAAGAGGAAGAAAAATTGGTGACTATTAGCTATGGGCTAATTTACCTGCAAATTGAGATAATAAACAATACTGAGTTTCAGATCACAAGTATTTTCTTTTATTAGATACCTTTCTATAGATTTTTCTAAGTGGGGGATATTCTTACAAGATTCCCTTAGAATAAAAAAAAAAAAAGTCACTTAAGGGATACCTTAACAATTTTATTTATCTCCACTAATTGGGACAATACTTAGTTCTATTTTTTTTCCTTTTTAAAGCTTTTTCTGATATAGGCTGACTCCGTTGTCTGAGTCGGGATGATTCTTGCCACTTATGAAACAAATGCGATTTGTCTGAGGAAGTTGCTTTGCATTTTAGCTTTTCACAATCAGTTGTGACTATTGTGCTTAAGAATTTGTATGATATTTACAAGATAAAATGTTTGCTTCCACTTTACAATTTAAAAGTATGTTCTCTCTTTACCAAGTCGTGCCACACTGACTGGTTGGACGGTGCCTGGCAATCCCTGGTTGATGACGATCATTTTTTGTAAGCCTCAGCAACACTGACATGATTGCTCTTTGGGACAGAGTTTGGAGGAGTCATAAGGATCTTCACTTTTTGTTAAAGTCTGATATGTTAATCGGAGCAGGCATTCATAAAGAAATGCTTATACTTTAGCCTCACTGTGCTGTGTGTGTGACCCTGGGCCAGAGGAAGAGGCTTCTTCCAAATGATACTACAGAGAATGCTGTAGATAAAGATTCCAAAATACACTTGTTTCGTAGAAATTGACAAGATGATTCTAAAATTCACACGGAAATGCAAAGGACCCAGAATACCAAAACAACTTTGATAGATAACAGCAAAGTTGGAAAATGAACACTACCTGATTTCACAACTAATAAAGCAATAGTAATCAAAGACATTGGCATAAACGTAAGTAGATTCATGGAACAGAACAGTTAACCAATGGACCTATACATTTCTAGACAGGTGATCGCAACAAGGGTGGAAAGGGGATTCGGGGAAAATGCTAGACTTTTCCAACAAATGGTCCAGAGAAAGTGTAGATGTAAATACAAACATGAGCTTCCATTTATACCTCCCACCGGATGCAAAAATTAAGTTGGTTTTATTTCCAGCTCATAACAACTTCTAGGAAGTCATCATGAAGACATCTGAGGAGGTTAGCAAATATGCCGAAGATCTCTAAATATTTAGGTGAAATGGTGGCGGCAATTTGTACGTTGAAGTGCATACTCACGATTTTTTTTTTTTTTTTGTCAAGAAGTTGAGATAGTCTAATATATCCACCAATGCATATTGTAGCTGTTTTCCTTGAAAATAGTTTTTGGTTAATATTTATATACATGTAGTTCTGATATGATTACTACTTAAGTCTCATTTTGGAATTTCATTCATGTCTTAGGGTTAGTGGGGAAATAACGGTTTTCTACTGTATTTCTGTATTGAAATCCAGTTGAATTTTCATGACAAAATCCTGTTTCACTTTTGATTACTCTATACGATTTTGCTTGGCAGATCACTTTATTTTTTGTATTATTGAAACAAGGAATGACATTGAGTCACTTGCTGCTTCTGAATTTGTACATTTGCTTATTCTTAAGTAGCCCTGTAATAACTTGTCGGGAGCCTCTTTTTGGTATTTTCCGCTTCTAAACTTAGGAAGAAGAAAAGGAGCCATGGGGAGCTAAGGGGGATATTGCCGAGTCTGGGACCCAGTGCTCATGATGAGTTTTAGGACCTTGGCCTTACTTGGGCCTTTCCCACATGTTATTTTAGACTTAGACCAAATACGGGGTTACTGGATTTCTCAACCTAGAGTAAAATAACAAGCTACGTGTTAGAATGGAAGTAACACTTAAAAAACTGAAATATCGCCCATGGCAAGAAGAGATAGCTATAACCTGGACAGCAAGGGACGAGAGATGAGGGGCAAAGTAGCATAAAATAAGCACGTAAAATGAGTTTTAGACAAAAAAATCAATCTATGGCAAAAGTAATTGCAATACTACATGTTGAAAGCATGTCTGGAAGGTTTTCAAGGACAGGAGCCTAATACAGGCTGGGTTTCTGTGGGTTCAGTGGTCAGCTCTATTTCGCCCCCTTTCAGCAGCATTCCCAACCTTATCCTGCCTTGAAGTTTACTCCATTCTTTAGGTGCATGCTGCCAAGTTTCCTTCTCTGTCTGGTCCCTCTTGGGTCTCCTTTGCCGAAGCATTGTCTCCTACCTGGCCTCAAGGTGGCACCTGCCCAGGGGTCCTCCTGAGGTCATTTCATACTCCCCCTTGGACCATCTCTCGCAAACCCTGGTTTCGGTTACAACCTGGTTCCCACGGCCCCCGTGTCTGTAGGCCCTGGGCTGAACGCCAGGCCCATCCTTGTGACTGCGTGGAAGTCCACTCAAACATTTCAAGATGCCTGCACTGGCCAATTTTAAGAAATATATCAGACATTCAAGTGCAAGTGCCAAGCATTAGAATTAGATGTAGACCTGTCTGGAGTGCAGATGAGGGATGAGTGCCTGAGACGTGGATTTGAGGATATTTAAAAAAAAAATTTAAGGTCATGAGATCACCTAGGGTGAGGATAGCGATGACAAAGAATAGAAGAAGTTCTGGGGGCAGCCTGGGGTCCCTGTGCTTGGCAGTGTGGGAGATGAGGTGTAGTGGGTGAAGGACACGGACAAGGAGCCGTCAGGGAAGGAGGAGGAAAGACAGGAACGTGGAGAATGTCTCAAGGAAGAGGAGGAAGATCTTGTTGGATGCGGCTTAGAACAACTCTCTAGTTTGTGATTTGGGGCCAACTGCTTGGCACTTATTTGGTTTCTGTATGTGGAACGTAGTTTACCTTTTGTTTTTACATGGATACCGAGAACCTGAAATACAGTTGATTTTTGTTGTCGGCTTTAAGCTCCTTTGGAAAAATATAGAACTTAACTGAGCTGGAGGGTATAACCTGCCCGTGATCTGAGTGTTTCACTCCGACTCCAGGACAGCCAGCCCTCAGAGCACTGAGGCCCCTTTGAGCAGAGCTGTCAAGGCACGTTGATATTAATTCCTCTTGATCCTGAGCACCTTGCAGCTGGCTTTGTTTCTTGGGAGAAAAGCTTCGCCTTCTCATCTTGACTGAGTCCCGCATCTTGGTCTTCTGCCCCACACCATCTGGGCTCCATTTCCTCCTCTGCCTCTGAGAGTGCTGAAGCTGGACCTCAAGCCCGAGTCTCTGTGTCTGCTCCCTGATGGAAAGCTGGCCCCTCCTTACCCACCCTAGCCCATTGCCTCCAGCATCTGCTGAGACCTCTGCCTTTCCCCCACCGAGGGACTCTGAGATGGTTTGCTTTTTTTTAAAATTATGTATTCATTCTAATTTGTTATCCATGATGGCAGAAGGCATTTCACTTCATATTACACATACAGAGCACAATTTTTCAAGTCACTGGTTGTACACAAAGTGTTTTCACACCATTCGTGTCTTCATACATGGACTTAGGGTAATGATGTCTAACTCATTCACCATCTTTCCTACCCCCTTGCCCTCTCCTTTCCCCTCCCTCCCCTTTGCCCTATCTAAAGTTCCTCCATTTTGCTTTTTGATTTATTTTTTCCCTGTTTTGCTAGACTTTCCCTGACTGCCTTAACAATACATTTGAGTCCTGTTCATTTCTGGGTCCTGTATAAATTCATATCTAACTAAACCACCACTCTTGGATCTTGCCTTCAATTTGGAATTACTTCAAGCCTAGATGGAAGCGATGCTTTTTAAACTGGCATTACTCAATGGTATATGCAAAGTAGATTGCTTAAAGAAGAAAGAGACCTACAGATGTTCTGCACTCTAAATATCCTAGGCATTGGAGAAACACAGAAGTATGAAATGTAGCCCTCTGGCTTTGAGGAAATCTGTTAAATATAGACACGTGAAGCAGGTGTAGCTGGTTGCATCGAAAACTGTTCCTGGCTTCTGTGATCCTTGTGCCTGTTTTCACTGGAATCCTGTGTCCACAAAATTTCACCATTGAGACATTTTAGAACAAGACTCCAGCTAAACTATCGAGGACCACAGATCTTCGGAAAGATTGACAAACAGCTATGGGCTAGTGTTCCATAATTCTTGCTTTCTACTTGACCTCAATTACTTGAAACATATGCATCTTTTCCCCATGGAAGGGGCATATTGGAAATATGGAAATTCTTATGGTCATGCTGTGCTTTTCACAGATGATTGGACGGTTTCCCAGGCATATGCCATCTCATCCTTACCCCCAACAATTTGTCATTTGTTTAACCTAGCAAGATTTGTTTTTCATGACCAGTAGAAATGACAGTGCGAAAATGTTTTACAGGGAAATGCAAGTTCTGTTATCTTAATATTCTTTTCCCCCAATCACTGTTTAATATAAAAACGTATCTTAACTTTTGCTTCAAATGTAGGTTATTTTTTAACACTGAGAAAACAGGAAAGATATTTTAAACTAGGAGTTTTTAATTTTGTGAAACTGAAAACACACATGAATGTCAGCGAGACAGGTCATACTGCCAGGAAGTGGAGTTTCCTGGATTCCTTGTCAGGGTCCGATGCTTGCGTCTATGCACAGGTAACCTTGGTCCCCAATGGGAGCTCGTGGCTAGGAGCTTGAATGCGCTCTCTGTCCCGATTGATCCTAGGCTAGAGCCTGGCTTTGAGGAAGAGGTGGTTTCATGGAACAGCATTTGGAATGAAAGGAACACTGAGAACATGTCAAGAGCTCCTGTCATGGGAAATTGTTTCTCAAAATCCCTAGGTGAGCTCTGTAGGGCTTCAGGCGTATTACTTCACCACAGTACAAAAGTCTCAGAAGATGCAGATCCTGCCTCTAGGCAGCTTGGCTTGGATGCCTGGACTCAGGCAGTGCCTCTGTCTCAGATGTGAGTGTGGTCAGAAACCCATGGATTCATGGTGGTTCTTTCCAAGTCTCTCACCTATACCATACCACCGGGAGGCGAAGATGTGATCTTTTGAACTTAGCCTCACTAACAAGGGCTTATTCAGGATTGTGTGATGTAAGCTAATTGATGATCCTTTTCAGCAACTGTGGTCCACTGTATGAAAACAGCAATGCCACCTGTGTTATCCACCTGTTCACATCTGTTCTCGAGGTTACAGACGTGCAGCCCACAGCAGGACCAAAGGGCTGACCTGTGGCCAGTGTAATCCTGTGGCTATGAATTGCAGTTATGGGTGCCGTGTTTTTGTAAGAAGAAGGATGTCTGGCCTGACGATCATCACTATGCTGTTAGAGAGACCGGCGGGGGGGGGGGGGGGGGCACACAGACCTGTAAGGCTCTGGGGTGGGTACAGGATAGATCCTAGGGAGCCCCTCTCTGACAATGCAAGTCATCTGGTCTTCCTGAATATTCCATCCTGTAGCATCAATTCCTTGGCCCCCTAAGAAAAAGCACATTGTGGTCCCTTCCCCATGAGTTTGCCTGATGTGCCGGGCAGGTCTGTGTCCCAGCAGTGGAAATAAATTAAACCCAAGTTGACATCCCTGCTGTGGCAACTCTTGGGTCACTCACTTAGGGTCACTCTGTGACTGGGGATTGAGCCCAGGGTGCTTTACCACTGAGCTACATTGCCAGCCCCCTTTGTAAGGCATTTTTAAGACAGGGTATTGAGACAGGGTGCTGCCAAGTTGACCAGGCTTGCCTTGAACTTGCTCCTCCGGCCTCGGGGTCCCCGGGAGCATTTTCATGTTTTACACGGTGGGGACATACACAGAAGTGCTCTCAAGGTATTAAGGGACTTCAGACAAACCTGCTAAACCCCCTGTCCCTGGTGGCCCCCCCACACTCTGCCCCCCTCCGCCCTGTTTGTCACATCCCCTCTTGCTGTTTTGCCCCCTGCCACTCCCGTGGGTGCTCCTGCTCATTTTCTTCCTCTCGGGCCTCCCAATCCCTGCTCCCCAGGCCCTCCCTCTGCTCTGCGCCCCGGATCCTTCGCATCAGCAGGGGAACCTGCCACCTCCCTGACCTGCACCCCTCTCCCGCTGCCCGCCTCCTCTTTCCCCTCCTGTACGATGGGACCCCTCAGAAGGCTTGTCCACAACCAGACTGGCTCCCCTCTCCTCACCGCCTTTGCCACCTGTCTCAGTCTGGCTCTCCCCAACTCCAGTGCAGCTGCCGGCCCCTGAGGTCACTGGGCTCCGATCCATCCTCAGACCTCTTGGGCCACCCCCTCCTGGGCTCTGAACCTGTCTGGTCTTCTGCCTCTGTACCCAGGGCCCTCTGCCCTGAGCCTGCCCCATCTAACTCTCACAATCGTGGGGATTTCAGATCATCTCGGCGGTTTCTCTGGCTTGGACTCCTCCCTGGGTGAAAGGCTCGGGTCAAGCCCACCCGCACTTTTGGGCCCCTTTGTGCAGGCACTTGGCTGCCACCTTCTGGGAGGTTTTCAGAGCGAACAGACAGCTTTCAGATGACACTGAACTGAGATGTCGGCAGCAGCGTGCAGTCCTCAGTGTGAGCAGCCCGGGGTCCTCCACTGGGCGTCACAAGCACTATGGTGCCCAACCCAACCCCTGTTCCCAGCCCCCATCCCATCCTGCCCCAGTTTTATTTCAGGTTTCTTCTGTTTAATGAAGTGTCAGACTCCTTAAATTTATCCTTGGCGCCTCTCTCCCACACTCCAGTTTGAATCCATCACAAACCCTGTGTTTTTTTTCCTTCAAAATACATTAGAATCTGGGAGCTGGGAATATAGCTCAGGGGTAGGGTAGAGCGCTTGCCTCGCCTGTGCGAGGCCCTGGGTTCCGTCCCCAGTACTGCAAATGAACAAACACGGTAACTCAGTGTGGCCACCGGGTACAAGTCCCCTCACCTCCTGCCCAGATGATTCCCATGTCAGTTTTCCTCCCCTCTCCATTGCCTGTCCCCAGCACAGTAGCCAGGATTATGCATTGCTGGTGGTCTGGGCCCCCTCTACAGCCACGTCGGTGGTCTTGCTCTTCCTTCGCGTGTGCGTGGGTGCCCAGCCTGGCTGCAGTGACAGTGAGCACAGCTCCCTCCTTCCCTTCCTTCTGCTCAGCTGTCACTTCAGCACATCAGAGATGCCTTCAACAAACTAATGAGACCACCCTCCCCCAGCATCTGACCCCCGTTCTACCATCACCTGTGATGGGCATACACGGCTTACTGTTTCACCTCATTAGAGCTTAATCTTGTGAGGCTAGGGACTTCTTTCTTTCCCTCAATTACATCCCAATTTTTGAAACAGTCCTTGACAAATGGTGAGGTCTCAATAAATACCAGTAGAATACCAGATGGATACAGGCATCCCTGAATCTCGTCTAGGGAACCCTGTCCTTGAAAAGACCCAAAGGTTTGAAATGGTCCTGCATAGTTACAAGCTGTCAGTTCCACCGTGGAAGCATATCCCGGAGCCTAGGAGCTAAATTAAATCTGTGTGAAGATTGTGTTGATGTTTCAACCTTCAGGAAGGACATTGTCTCCTACAGGAAAAGCAACCAGGCGCCATCTAGTGGTAGCAGAAGCCCTCATTGGTGTTCCTGGAATGTACCGAGGACACTTGAAGACCAGCCTGTCCAGGAGCTGGTGCTTGGAGACAGTAGCGGTTATGAGAGCCCAAGTCCATCAGAGGAAGGAGCGCAGGAGACTTAGCTTGCTGTTTTCCAAAAAGGGGTACAGGTCATCATGGGGACAAACTAAGATGGAAATGTCCATGTCCATGCATGCTGGCAGGAAAGGCAGAAGTCGGCCTTAGGCCTGCTGTTCTAAACTTGGAAAAGCGTGGTCGTTTCAGTACTTCAGTGAATTAAGGCGGAAACTCATAGGTCCACCTTGGGGGCCTGTGACCTTTCCAGTCCCCAGCAGCCACGTGGAGACCTGAGTGGTGACCGGGTGAGCAAGCGAAGGTGGGGAGAAGGTCCATGAGGAGATGAACTCGGGTGCCCAGGTGCAGGTTGGGCAGAAGACTGAGCAGTACCAGAGGGCGACGGCTGGGGGTGTAAGAGGAGAAAGCAGATCTCACACCAGCATGGAGCGTTTCCCAAGGAGAGTTCCCCACCGGGGACAGATGGCAGCAGACAGAGGCTGGATGCCGACCTGCCAGGGTTTGTGGGGGTTACTGGCACCCTCGAGTTCTCTCCGAGACTTGCCTGTCTCCCCTCGGCTCAGTACACCTCTGCCCTTCACTTCCCCTTGGCCCTGGAGGCTCATACCACCTTCCTGTCCCCACCTTTCCTGTCTTTAAAGTGCAGATTAGTGCTTATTTCATGCTGCCTGGGTTAACTTTTCCCCCTGTGAAACATCTGCAGTGCCTCAGTTAATGCCGAGCTCCTTGAAGACAGGGCTGCCTCTCGGGCCTGCCCCCCTATTGGCCTTGCCATCGAACATCTTCATGGGTGGAGACCGTTTTTGGTGAGGAAGGTACAAAGGCCACTGAGAGTCACTTCAGCTGACATCTTGGCCCAAGAGTTTGGTGTAGCAGTTCTTCACCTGGATACGAGAGGAACCAAAATATCCGTTAAACTTTGTTCCCTTGTCAAAACTGTAATCTTTTTTTTAAAAAAAAAATCTAATAGTAACTAGATTCCCCTTTTGAGTTGTGTTGTTTTTCACTTACCCGATATCTCAGGAAATTGGTCTGGAAACTGATAGTACGAGAGTTGAAATTTTAAAAAAGTAGTTTTCTATTAGTTATTTTAGGGTTTGTCCTTCTCGATATCTGATTTCTTAATTTGGTGCTGGTTTTTGTTTTGTCGTTGAGACAGCCACAGATATGCTGGATGGTTTAAGGGTTTATAATACTTGATTGCTTACCAAACATGAGCACATTCAGCAACCACAGCATGTGTACTATTTGATATTTCTAGAATCTTCTCTGTGATTTGATTGTTTGTCATGCAGTGTTCTCTCATGTATAATGACCAAGGAGACATTGAATATTTTGACTTGTAATTGAAGAGATATTTCCTTATAATTGTGGCCAAGAATGTATACTCTGAGGTTGGATTAATTTGTGGGTGCTTTTTTCTTTTTTTAGAATATGCTGAATTTCTACATTGCAAAGGAAAAAAGTTTATAGATTTTGATGAAGTTCGCCATGAAATTGAAGCAGAAACAGATCGAGTGACTGGAATGAATAAAGGCATTTCCCCCATACCCATTAATTTGCGAGTCTATTCTCCACATGGTAAGTAAGATGTTAAAATTTCAAATTCTTCTCCTCAAACAATTTTTACTGTGTTCATTCACATGCATTATTGGTGTAGAAGATGCACATAGTGCTGAGTTTCTAGGATTTCAGATGCTGCTGTAAAATGGTATGGCGCAGAGAGCTCAGAAGATTCATAGAGAGGCAAGGGGAGATGACCTTTTGAAGATCAAAACTCAGCTCAGTGTTTACACTTTTTATTTTCATGATGAAATTTCAGAATTTGAGAGGGGTATATGTGAAAATTTCCATTTTTCTTATCTTCAATGATTTCAAAAATCTTAGGAGCATGTGGCTGAGGCTTCCCCTGCTGATTTCCATGAGCTTTATGAATTTCTCTTTTCCTCCTGAGCAATCAGCTGTGATTTGTATCCCAGCTGTCAGCTTATAATGTGGGTAACGAGTTCACGGTACGTGATGGGAAATAGCCTCTGTCCTGACTAAACTCTGAGTGGGACAGATTTTCACTTCTCATTCTCTACCTAGCTCTGCTGCCTTTGGAGCAGAGCATGAATGACAGAAGCTCAGTTATGACTTCCCACGGGGACTCGGTGCCAGCACCCAGAGGACGATAGCCAGCTGGGGCTGGAGTCACGTTGCCACTGACGGCTCGCTTGCCCGGCCCGCTGGAGGCACGCAGGGCCCCATAGATGGCTGGCAGCTTCCCTGCAGGTGAAGAGGCTGACCTTCTGTGAAGAACATGGGAGGCTCTTGAGGGGAAGGGCCAGCCTCGCCCCGGGGGTTCCTGTACACGTGTAGGCCATGTGCCAGACTGGCAGACAGCACACGCATTATTGTTCAGTGTTTTAATTACAACCCCCTCGTTACACAGCTAGGCAGCGACAGCTCTCTGAGCAAACTGTCAGGCCTGCAGATCAGTGCCTTTCAAATGATGTGAAAATGATCATTTGGCAGAGCACAATCATACAAAAATAGAGAGAACTAGCAAAACCATTTTCCTTTCTGTGCTTTTCTTCCTGCACGCCTGGGCTGGAGTCATTCAGATGCACAGTGCAGAAAGCTGAGCTCAGCCCCAGGTGACTCTGCACCGTGGATGTCTGTCAGCACTGAAGCTGCACGCCCGACTCTTTCCCCTTCCCCACAGTGTTGAATCTAACCCTTATCGACCTGCCTGGAATAACGAAGGTGCCCGTGGGAGATCAGCCACCAGATATCGAGTATCAGATCAGAGAAATGATCATGCAGTTCATCACCAGGGAGAATTGCCTGGTTCTGGCCGTCACTCCAGCCAACACTGATCTGGCCAACTCAGACGCACTGAAGCTAGCTAAAGAAGTTGACCCCCAAGGTGAGTGTGTGACCTTCAGAGGACAGGGGTTATTTTAAGATGTCAGGAGCATGGGTGTATTTAAAGGTGACAAATTCTCGTGACTTGATTTCATTGTTGATAAAATTCAACATGATTAATGTTGGTAAGTCTTTTATATTTAGGCCACTAAAAGAAAAAATCAGCGGGGAATAGAGCAAAATTCCATATACATAAATGTGAGATAACTGAGATCTAAGAAAAGGAGCACTGCTAAGCCTCATGGACTATTTCTTTATAAAGTCAATGAAATAAACTTTTGCTATAGCAGAATTCAGGTACTCTACTTAGTTATGTAAGAGTTAACTGAAGGGCTGGGGGTTGTAGCTCAGTGGTAGAGTGCTTGCCTAGCTTGTTGAGAGCCAGTGGGTTTGATCTCAGCACTGCATACAATAAATAAATGAATAATATAAAAATAAAGGTCCATTGACCACTAAAAAAAAAAAAAAGTTGATTGAATATACTCTCAAAAAGGAGCCTTTCTGTGTTTTTTGTTTCTTTATATTTTTAAAAATGTCTTTTAATGCCTTGAAGATATTATTTAGCTTATAATCATTTCATATATATGGGGGTGGGGAGAGATGAGCATGATTTATCTGTCAGTGACACGTCAGAAACCAGAAAAGCCTCCTCCCCATGCAGAGACCCCAGTCATGGGCCTCATGGGTCTGTCTGGGGTAATTCTGGAGGGGCCCTCAGTGATTCCTTCTTTCAATATGGAAATGCATGCTCTCCAATTCACATTTTTACTTCGTAGAGTTCTTCAGACCCACTTTTCTTCTCTTTATTTGTAATTTTTGTATTGCATGTTGTAACTCTTAGATGAATTCTCTTTTTGTCTTGAGTTATTGATGTGTTTGCTTGCAATGCTGGGGATTGAACCCAGGGTCTTGCTCACGCTCGTTGGAGCTACATTCCTAGCCCTAATTTTCCATTTCTGATATAATTTTAAAAAGTGCCAACAGAATTTTAAAAACTATTTGTGAACGTGGCTTCAATTTTTTAAGATTGCATATGGGCCTCGGTTTCACAACTGCAGTGTCTTCTCTGAGATCTTAACGAGAGCTTTTGGTGGCTTCCCTTTTGTAATGCACATTGTTTCTGAGCTTATTCCTTACTGGTTGGTTGTTTTGCCTGCATCTTTGATGGTAAAGGCCTTTTTCCCAATGTTTGATGACCTTTCAGTGCTTGTTTATAGATGCAAGTAATGCCCTAAAAGCCCATGTATGTGTGTGTCTGGGGTTCACTGGCGAGTGGGCTTCCCCACGGGGTGATTGGGCTGGGACCTGGCTGTCTTGGCAGACTTCCTCAGCTGCTGTATTCTATGAATTTTTCTTCTTGAGCTTCTCTGGTAGAAGTCTGACGTCCAGTGTTCTTGGAGCCAAGAGGAAGAATGGATTTTGTGGGGGTAGGGAGGGGCAGTTCTTAGTCTTCAGTAGGTAGACTTTTAATTAACGTCATGATGGTGTCCCCGAACGTTTTCTTGAGTCTAAAGTTCCTGGGTCTGTCTGCTTCTAAGGGCAAATCGTCGGCACTCCATCAGAGTTGAAGAAGGGTAGCTGTATGGTAATGCAAGAGGGAGGAAAAGATTTGGAGATCTGAAGTGTCCTGTATGAGCCTTCCTCTGGTTCTCCCATTTTCTACCCTCTGCTCCCTGGCCTTGAAGCTCTAACTCTTTGGCTTTCCCAGAGTTCTGCAATGGAAATTGGTCAGTTTCTTCTTGGCTTCCTTTAGCATCCCTGAATTAGGGCTTGGGATAAACTCTCATTAAAAACTAGAGTCCATTAGAAAACTAGTAGCCACTAACCCCTGTCTCCACAGCCTCCATGTCTCTCAGAGGCCAAGCCACAGTTGCCTGAGATAATCCTTCCATCAGCAAATTCTAGTGAGCAGCACAGCCTCCATCCTGAAACGTCTGTGCTGAATTCAGATAAAGCTCCATGGAGGGACAAATGACATCACCCAGTCCTTGGGTTCTCCTTGGTTCTGCCTCCTTGGAACTGATCCTTTTCTCAGACTCTCCTCACAGGTGGCAAGATGTCTGCAGTAGCTCCTGCCTCGGATCCTCACAACTTGAAAGCTTGTAGAGGAAAATATGACAGAGAATCTTTTATTTGCATGAATTATGAATGTTGTAAGAAACACAAGCGACAATAGAATTGGCCCACTAATATACCTTGTAAAAATACCTGCAATTAATTCTTAAGATTGATTTAACATATCCTATTGTACTCCTTTTGTCTAATAGAGAATATTAATAGCCAGTGATTATACCTCATTCCTCAGGCTCTTCAAAAGAAGATTAAGTTGTAACTGAAAATAGTAGCTCTAGTGAGATCTAGCAGATCGTTAGGTGGGAGCAATTCATGTTGATGTAGGGAGTCATCAGTTTGCCAGAAGAGAACTGATGTGCACCGTCTCACCGCCAGTGTTTCCAAAGTGTTTTTGTAGCATATGTGAAACACAGCATTAGCTTTCAATCATGGACAGGTGCTCCACACATCTGCCTCCAGAAAGAAATATTAAATTCCACCCCCCGCATCATTATCTGGTTCATTTACAAGATGCCATTTAGAAATTTCCATGTGAATGTTCATGAATGTACCTAAAATTTACCTCATTTCTTGTGGATCATTAGAACTGCTCCTCTATCCAAAGCAATCCTCAGCAAGAAAAGTGAAGTAGAAGGCATCACAATATCAAACTTAGATTAGAACCCTATCTCTCACCCTATCCAAAACTCAACTCAGAGTGGATCAAGGGCCTAGGCATTAGACCAGAGACCCTGTGCTTGCTAGAAGAAAAAGTAGGCCCAGATCTCCATCATGTCAGCTTAGGAACTGAATTCCTCAACAAGACCTTAAAGCACAAGAAGTAAAATCAAGAATCAATAAATGGAATGGGCTCAAACTAAAAAGCTGCTTCATGGCAAAGGAAACAATCAAGAACATAAAGAGAGAGCCTACAGAACGGGAGAAAATATTTGCCACATGCACCTCAGGTATAGCATTAATCTCCAGGATACATAAAGAACTCAAAAAACTTCATACCATAAAAACAACCCAATCAATAAATGGGCAAAGGAACTGAATAGACACTTCACAGAAAAAATATGAATGGTTAACAAATATATGAAAAAATGTTCAATATCACTAGCAATTAGAGAAATGCAAATTAAAACCACACAGAGATTTCATCTCACTCCAGTCAGAATGGAGTTATTAAGAATGCAGACAACAATAAATGTTGGTGAGGCTGTGTGGAAAAAGGTACACTCATACATTACTGGAGGGACTGCAAATTGGTGCAATCAGTCTGGAGAGCATTATGGAGATCCCTCACAAAAATTGGAATGGAACCACCATTTGACCCAGCTATCCCACTCTTCGGCATATACTTAAAGGACTTAAGATCAGCATCCTATAGTGATGTGATCACATCAATGTTCAGAGCAGCTCAATTCACAATAGCTAAACTATGGAACCAACTTAGGTGCCCTTCAACAGATGAATGGATAAAGAAAATGTACATATACACAATGGAATATTCCTCAGTCTGAAATTATGGCATTTGCCAGTAAATGGTTGAAACTGGAGACTATCATGCTAAGTGAAATAAGCAAATCCCCAAAACCCAAAGGCCAAATGTTCTGTCTGTTTACGGTGCTGACTCACAGTAGGCATGGGGTGGGGGAGTGGTCGTTCACTGGATTGGACAGGGAGGAATGGAAGGAGATGGGAATGGGAAAGAGAGTAGAATGAATCAGACACCACTTTCCTACGTTCATACGTGAAACTCCACATCGTGTACAACCATAAGAATGGGAAGTTACACTCCACATGTGATGTGTGGATGAGGTGTCAGAATACATTCTACTGTCATGCGTGACTAAAAAGAAAAAGAACTGCTGTGTCATAGACGACCCTCGTTACCTAATTTTTTTCTTTTATACCACATAAAAAGAATCTGCTCTCAGGATTACCATTTAAGTTTTGGAAGAATATTTTGGCAGAAGCACAGAAACATCTAGTGCCACCTCCCTGTCTACCACCCCTGGATGGAGATGGCTAAGGACAAACACCTGCCTGAGGGCTCCCGTCAAGCCAGATTCTCTGGTTGGTTACTGAAAGTTCCTTGCTAATCCTAAGGGTTAGGATTTGTTTTTGAATCTGTTTCAATTCTAAAACCCGAGAACCCCCAAAACTACCTGAAGCATTTCCAGGGGGATCTGTCCTGAGGCTTCAGCTGGTCCTGGGTGTCACTGAGGATCTGAAAGAAACACTGCTTATGCGCATGGGGCTCGCATTGTGCGCTGTCTTCAGTGGTGATAAAAAAACAAACTAGGGAAAACAAGGAGATAGGGTATATAGGGATATGGCGTTTTGGGTGGACAAGCAAATACATTCATGTACCCTCTTGTATTTCCCTAGATATTCTGTGAATAGGTCTCCCACGTCTGATTTGAAAGTCTAGTTCTCCTTATACTTTTAGTTTTGATTATTAAAAAAAAAAAAAAAAGAGTGGCATCAACTTTGATTGTTTAGGAATGTCTTGCTTAATTCTACATATTTATGAATTTCCTGAATTCCCTTCTGTTACTGATTTCTAATTTCATTCCATTGGGGTTGGAGAACATTCTTTGCGTTATTTCAATGCTTTTCAATTTATAATTCTTATGGCAAGATTGTAACAAATCACCAAGTCCATCTTAAAGCAAGAGACAGAACATTCATTCACCAGCTGGCGGGCCAGGGGGCAGGCTGCAAGTATACACCCTTCAACTCCCTCCAGGGGTCTGAGTACATCTTTTATACCATAAGTAAAGCATGTCAGTACATTAATTATAAATGGCTGTTGCTATAATTCAAAACCATAAACAAACATCATGAGATCTAAAATCATAAGCGTCAGGGCAAGTGGGTCAAAATGACCCTAGTTGAGTACAATGTAAGGAACGGTTATTAACATCTAGATAATCAATCTCTGACAGGGTACATTGCCCAAGGAAAATGGCAGCCAAAAAGAGAACAATTTTACATTGTATAAGAATTGCCATTTTGAATGGCGATATTACCAAAAGTTCTCTATAGGTTTAATGCAATGCCAATCAAAATCCCAACGGCATTTCTTGTAGAAATGGATAAAGCAATCATGAAATTCATATGGAAAAATAAAAGACCCAGAATAGCAAAAGCAATTCTAAGCAGGAAGTGCGAATCAGGCGGTATAGCGATACCAGACTTAAATCTATATTATAGAGCAATAGTAACAAAAACAGCATGGTACTGGTACCAAAACAGGAGGGTGGACCAATGGTACAGAATAGAGGACACAGAGACTAATCCACAAAGCTACAACTATCTTATATTTGATAAAGGAGCTAAAAGCATGCAATGGAGGGAGGATAGCATCTTCAACAAATGGTGCTGGGAAAACTGGAAATCCATATGCAACAAAATGAAACTGAATCCCCTCCTCTCACCATGCACAAAAGTTAACTCAAAGTGGATCAAGGAGCTAGATATCAAATCAGAGACTCTGCGTCTGATAGAAGAAAAAGTTGGCGCCGATCTACATATTGTGGGGTCGGGCTCCAAATTCCTTAATAGGACACCCATAGCACAAAAGTTGATAACAAGAATCAACAAATGGGACTTACTTAAACTGAAAAGTTTTCTCTCAGCAAGAGAAACAATAAAAGAGGTAAATAGGGAGCCTACATCATGGGAACAAATTTTTACTCCTCACACTTCAGATAGAGCCCTAATATCCAGAGTATACAAAGAACTCAAAAAATTAAACAATAAGAAAACAAATAACCCAATCAACAAATGGGCCAAAGACCTGAACAGACACTTCTCAGAGGAGGACATACAATCAATCAACAAATACATGAAAAAATGCTCACCATCTCTAGCAGTCAGAGAAATGCAAATCAAAACCACCCTAAGATACCATCTCACTCCAGTAAGATTGGCAGCCATTATGAAGTCAAACAACAACAAGTGCTGGAGAGGATGTGGGGAAAAGGGTACTCTTGTACATTGCTGGTGGGACTGCAAACTGGTGCGGCCAATCTGGAAAGCAGTATGGAGATTCCTGGGAAAGCTGGGAATGGAACCACCATTTGACCCAGCTATTGCCCTTCTTGGACTATTCCCTGAAGACCTTAAAAGAGCGTACTACAGGGATACTGCTACATCGATGTTCATAGCAGCACAATTCACAATTGCTAGACTGTGGAACCAACCCAGATGCCCTTCAATAGATGAATGGATAAAAAAAATGTGGCATTTATACACCATGGAGTATTATGCAGCACTAAAAAATGACAAAATCATAGAATTTGCAGGGAAATGGATGGCACTAGAGCAGATTATGCTTAGTGAAGCTAGCCAATCCCTAAAAAACAAATACCAAATGTCTTCTTTGATATAATGAGAGCAACTAAGAACAGAACAGGGAGGAAGAGCAGGAAGAAAAGATTAACATTAAACAGATACATGAGGTGGGATGGAAAGGGAGAGAAAAGGGAAATTGCATGGTAATGGAGGGAGACCCTCATTGTTATACAAAATTACATATAAGAGGTTGTGAGGGGAATGGGAAAATAAACAAGGAGAGAAGTGAATTACAGTGGATGGGGTAGAGAGAGAAGATGGGAGGGGAGGGAGGGGGGATAGTAGAGGATAGGAAAGGTAGCAGAATACAACAGTTACTAATAGGGCATTATGTAAAAATGTGGATGTGTAACCGATGTGATTCTGCAATCTGTATTTGGGGTAAAATTGGGAGTTCATAACCAACTTGAATCTAATGTATGAAATATGATATGTCAATAGCTTTATAATGTTTTGAACAACCAATAAAAAAAAAAATTAAAAAAAAATAAAACTGGTAAAAAAAAAAAAAAAGAATTGCCATTTTGAGTCACCAAACATGCTGTGCTAAGCAACTGTTGATGGGCACAGAGGTGGGGTGCTCCCATAGGAGAAGCATTTCTTACAGGATGTGGAGTCCCAGGGCAAAATGGAGTCTGTTTGGTCATTGCCCATATAGCCTGGCCCATAATATTGAGATCTATTCTTGGGAATAACAAATGGTTTATTCTAGAGAATGTTCCATGTCAATTTGAGAACACTGTATTCTGCTGCAGTTGGTAGTGTGTTCTGTAGATGTTTGTAAAGCTGGTTTATAGTTGTTGTTCAGATCTTCTATATCCTTGTTCATGCTTAATATGGCTAGTCTATCTCTCACTGGAAATGGGGTATTGAAATCCCCAACTATTATTGATGAATTATCTGTTTCTCCCCTTAGTTAGGCCAGTTTTTGTGTGTTTTGGTGCTCTGTTTTTAGGTGCATTTGTATTTATAGTTGTTTATTATTTCTTCTTGATGGATTGAGTTTTTTGTCATTATTTTTTATCATTATCTTTGTCTCTAGAAGTCAATATTTTTGCTTAGAGAGTACTTTGTCTGATATTGGTATTTACTCCAGCTTTCATTTGGTTACATTATGTGTGTGTGTGTGTGTGGGGAGGGGGGTAATTGCTCTAGGATTACAGCTAACAATTTATAACAACCTGGTTTGGATCAAGGTCCACTTAATTTCAATAGTACACCAAAGTCTGCTCTGACAGATCTCCGTTCCCCTTTCCTATGAGCTGTCATTGTCTTGCAAGTTGTGTGTTTGTATGGTACACAACCCTCCACACAGATCATAATCACTGCCTTATGTGGTTGTCTTTTAAATCCATATGAGAAAAAGTGACAGGCAAACAACAGTTTGTGCAGTTACCGTTACCAGTGCTATTTCTTTCCTTTTGTGGATTTGAGTTGCCATCTCGGGTCTTCTCCCCTCTGCCAGGACACTCTCTCGTGTTTCCTGTGGCCAGTTCTGCTATTAAGGGATTCTCTGTTTTTGTTTATCTGGGAATGTCTCTATTTCTCCTTAATTTTTGAAACAGGATTCTTGGGTGGCAGTGTGTTTCTTTCTCACTTTGTGCATGTCTCCCTCTGTCCTCTCTCCTCTGTGCTTGAGTGGCTGCTGTCACCGCGGAGGAGCCCTTGAACACCAAGACTCTTTTCTCAGTGTTTTCATGATACTCTTTTCTTGGCCGTTGGACGGTTTGATTTTTTTGTTGAGTTTATCCTACTTGGAGTTTCCTGAGTTTGTTGAGTGTGTAGATTTAATGCTTTTCATCAAATTTGGGAAAATTTAAACCATTATCTCTTCAACTATTTTTTCCTTTTTCTTTGTTTGTTAGACTCCCGCTATGGGTATGTTGGGATACCGGATGGGTCTGCAGGTCTCTGAGGCTCTGTTTAATGTTCTTCATTCCATTTTCTCTCTTCTCCTCAGACTGGGAAGAACACTTTCATCTGACCTATCTTCAAGTTTGCTGATTCTTTCTGCCTGCTCACATCTGCTGTTGAATCTTTGCAGTAATTTTTTACATTTCAATTATTTAAATTTCATATCTAGAGTTAAAGAAATTCTGCCAGGGTTTCAGTTGAGTAGTAGAGCACTTGCCTGTCACGTGCTAGGCCCTGCGTTTGATCCCCAGGACCATACATGAACAAATTTCTATATATTCAACATTTGGCAAAATATTATTCTCATACTTTCTTTTAGTTCTTTAGATATAAATTCCCTTCATTCTTTGAACATTTTAAAAATAGCCTCGTCTACAAATTTTAATGCCTTGGCTTCTTCAGGGATAATGTCTGTGGATTGCTTATTTTCTTTGTGTTTGGGTGGTAATTTCTTCACATGTCTTGTAATTTTTTTTGTGGAGAATGAGACATTTAAGCAATGTAACATGTCAACACTAGAAATCAGATTCTGTTCCCCCCAACAAAGTTTGTTTTGCTACTGTTTATAGTTGCCACTACTATTGGATTAGTAGTTTTCCTGATCCAATTCTATAAAGTCTGTATTCTCTGTTGTGTCACTAAGGTGTTTGCTCAGTTTTCTTAATGGTTGGTTAACAACTAGACAGATTTCCTTCAATACCAGAGCGTTTTAATCTCCCAGCATTAACTTAGTCTCCCAGTGCATTTGGGTCATGGCTTCTATGCTCAGGTCAGGCAGGTGATCTGCAATTCTGCCTTAAGCTTCACTTTTTGTGTATGTTGAACCTTGGGGTTATCCAGAGGTGGAAATCTGGGGCTCTCCCTGATCTTTTCTGAGAGTATACAAAGCTCGGAATGTGGGTTTTAAGATCCCAGATTGGGACTGCAAATTGGTGCAGCCAATATGGAAAGCAGTATGGAGATTCCTTGGAAAACTGGGAATGGAGCCACCATTTGACCCAGCTATCTCTCTCCTGATCTATACCCAAAGGACTTAAAAACAGCATATTACAGGGACACAGCCACATCAATGTTTATAGCAGCACAATTCACGATAGCTAAACTGTGGAACCAACCTAGATGCCCTTCGGTAGATAAATGAATAAAAAACATGTAGCATATATACACAATGAAATGTTACTCAGCAATAAAAGAGAATAAAATTATGGCATTTCCAGGTAAATGGATGGAGTTAGAGAAGATAAAGCTAAGTGAAGTTAGCCAATCCCAAAAAACCAAATACAAATACCAAATGTTTTCTCTGATATAAGGAGGCTGATTCATAGTGCAGTAGGGAGGGGGAGCATGGGAAGATTAGACAAACTGTAGATAGGGCAGAGGGGTGGTAGGGGAAGGGAGGGGGCATGGGGTTAGCAATGATGGTGGAATGTGATGGACATCATTTTCCAAAGTACATGTATGAAGACATGAATTGTTGTGAATATACTTTGTATACAACCAGAGATATGAAAAATTGTGCTCTATATGTGTAATATGAATTATAATGCATTCTGCTATCATATATAAATAAAAAGTTAATTAAAAAGATTCTGGATTTTACATACATACAAAATTTTGAAAGGTTCTTGTGGTTAGTCCCAAGCTTTTCTTTTTAAGTTTTATTTTAGTTAACTTCTGTTTTTGTCTTAATTGTTCTCATTGCCTGAGGTAGCAGCAATGTTAAACAATTGCCACTGATTGTTTCTGACAAATGCTTTCTCCAGAATGAGGCTATTCATACCAAGTCAGTTCTGTCAGATCAAATCAAGAAAAGCTCTCGTGAATAGGGGCTTTTAGGAAACTACTTGACAGGTAAAATAATTCTCTGGAAATGGTAGTTTTGGTGTTCCCCAACCTCATCCTATCCTCTTCGAGTGTTGCTAGGTTGATGGCTTTCACCACGATTGTGGGGTTTTTAGTTTTTGAGACTACTGTGGAGCTGGGGGATGGAAATAGGGCAAATTCAAACACCATATAACTTATTGTCCCAAGTTTTTCTTGGAAAAATTCCCTTAAGATCATTGCAAGCTTTGGTTAGTTCCACAGCTCTGAAAAAGTTGATTTTGACTATTTTTTGCCAGTGTTCTTTCTTAAATGCCTTTATGGAGAAGAGACTTCTAGGTGCTTATTATAGCATGATCACTGATGTTTCTCATTCTGATCTCACACCATTGTAATAACCAGGGACTTTCCATGTGGAAGTCACTTGAATCGGGATGGTGAGGGCAGTCTGGTTGTGACATCTGTTACCCTGTTGGTCTTCAGGATTGATTTGACTGGCTATGTAAGTGGCTCTTTTCACCTTGTCATGTACATTTTTCCTGAAGTATTGCCCTTGGCTAAAGAACATGACCTATTTAGATCACAGAGGGCTACTCTTTATTTAAGGGATCTGAATTAGAATCTTATATCCAAGGTACATAATTATACAGTTTTCTGAGGGGTAGTCTGTTTTAGGCAGTAGCTACTTTATACTAAATTAAGCCTATTTGAAATAGGCAGCCCATTTTTACCAAAGCAGGACTGGGAGGAAGTTTATGTTGATAAGTTAATTACAAACATTGTGCATAATGATTCAAACACTATTACTATTATGTTAGGATATATTCATTTATGTTTTATATTAAAATTAGTTTCATGATGAAACTACTTTTCCAGTACATGTACAATGTTTCAACCTTAAGGCTAGACAAGGCTCAAGCTTCTGTATCATTTGTGAAGATTGTTTTTACTGATAAATGAAGATTTCTAGTAAAGTGTCAATGGCTATACCATTGAAAGTCAAACATCAAGTCATCAGAACTGTATAATGTTTTACAGATATTTTTCTCTATATCGTGATTTATTTCAAAATGCTCTCACACAATCTGGCTTCAGTTTCGCCACAATACTGGAGGTTGTTTTGGGGTGGGAAGTTTACCCAGATGATATATATACAGAACATGCCTGCAAACACAGTGGGTATGGTAGTGTTATCCTTGGGGCTAGGAATGCATGTCCAGAGACTCCTCCACCAATAAGAACACAAGTTACCCTGACCTGGGTCCTATCAGGATGAAAAGGGGACCCTTGTGACCTGTATGCAGACCAAAGATTCCAAGATTTAGAAAAATGGGATAATTAATAGCAAAGGCCACTGAACATAAAATCTGTAAAAAAAAAAAAACAAGTCCCAATGAGAACCAGTCAGTAGGGGCCAGGTGACCAAGAGTTACCTTTAGATCTTAAGCATGTCATTTAACTCTCATTGTATTTGTAAATTTTCTCCTCCTGTGGGTTGTGTTTGGGTGCCTCTGGGTAAAATCATGCTCAGTAGAGGCTTGAAATCTGGTGTGATCCTACTGTCTATCCAAAGTTAAGAGGTAGTACCTGGATGGGACTCTCTAGAAACTTCCCCCAAACCCCAATAAACCCTGGGACAAAAGGAGTGCAGGGCCAATCTCCTCTTTGAGATGAGACACTCTCTTCCTTGAGTATTTTTCTCTCTCCTCTAACAAACTTTGTGGTACTTTTACTATATTTTGTGTCTTTCTCGAATTCTTCTCTCATAAGGACACAGGAGCCAAGAGACATAATACAAACCCTGGTAATGGTAGCCCATCCCCTCCCCATCCAGTGCTCTTGCTGTGTCAGCAGGCCCCTCCTCTGATTTAGATGAAAGAATACAGGCTTGGGAGGCACATATTTTCCATCCTGGTTGTGTGTCAACTTCTTTGAGCCTTATTACCTCATCTCTAAAAGTAAGTGAAATTGTAGTAAAACTTACTAATTAACCTGTATTCATTAAATAAGATAAATCTTTACAAATATAAGAATAAAGATAACTCTAATTATAACTGGCAAATGCTAGCAATTATTTTCCTCTTGAAAATATTCAAAGGGAATTCTACGAGGTTATATTTTATTTATTATACGTAATTCATAGTTTGCTAAACTTGTGTTTAAAATAATCAGTAACATTCTGTAATCCAAATTCCTGCCCACGCCAATTCAAATTAATAAGACTTGATAACATTTGCAAGTAGAACTGTAATGGAATTGTTTTGAATGTTTTAATAACGCATCATAAAAATTAAAATGATTTCAGAGTCACCTGCAAATTGTAGATTAACTGCCTCAGGTGGGTTGGGACTGGGGTAGGCTGGAAGGAAGTGTCCTTATCTTGGCTTGATGTGCTTCAGGGCTTGGGCCAGTGGCTGGTCAGAGGTTGGGAGTGAGGGAGGCCTAGTTTTTTCACCATGGTGATGGCGTTGGGGGCTTTGTCAAAGAAGAAGTCCTGCAGCTATTTAGAATTCACACTCCTATACATGAACAATTCAGCTACTCCCTTTGTGAGCCAGCTCATTAATTTGCTGTTCAACACACATTTATCAGGCATTTGTTGAACCAGCAAAATGTTCGTGGTCAGTAACATAAATTCCGTGTGGTGAACCACCGAGGAAGACCCTAGGTTAAGTGGGAGCTCAGTACATGTTTGGTTATTTTCTTGACAATTCACGACTGAAAACATCAGCTCTTTGTTTAGATGTCATCTTTTCTTACGTGGGGGTCCATGGAAGACCCCAGAAGATCAGCTTTATAAGATGGACATTTTCATTTCATTCTGCCACGAGGGGGGAGGCAGAGCCAGGTCGTGTGGAGTCTCCCAGGTCATGACAGAGGCTTGTCCTTTGTTCAAAGTGGGATGCGACGCTTCAGAAGGGTTCTGCGTGCAGAGAGACGAGACCTGACTTAGGTTTTCACAGGAGGACGCCACTGAGGAGAGACATAAGTAGAAGCAAGGAGACCCACAGGTGGTTCCACCAGAGAGGCCCTGTGGGGACAGGGACATGTTCTGACTGAGCGTAAAGCTGTGAGGGAGGTGTCGGGCTCAGGGTGTTTTGAGAGAGGAGCTGACGAAGTGTGATGCTGAGGGTCTGAACTAGAGGAACAGGCTACGTGGTGATGTCCATAACTGCCATTTGGAATAGTGGGAGAAGCAAATGCTTAGCAGGGATCATGAGTTCTATTTTAAAGAGGTAAAACTTGAGATGCTTGTTAAGCACCTGAATGGTGGTGTTAGATATGAGACTGGAGTCCAGGGGAGAGTTTCAGGCTGGAGTTTTGAATCTGGGTGCTGTCAGTCTTCAGTGGTGTAGCCAGAAGAATTGTATTTCCTGCAAAGATAAGTCTGAGGCCTCCGCCCTGCCTCCTGTACCTGTGAATATGTCCTTATTTGGAAATTGTGTCTTTGCACATGGAATTAAGGGTCTTGAGATGAGGCGATCTTGGGTTGGAGGGGGCCCTGGAATCCAATGACTATATCTTTGATGGGAGAAGGGGGAGGGCTCATGAGGCCCAGAGGGACGTGGAGGAAGGCCATGTGAAGACGGGGGAGAGACTGGAGTCGGGATGCCACAGAGCAGAGCGCCAGGAGCACCAGAACTTGGAAGAGACGGGAAGGACCTCCCCAGAGCCCTTGGGGGGAGCCAGGGGGCACTGCTGACACCGTGGGTATAGACATCTGGCTTCTGAAGCTGCAAGACAACTAATTCCTGGTGCTTTAAGCCACCAGTTTGTTACACTAGCCCTAAGGAATGGATTCAGGTGGTATCCACAGTCTTGAGTTCAAGTTGCCTAGGAGATGGGTGTGGGTAGGAAAGAGAAGGCGGCCGAGAAGGAGGCTGGGGACCATCCAGGGAGTAGGAGGAGAGAAAGCAGGAGGGGATGGAGAAGCAGGGGAGACCAGGCGAGGATGGTGTTCCAGAAGCCCGGGGCACGCTGTGTCGGCTCTGCCAAGTGCTACTGAGAGACGAAGAGGGGGCACATGGAGGGTCACCCAGGCTACTGCTCAGAAACTGCCGAGGCCCGCGCAGCCGTGGGAGGTGGGGGCTGGTGACTGCTGGGTGCTGAGGTTGCTCTCACTCCTGATGAAGGCACCGTCTTTCTTGGCTCCTAAGGGTGATGACTCTCTCTTTCCTCACGGGCTCTGTTCAGTTCAAGCTTGAGGTGTTCCTCTGTGAGGATCCAAGAAGGGCAGGGAGGCCGTGTGCGTTCCGTCCCTGTCATCCCCCCCGGGGGCCCTCTGGTGGAGGGTCCAGTGGTGAGGAGGAGACTAACAGAGAACTGGGTTCGAGTCGTCGTCGCCCCCCATCTTTATATCCTCACCAGACTCTGAGGTCCTCATCCGGTGGAGACAAGGGTGTCCAGGAGAAGGGTTTGGCAGGGAAGTCCCCTTACAGTTCCCGAGAATCTTGGCTGTGAGCAACAGGGAGCGGTGGGATCCCTGACAGCATTGTCGAGTTTCCCCACAGACGGGCGGAAATGGGGTCCACTAGGATTGTAAGGTTAAGAAAAGCCTTTGGAAGGATGGTGGTCAACATGTTTGTGTGTTGAGGGGATGACCCAGCAGAGAGACGGTGTTCATGATGGATGGCAGAGGAGGGATAAGTGCAGAACGGGATGAAGACGGAAGAAATAGATGAGAACATCCTTGATTGGGGATCAGATGGACTACTGTCTGAGCCCCGGCCACGGACAGGATTATTTTATTCTTGATTCCAACAACAAGAAACCAGAGGAAATGGGCATCAATGGGTTAGCCAGTGATTGATTGGCAGGGAAATGCCTTTCTCATCCTGAGTTTGCTTGTGACGGCTTTAGGCCCACTTTCCCGGTAGGTCCACTGTCTGTGCTAGTCTGCGTGCTCTGTGGACGTGCTCTCCCTTAGCTGAGCACGCACAGGTGTGGTGGCGGTGGCGGCCTGTGACCTGTCCGGGGCCTTTCCTCTCAGGCCTGGCTGTGTTTCACGTTACCATTGAACTTGTCTGACACAGAGGGCACTTCAAAGGCCTCACCAGGGAGGCCCATGTGTCGGGAAATTCCTTTCACGGTGATTTATTTCACAGCAAATGAATTTCATTTCTAAAGCCAGCGTGACTGGAGGTCTGCCTGGAGGACAGAATCGCCCCCAGAGGAACGCGAGACCTCTGGCTGGGAAAGGGCACCGACCTCCTCTGGAGTCACAGCCTGTGAGGGACAGAAGCGGCCGCAAAGCTGGAGGGGACTTGAGTTGTTCGGTGGTGGGTGCCTCCTGTGGCCTCAAGGTTGGCCCTTTGATGTGTCCCTCTTTAATCTGGAAAAGTCGGTGTCCCAGGGTGGTGCTCCCTGACCCTTGGTGGCAACGAGCCCATTCAGGCCTCTGTCTGGCCACTGAGAGGCTGAGGGGCTGCTCAGCTGAAGGGAAGTTTCCAGCATCCATTCAGCCACCGCTCAGGAAGGGACGAGTGAGCTCCAACCTGCAAACAAGTGCAGTCCCTGGAGGAAACTTTCCCTGGCACTACGTGAGCTCCTGTGCCTTCCTTCACCCCAGTGGGTTCATTCCCATGCTTCCTTGAAATTATCGGCTTAAGTATGGGACCAGATGAAGAAATGTAATAGATGTTAAGTGATTTCATTGAGTGTGCATCATTAGTGTGCTTGATGTTCGTTGCGTCAGTTAGCAGATATGAAAACATCCTATTTAAGAACAGCTTAGTGTGCAGCTCATGGAAGCCGTGTTGTGACTCCTTGTTACAGGTTTTTGAACTCATTGCTAATGTGAGTGAGACCCATAAAAGCAGCAGTGTTTTTTCTTTTGCAAATGAAGAAAGTGCTAAGATCAGTAGCTAATGTGAAGAGAGTCATGGTCCTCGAAAAAATTGTTTTCATAAGTTCTGTCCAGCTCCTCATTATAATTCTTACATTAAGCATTGTCTCTGTACTGGGCTTGGACAGGGAAAGAGGTAGACGTGCACTGTAAAGAAAGGGTCACGGCTGCACATGTCCCTTCAGTCCTGTGTGACTGCAACTTGACAGGTGGTGTGTGATTTCCACGGTCTGGGACTTACACACATGTTTCAGATGCACACTGTTTGTGTATTTCTGATCTCACATTTTAAGATTTTTGTGCACATACAACTTAAATAAGTTAGTTATCTTGTATGTTGTAAATCAGCCCATCTGCCAAGAGGGTAGCTTATCCAAATGTGGATAAGCAGGTTTGCCCAAGGGTAGAGAAGAACTTCCATTTCAAGCTTTAAGAGAGGAAGTTGAGTCTTATTTAAACATGAAAATATTAAAAGTAGAATAAAATATTCACCTGAAAAAGTTTGTGCTAAAAGCATGTGCTCTTGGCCCTGCTGCTTTAACTGGAAGGTGACGGTCTTGGTTGTGACTATGAAAGAACAAAGAGAATTTTTAGAGTGTGAACGTGGATGTGTGTGTCTGCAGGCGAGAGATTTGGATCACTGTTTAAGTAGAAATGGAAGAGAAGTGTAAAGACAGTTTGACAAAGTAAACGGGCTGTTAGGATGGAACTTGGAAGGCCACGGTGCTACCAAAACACATTCTTTCCTTTTGCCACTGGGGGTCACTGTGAAGACGCCGCTTGAATAAGTTTAACCCTTCTTGGAGTCACTTTTTGTGGAGTTTGAGGATAAAAATTTAATGTAGAAGAGAAACACTATTCATGAAGAAATTTTATTGATTTATTATTTTTAAATTTATTTATTCTAATTTGTTATTAGAAATGCAGATTGCATTTCAATTCATAGTACACGTATAAAGCACAATTTTTCATTTCTCTGGTTGTACATAAAGTGGAGTCGCACCATTTGTGTCTTCATACATGCACCTAGGGTAATGATGTCCATCTCATTCCACTGTCTTTCCTACCCCCATGCCCTCTCTCTCCCCCTCTCTCCCCTTTACCCTATCCAAAGTTCCTTCATTCCTCCCATGCTCCCTGCCACCCCAAAGGGAAATTTTAAAAAGAAAGCATAAAATACTTCTTGCTCTGTGAATTGCTATGAATGTTTTCTCAGGAACTAAGTGTATTCATATGAGTAAGCGTGGCTGCACTATTCAAGGTCAAAGTGTTTCTTTAAATGACTTTATTCGAGTAATTGTGTTCTCTTTCTTTTCAAACTTCAAATTTAAAACATAATTAATAGTTGTCTATGCAATTAAATCTTGCTGTTAGATTCCAACACGACATCAGCTCCTACGTTTGCTATAAAAACACTCTGCAGGCCATCTCCAGAGTATATAACCAAACTAGATCCATATCGTTATTTTGTGGGCAGTGTAAATAAAGCATGACTATTAAAAAAGCATCACAAAACTCTTCTAAGTGTCTGAATTTTCCCAACTGACTTTCAGGATCCCTTTCCTTCTCTCCCCCCTCCTTGTCCTCCTCCCTCCCTCTCTCCTCTTTCTTCTCTTTCTGCCTGACCCGTCTTGAGAGCTTGCCTTGTCCTGTGGATAGAAGTGAGATGGTTTCTTCCATAGAATCAGGAGTACAGTAAGAAAGAGAAAGCATGGGCAGAGGCCTCTTTGCAGCTATTCAACCTGGAAAGGTCTTGGGAGAATTTACTGCCTGTTGATGCACATTTTTTTTTCTTGGTAACTGAGCAAGGCTATCAGTTGAGAAAGAACTGGGGGTGGAAGGGAGTAGGGAGGAGGCGAGAAGGGGTCGTGTGGATGTTTGAGGAGTGTGTTTTGAAGAGCCACTGTGGAGGGAGGCGGGGAGGCAGTGCTGGAGGGCCATCGGCAGAGCCCCGCTGCACGACTGTGTGACTCCCAGGAATACTGATTTGTGTGTGTGTGTGTGTGTGTGTGTGTGTGCGCGCGCGTGCGCACGCGTAGGATGGGGTCAGGGAGGCCAAGAGCTGGATTGCCTTTGTGGCAGGATTTTGCATGACAGGTTGGATGGAAGACTAAGTGGGCAAAAGAGTTGAGGATATTGGCAAAATAACTAAAAAGGTGGCCTGTGAAGTCCTCAGAGGAAGGGAAGAAAGCCGAGCCAAAAAGAACCTGTATGTTTGGGGGAAGTAGGATGCTTCAGGGCCGGGGTTCTAGATGAGGCTGAAGAATGGAATGCATTTGTATGTAGAGAACAGAAGAATTGGAGAGTAGGTATTTGTGGTAGAAAGGAGCACTTGTATTCTACAGCTTGAACAAGCAAGTCTGGGTTCTAAATGTCCAGCATGGGGCCATGGGAGGAAGTTGCTAACAGGGCATGCAGGTGGAGAGCCCTAGGTGGAAGGGAGAGGAACCGAAGACAGAAAACCAGGTCCCGCGTTGTGTTTCACACCGATGCTGCCTGATAACGGTGGAACTCGGGGAGCTGAGGGTACGGAGATGCTCCAAACCTTCAGTGAATCGTGGTGTGTGTTGGTGGGCGTTTGGAGAAGGCAGCATTGAAGAGGAACACAGGAGGCTTAAGCGGATGACGTCAGGCTCCCGAGCAAGTTTTTCATGTGAAGGTAGAAGGTTTTGGGTTTTGAGGATCTCTGGGGTATAGACAGCTCTGTGGGTGAAGAATATATAGTCTCCACCCACGGGGCATAAAGAAGAGAACTGGGTTTAAACGAAGGCAAGGAAGTGAGCGTCGTTATTTAGACCAGAGCATGGGTGTGTTGGAGTAATGTGGTGACAATAGGGTGGTTCCAGATGGCACAGTAGAAATGATTGGCAGATGGGCAAGAGGGGAAGCAGGCAGCACGGTGGGTTGAAGTACAAGCTGTTCTGCTAAAACGACAGGAAAACATTCCCAAGTAACACTGCCTTTGTAAGAATTTACAGTAATAAAACCCAAAACATAAATATTACATTTTAAAATAGTATAGCCTAATGATTAATAGTGCAAACACTGGGGCCACACTGCCAGAGTTTGAAGTTTGTCTGTACCACTTACTAGCTATGTGATCTCCAGCAAATTTCTTAGTCTTTCAGTACCTCAGTTTCCCCATCTATAAAATGGGGGTAGAGTAATACCTTCCTATAGGATTATTTATGATATTAAATAAACTAATGTTTGCAAGGTACTTAGAAAAGTGCTCAGCACTTGAGCTATGTAAAAGTGTTACATAAAAATAATTTGCTCCATTGGGTAGAAAGTGGGTTTGTGGCTGCTGGGTTTCATACTTGTGAAGTAATTTTTCCAATGAAGATTTCTGTTACAAAGCATTTAAAAACCTAGTAATTATAGCAGTTTCAGGAGGCACATAGCTATCAAACTTCAGTCTCAGCAAACCTTTGTTCTGTATTTCCTTCTT
Organism: Marmota flaviventris; assembly: GCF_047511675.1. Taxonomy (NCBI): domain Eukaryota; kingdom Metazoa; phylum Chordata; class Mammalia; order Rodentia; family Sciuridae; genus Marmota; species Marmota flaviventris. The sequence goes on along the minus strand of NC_092509.1, from coordinate 103,766,126 downwards.
TATTGGGGCTGCCAACACCATCACTAATCCAAAGCTCTTTGCACATTGATGGGGTGTCACCTACATAACCCATTCTGAGGCACGAAGCCAGAGCCGCCCTTTCAGAAGGCAGTTGTGTATACCTGTGCAAGTGTGCATGTGTGTGTGAATTTCTTAAAAGCCACAGCTTCTGGTCATGGGGCCTGTAGTGGTCTGCATGGTGCAAATCATGTTCTCTGTTAAGCAGGTTGCCCCAGAGCCAGACTTGATGGAAACTTCTGCTGTCAGGGAAATTCCTCTTTGGGAAGCGCAGGTGACCCGAGGAGCTTGGATTTGGTTGGGAAGTGAAGAATGATATTGAAAGAGCGATCTGGTGGCATCAGCTAGTCTCCAGTTAACCCAGCTGGAACTAGTTAAAGGAGTTTGCCTGTTGTTTCTGACAGAGTCCTGCATGGTGTTCTGGCCAGGACATTTTGTGGTCAGCAGGCAGTAGTCTGGGCTATCTGTTCCGGATTCCAAACAGATTGCAGCGTGCGGAGAGGGCTTAGTTACCGTCTGCAGGGTGAACCTCTGTGGAAGCCCTTGGCAGCTCCAGGTCCCAGCAATGGTGGGCTCTGCACGTGGTGAAGGCTGCCCGCCCTGGGGCCAGAGAAGTTTCTCCACTGGAGCCTAAGGGTGCTCTCTGGGAGGTACGCCCCTGACCGTTGCCCTGTTCTTCCTGAGCCCCAGCTTCTGGAGGAGTCTCCCTTAAACACGATCTTCTACGCCACATCTGAAGGAGAGGCGGGGGACCGCAGCCTTTTTGAGAGGAACAGCTTTCAAAGCCTGCTTTCTTCTTGTAAAAACTCAGGGTCCTGAAAGTGGTTGTAAGACTCAAAGGCTTTTTCAGGCCAGGCTTTTTGTTTGTTTGCAAATTCAATTACTTTAAGAACTCCACAAGCTTCTCAGCTATCTGCTAGTTGCTTCCATGTATGAACAACTGCACCCAGAGACTTTTCCTAGACGTAGGACTAAGTCTGTTTTATTTCCTTGCTTCCTTGCCACCGGCACCTTCCCCCTTCCCTGTTCCGTTCTGACTTATGGTGGTTATGTTGAGGCCGCTGGAAACCGGAGCCTGGGACTGGGGGCACACATCGTAATCAGAGTTTGACGAGTTTGGACAACTGTACGTCCACGCACCACCCCCACACAAAACCAGAACGTCTGCATCACCCATAAAGGGCCCCTTGTGTTACTTCCCAGGCTGCCCCTACCCCCGTACCCCACTCCTGGCTCCAGGAAAACACGGACCTGTTTTCTGTCACGATAAATTAGATTTGTCTTTTCTAGAGTTTCATGCAAGTGGAGTCATACACAAGCACTCTCTGTGCCTGGATTCCTTTGCTCCATGTGCTTTTGAGCTCTGTGGATGCTGCTGTGAACTTCACTAGCACATTCTTTTAAATTGGTGACCTTTGTTTCATTGTGTGAATAGGCTGTTTTATGTTGATCCCGTCACCTCTGGATGGATCTTGAGTTTATTTCCGGTTTGGGTTTGTTACAAACAAAGGTGCCATGTGTGATGATGTATAGGTTTTCTATACTCGTGTTGCGTTCCCCTTGGGAAGGTAACCTCAGAGTGAGATGGCTGGGTAAATGCACATTGAAAATTTTAAAGAAATTATTAAACTATTCTCCAAAGTGGTGGCATGAGTTTATTCCCAGAAGATACATGTGAGTGTTTTGGTTGTGTGCTTGCTCACCAGCACTTGGCATGTTGGTTTTATCTTGTCTGTGTGGTGGTGGTCATTTGCATTACTGGTGAGTAGTGATGCCCAGTGTCATTTCTTGTCCTCGCGGGCCACACATATGCCTTCCTCTCTGAAATGTCTACTCTGACCTTTTGCCTACTTCTTCTTCTTCTTTTTCTTTATCATCATCATCGTCATTACTATTTGTGTGTGTGTGTGTGGGCCTTGAATGTGCTAAGCCTGCTCTCTACCACTGAGCCACACCCCAACCCCTTTGCTTCTTTTAAATTGAGTTGATGAAGGTACAAGTCTTTAAAAATACATTCCTGTGTAAGTCTTTCATGATATACTGCTAATATTTTCTACCAGTTTATAGCTTACTTTCTCATATTCTTTAACCATAGCTTTTAAAGAACAAGTTTTGATTTCAGTGATGTCCAATTTATCAACTTTGCTTACATACTTCATCTTTTTAAAAATTCTCTCTTAGAAGTCTTTGCCTAACCAAGTTGGCAAGATATTTTGTTTTCATCCAGGAGTTTTGTGGTTTTAGCTCTACATTTAGGTCTGCGCTGCTTTTTGGCATGTGCGGAAGGTGCAGAATTTACTGTTTTTCATTTGGAGATACAGTTGTTCCTAAACCATTTATTTTGGATGGATTATCCTCTCTTCATTGAATCACATGGGTGTCTTTATCTAGAACCAGCTATATATGAATGGGCATGCATGTTTATTGTGTTTATATTATATCTATACTTATAATTTTAGACCCAGCGTTTTGTTCCATTGTCCCATACAGCTTTCCCTATGCCTATACCATATTGTCTTTCTTACTGTAGCTTTATAATAAGCCTTGAAACACATGGCATATTTATTTTTTCATTATTGCCTTGCTTATAATAGATACTTTGTCTTTTTATTTAAAAATTTTAATCAGCTTGTGAAGCTGATTAGAATTTTGTTTGGAATTAGATTAAATCTACAGCTTTTATTGCCAGCATGCAGACCTCTAGCCACATGTGGCTATTAAAATTTGAATTAATTAAATTTGATTTAATTAAAAGATCTCCCAGTCATACTCACCATATTAATTTCATGCCTTCTGTATGGGAAAACTCACGTGCAGCGGATTGTCATTGCATTAAGTTTTATTGGATAGCACTACTGTAGATCAGTTTGCAGAACTGACTTTATACTGTTAAATGACTGAGTCAATGAACATGGTATTTCTTTCCATTTGCAGTGTATTTTAAGTTTTCAGTTTATATATCTTGCATATACTTTATTAAATATATTCCTATGTTATTTACATTTTTGAATGTGATTATAACATTATTGTAGGAAAAATTTTCATTTCTATTTGTTGCCAGTATGTGGACTTATTTTTGTATTTTGGCCTTATATTCTGTGACCTTAATAAAATCACATATTAGTTCTGGTAGCCTTTTGTAGGTTATTTGAAATACCCTACACACAATCATGTGTTTTGTGTATAGAGAGTTTTACTATTTTCTTTACAATATCCATTTGATTTATTCTTCTTGCTTTGACAAGGATTTCCAGTATAAAGTTGAGTTAAAGAGTAAGAGTAGATAATTATATCAGTCTTTTCAGAGAGTTAGCACTTGGCTTAATTTTTGTAACTATTACTTATTTGTATTCTATCTTATTCATGTCCACTCTTTATTATTTATACAACTTTGGATTTGATTTGTTATTCTCTTTCTAGTTCTTAAGATGGAAGCTTAGATTGTTGGTTTTAACCCTTTATTGGTAACAGCATAATAGCATATTAAAGCTATACCTTTCCTCCTCCTTATTTATTTATTTATTTTTTGGGGGTGGTACTAGGTATTGAACCCAGGGACCCTTAATCACTGAGCCAAAACATCCCCATTCCTTTTTTATGTGTTTTTGAGATAAGGTCTCACTAAGTTGCTTAAGGGCCTTGCTAGGTTGCTGAGGCTGGCCACAAACTTGTGATCCTCCTGCCTCAGCCTTCCAAGTTCCTGGGATTATGGACATGACCACCATACCCAGCCTATACCTTTCATTCTAAACTGTTGGTTTAGCTGCATGCCACAAATTTTTGGTATGGTGAGCTTTTGTTTTATTCAGATTAAAATGATATATATTGGTGTTATGTCCTGATAAGCCTACTGAAAATTGAAAATATATCAAATTGGAACTGCATTTAATACACCAGCCAACCAGCATCATAGCTTAGCAGCACCCTATGCTGTGGAGTACATGTTTACTGCTGGGATTGTGTGGCTCACCTGGGGCTGTGGCTTGCTGCTACTGTCCAGCACCATGAGTGAGTATATTGGACCATATTTTTCTAGTCCAAGAAAAGGTCAAATTTCAAGGGTGTGGTGTCAACTGACTGTATATTGCTTTCCCACTGTCATAAAGTTGAAAAATCATAGGTTGAACCACAGTAAGTTGAGGACTATTATATTTAAAAATTTTCCCCTGACTTCCTTTTTATCCATGGTTATTTAGATATATATTTTTGATTTCTAAATATTTTCATATTTTACAGGTAACCTTGTGATATTAACTTTTGTGTGATTTTACTCCTTTGAAATTATTGAGATTTATTTGGTGGCCCCATATATGTTCCACCTTGATGAATGACCAATATGGATTTGGAAAGAATGAATATTCTATTGTTATTGGGAGATATGTTCTGTAAGTGTACTTTAGGTCTCATTTGTTGATTTTATTATTTAAATCCTGTATATCTCTCGTTTCTTTCAGTTTATTTGCCCTTTCAATAACTGATACCTCCAATGGTATTTGTGGATTTGTCAATTTCTCCTTTCAGTTCTAGTAATTTGCTTAAGTATTTTGTTTTGATATACATTTCCAATCTCTGCCTTTTAATTATATTATCCAGGCCATTTTTATACAATATAACTGCCAATGTCATCGCATTTAAGTCTGTCATCTTGCTATTTGTTGTCTACACAGTATAAACTGTCTATACATTATAAATGATACCCAGAGTGCATTCATCATTATTTTAGCCGATTATTTTTTCTTTCTTTTTTATTCTATTTAGTTATACATGACAGCAGAATGTGTTTTGGTTTGATGATTTTTTAAAGATATAAAAATGAGAAAGAAATATTCTGTATTTAACATTTCCAGAGATTCTTATGCCTTTGTGTAGATCTGAGTTTCTAGCTTCTATTATTTTTCTTCAGTTCTTCAAGTAGAAGAACTTAAGTTCTTAAGTTTTTCAAACTGAACTTCATTTACATTTCTTGCAGTACCGTTCTCCTGGTAATAAATTATCTGGGCTTTTGTTTCTTTGACAAATTTATCATTTGAAAGATTTTTACTGGGTATAGATTTTTCAGGTGACAGTTTTTATTATTTCTGTTAGCACTAAAACTTATCTCCTAATGTTCTCTTTATTTCATAGTTTTAGATGAGAAGTCTACAGTTGTTCTTTGTATCTTGTTTTTTATTGATCTCACTCTACTTGTCTGTCTTTTGTCACTGGTATCAGCAGTTTAATGTGACTTCATGTGTTCTTCATGTGATTGATGTTATTTGAGCTTTTAGATATGTAAGTTATAGTTTTCAACAACTACTCTTTGGTTACTTTTTATTTACTTCCTATGTTCATTTTTTTAAATATATATATCCTTGGCCATTATGTGCATTTTTTTGGTACCCGAGTTTGAACTTGGGGTCACTCAATCACTGAGCCACATCCCCAGCCCTATTTTATTTAGAGACAGGGTCTCACTGAGTTGCTCACTCAGTGTTGCTGAGGCTGGCTTTGAACTCGTGATTCTCCTGTCTTACCTCCTGAGCTGCTGGGGCATATTTTTTTTATATAATGTATTAATGCTATTTTTGAATTTTATTGATTCTAAGTGAGAGTCTATCGACAGATTTCTTCCTCTTTTTAATCAACTGTGAATCTGATTTTCTTTGTACTTCATGCTTCTGGTGGTTTTTGTTTAAACATTGGATATTTTGAATTTTACTTTACTGAGTACAGAATTTTACTATATTCTTTGAAAATGTGTCGACTTTTGTCTTTGCACCTAGTAACATTATTTGAAGGTCAGTTTGATTTTTTTTTTATGCACTTTTTTTTCTTTTCCTTTTTTTTAAAGGGTGTGTTTGCGGTAGGGTTTGTTCAGATTTGACTCTCCTGATGTCTCTACTAATTATTCCATGTTCAGTGACATCTCTCCATTCTAGTTGGTGGGGACTTAAATGATTCCCGTTATTGTCCGAGCTCTGGCAATTATTTGGCTTAAAGAAACCTTGAAGTTGTCTTTTGTCTACTTGTGTGGAGTTTTATCTTATGTGAGTATGTATTCAAAGACTCACAGGACCACTATGAAAATTTCTGGGGCTCTTTCTTGGCACCCCTTTATCTGGTACATTATTCTGAAAAATCTAGTGCCTTGGTTTCCTTCAACTCTAATCTTTTTTTTTTTTTTTTTGTACTGGAGATTGAACCCAGGGACACCTAACCACTGAGCAACATCCCCAGACCTTTTTAATATTTTATTTTGAGCCAAGATCTCACTGAGTTGCTTAGGGGCTTGCTAAGTTGCTGAGGCTGGCTTTGAACTCAAAATCCTCCTGCCTCAACCTCCCAAGCTGCTGGGATAACAAGCATGCACCACTGCACCCGGCTCAACTCTAATCTTTTTCTCCTCAATTCAGCATGACTGGTGTTATCTCCTTGGAATTTTCCTCCTTACACTGTAGTTCCGAAATTTGTCTCCAAACAGAAAGTGGGTAATGGTGTGGCTTACTTCATTGATTTCTCTTCTTTCACTTTTCACAGTCCTGTGTGACCTGGTGTTTAATGTCAGAAAATAATTATTCCATATTTTACATCCAGTTTTTTAGTAGCTTATGGAAGAAATTTATGTCCAAATTATGTTATTCTCTTATTGCCTAAAGCAGAAATTACTGAACCCTTTGCCACTGGGGGAATATTATCAGTGGACTTTGGTTGCTTAGAGCCTTTTCAAGTCTTTCTATAGTTTGAGTCATAGAAATGGTTGGCTATTTCAAACTTAATAGATTCAAATCTCTTCTAAAATAGTAAGTTTTTTGTATGAACTCATCTTTTTGAACTACTTTGCTTTAAGCAGCAAGGAGCAATTATAACAAATTAAAATTGTGGCTCTTAACGGATTCTCCTTTTAGCAGGTACTTAGTTTACCTTAAAAATTTTCATATACATCAGGTTTACAAAATGAGCAACTACTGTGTTACATGAATCCTCTTTCCAACTCACAGTATCTGTTTCCCTGCCAATTCACCTTCCTATGCCAGGTTCTCGCTCCGGCAGCCCAGGCTCTCAAACCACCACTGTCTGTTAATGTGGTAATAAGTGGACTCCGACACACAGTGGTGCAAACAGTAGTCCTAGGAGGATGTCCCGTGTCCCGTGCTGCTTCTCCGTGGTGTCATTCAGAGGACCGGGCTTCTTCCCCATCCCCTGAGGGACTTACTATGGTTGATCCAGCAAGTGGAAGGCCAGAGTATGCAGGGGCAGACGTGGGAAGTCGCTTAGACCAACGCCGGGGAGCGACACGTGTCCCTTGTGCTCAATTCCACTTGCTGTCACTCAACCACAGACACCATGTTAGTGAGACCAACTCAGTTGTCAACGAGACCCGGAACACGATTTAGCCATGTGCCAAAGGAGAGGGAAACCGGCTCAGGCAGCAAGCTGTGGACTTCTTCCTTTTGTGTCTTCATAATTCAGTCTAATTTGGAGTTCAATTTTTTTTAATGAAGAATCACTCTGTGCCTAGATTTTTCTTATTTTTGAAGTAATTCTTTATTTTCTTACCTCCTCCTCCTTTCTTTCTCTTTTCTTCCTCCCTCTCCCTTTCACAAATATTAGTGACAGTCACTTTTCCTTTTTCTATTATTTACTTAATATTTTACTTAGTAACAGGAAAGTATGCTACCTGATGATTTTCAGGATGAAAACTGTGTTACTCAGAATAGGTGGAGGTAACAAGTTAGCGATATTCATGGAAAACCTTATAGGAAAAAAGATGACTCTTTGTATTCATCACTGATTGCTTTTAGAAATAAAATATTCCATAATCTTTGCCAAGCTGAAAGAACAACATTTATTTCAAATCCCCCATCTCACCAGAACCCGAAACAACAACAACAAAAAACGCATTAGCTGAAGGACAGCTAATTTCCCCAGTCTGTTTTTAATTTCACTGTATATATTTTCACATTAAGTCTACATTGATTTTTTTTTCATTGCTGTTGTTTTAGTGTACACAGTGTTCCAGATTACTTTTCTGGCAACTGCTCATGTGGTTCGTGGCTTGGATTTGTCTCACTTCTTAATTAGATGAAAAAACACACTACTTATAATTTAGCTGCACATATAAATGGAAGAAATGGCAGTGTTCTTATGAGAAAATCACTGTGTGCTGACAGAAGACCTAGGTATCATGGAAGAGCGAGATCATGTATCTCCTCTGGAATTTGCATTCCAAAGTCTTGTGAGAGCCTAAGAAAAATACATAAGCTTATATTTTCCATTAATTTATTCACTTAATAAATAAACATTTATTGAATTCCCACTGTGTTTGGCACCTACATGAATGGGTTAGAATAAGTAGATTATATGTAGCTCCTGTCCCTAAGATGTCATGCTGAGTGGGCAAGATAGACGTATAAGCAAATTCCCGGTGTTGGGTAAGAACTAGGGTTACAGTGTACGTATGGAGCTTTGGGGGTGCAGAGAAAGGGCCCTGGTCAAGTACCTGTAGGAGGGCCTGAAGAATTCCTAAGGATGGATAGAAGTCAACCAAGAAAAGAAAAGAGGGTCAGGATACGTGAAGCGGGAGGGGTGGCATGGTGAAGGTGGGGAGGCGGGGATAGAGGTCCCATGGAAAATGAGAGGCATGGGCTTGGCTGGCCTTGGAGTCAGGGGACGTTATCGGGACTGGTGAGATAACAGCCTTCACTTACTGAGCCGTTTTATGCTGTATACTTTACAGGTGCTGTTATTTAATTCTAAATTAACAAACTTGCAGTTCTAGGTACACCACAAAATTAAACAAAAGGTACAGAGAGTGTCCACACACTCCCATCCCGCTCTCGGTACGTCTGTTCCAGTTGAACTCGCACTGACGTCACCATCACCCAAAGTCCACGGCTTACGTTAGGATCCCCTCTCGGTGTTACACATTCAGTGGATTTGAGCAAGGGTGTCATGACATATCTACCCTTGTAGTGTTGTATAGGATAGTTTTATTGCCTTAAAAATTCTCTGTATTCTGCCTGTGCATCCCCCCCTTCTCACCCCTGGTGGATACTGATCTTACGGTTGCCCTGGTTGGAGTTTTCTAGAATGATGTACCATTGAAACCAAACAGTAGGTAGCCTTTTTTTTTTTTTTTTTAGAATGACTTCTTTCACTTAGTAATATAAGTTTGCTCCATGTCTTTTTGTGGTTTGATAGCTCATTTCTTCTTAGAATAATAGCCCACTGTCTCCATGTACCATAGTTCATCCATTCACCTATGATGAACGTCTTGATTGCTTCCACATTTGTCTGCTGTAAACAGACCAACATTTTCAACTCACTTAGGTAAATACAAAGGATCACAATTGCCAGATCATGTGATAATGACATGTTTAGTTTTGTTGGGAACCACCAAGCCATCTTGCATCGTTGCCATTTTCCATTCCCACACTGTTGGAAGAGGGCTCCTGTCCTGCATTTGCCAATGTTTGGTGGGGTCACTTTTGTGGATTTCGGTCAGTCTGGTAGGTAGGTAGGGTGCCTCACTGTGTGGCTGTTTCCTAATGATACGTGATAGTGAATATCTTTCCATATGCTCATTGCTATCTGCTTATCTCCATTACCAGGGTATCTGTTCAGGTGTTTTTCCAGTTTTTTTTTTAATTGAGTTGTTTTCCTATTGTTGAGTTTTAAGAGTTCTTGCTATATTTTGGATAACAGTCCTTTATCAGATGTGCATGTGTGAGAAATATTTTTTTATTTCTCTGCTTGTCTTTCTTAATATTGTTTTTTTAACTAATGAATATCTTGTTGTTGTTGTTGTTGACCTTTATTTTATTCATATGTGGTGCTGAGAATCGAACCCAGTGCCTCATACATGTGAGGCAAGTGCTCTACCACTGAGCCACCACCCCAGTCCCTCTTAATATTCTTTTTTGCTGAGCAGAACTTTTATACATGTGTGAAATTAGATCTACTCCAATTTTTTAAATTAATGCTAGCATGATACATGTCTATTATTTAAATCTATGTGTGTTCTTACATTTCAAGTAGAATCTTTGTAGGTAGCATATTATTGGATCATTTTTTATGGGTCTTTTTATAATCCACTCTGACCATCTCTGTCTTTTAATGGTTGCATTGACCATTGACTTTCAAAGTGGTTACTATTATAATTAGGTTAATATATATCATTTTTATTGTTTTCTATTTCTTCTTTGTTCTTTGTTCATTTTAAAATATTTGGTTAGTTGTTGATAGAAATATTTATTTATTTTATGTGGTGCTGAGGATTGAGCCCAGTGCCTCACCTGTGCTAGGCAAGTGCTCCACCACTGAGCTCCAGCCCAGCCGTCTTTCTTCTATTTTTGCCTTCCACTCTTTTTTCTGACATTTTTGCCTCCAGTTCAGCATTTTATGATCTGATTTTCGGTCTTCTTTTAATGTATGAATTATACTCTTTTTTTTAAACCTTTTAAGTGCTTGCTTTAGAGTTTGCAATGTACTCTTATTACTAATTCACATCCACTTTCAAATATACAGCTGTACTGCTTTATTAGTAATGTGAGTACCTTACAATAATGTAACAATCCTAATTCTTCTCTATCTCTTGTTTCATTGTATTCGTGTCACTATACAAGCATTTGAATAAGAATACTAATCAAATATATTGTTGCTATTATTTTGCACAAACTGTTATCTGTTAGGTCATTAAGAATAAACAAGGCCAGGCATGGTGGCAATACACATGCAACTTGGGAGGCTGAGGCAGGAAGATTGCCAAGTTCAAAGCCAGCCTCAGCAACTTAGTGAGGCCTTCAGCAACTCAGCCAGACCCTGTCTCTAAATAAAACACAAAAAAGGGCTGGGGACGCATCTCAGTGGTTATGTGCCCCTGGGATCAATAGCTGGTACCTAATAATAATAATAATAATAATAATAATAATAATAAAAAAACAAGATAAAATGTTTTCACCTTCTTTCCCCAGTGCTATTCCTTTCTTCATGTAAATGCAAGTTTCTGACTTATATCATTTTCCCTCTCTAAAGAATTTCTTTAAACATTTCTTGAATAGCAGTTTACTGGCAACACCTTCCCTCAATTCTTGTTAGTCTGAGAAAGTCTTTATTTTTCGTAACTTTCAAGGGGTGCTTGAAATAATTCTTAGATTGGTGTCCTCTCTGTCTCTCTCAGCACTTTGAATATATCACTCCACTGTTATCTTGCATGCATGGTTTTTGAGGAGAAATTGGATGTATTTCTTATCTTTAAAAATCTATAGTTTGGTGTTTTTTTTTTTTTAATCCCCCTCTGGCCCTTTTCAAGAATTTTCTCCTTTTTATATTTGAACAGAATACGTCTAGGTGTAGGTTTTTGGTGTACTTATACGACTAAGTGTCTTCTAAGCTTCATGGGTCTGTGGTTTGGTTCAGACATTCATTTTGGGCTAAATCTCAGTCATTACTGCCTCGTTATCTGTTCCTTTCTCCCTTTCTTCTTCTTTTGGTATTCCTGTTATGCACTGTACCTAAATAGATGTCCTAAAGCTCTGGTGTAGTCTGTATTCTGCTTTTTTTTTTTTTTTTTTGGTGGTGCTGGGGATTGAACTCAGGGCCTTGGGCATGCGAGACAAGCTCCCTACCAACTGAGCTATGTCCCCAGCCCTGATTTTTTTTTTAATTCAAATTTTCCTTTGTTTTACCATTTTTGGAAGTTTCTGTTGAGATAGCCTGAAGCTCAGTTATTCTTTCCTCAGCTGTGTGTTCAGTCTCCTAATGAATCTGTCAGAGGCATTCTTTATTTCTGTTACAGTGGTTTTGATGTTTAGTACTTCTGATTTTTTTCTTAGCATTTGTGCCTCCCTGTTTTGATTGCCTGTCTATTCTTGGAGGGTGTGTGTGTGTGTGTGTGTGTGTGTGTGTGTGATATATATATAATCATTATAGCTCTTAGGATATTAATCACAGTTGTTCTAAATTCCCAGTCTGATAATTTCAACACCCCAGTGAGATCTGGGTTTCTTCCATATTTTTATTTATTTATTGTCTTTTAATATACTTTGTAAATTTTTTTGTCAATATATGATATACTGTATGTAAGGAACTATGGAAAATGGGCCTTCAGTAATGTGTGGTAATGTGTGGAGTGAGAGGAAGCATTCTATGATCCCATGATTAGGTCACATATTTAGTGAGCATGGACCTCCTACGTGCTTCTTGGTCTCCACCTCACTCTGTCCCCTTCAGACAGGACAGAGTGGCTAGAATGGGCTGGAGTTGGGCATTTCTCCTCCTTGCTGTGGAAGTCTAGAGGAGACTAAAAGGTGAATATCCTCCTTCCCTCAGATATGTTTAGCCTTGAAGGGACCCTCGTAGATGAGGGCCTGGTTAAATAGTTTCTCCAAGTGCAGACCATATTCCGAGGAACGGATGCTTTGACGTGTTTCACACTGGTTGCTGTTCTCAGTGCCAGAAACATGAGGGGGTTCTTTTCTCTAGTATTCACGGAGAACCTGCTTGAGCTTCTGGAAGCAAAACTCAGAACAATGTGCGGACTCCCTAAGAAACCTGGGTTCAACTCTGGCGGTTGTTCACACTGAGTCTTTGGCTGTTTTCTCAGCAACTGTGATTTAGATTTTCCTACCCCAACACCGAGGCATTAGCGCCCTCATCAGGAGGAAGCCGAACCACTGAGACCACCATCTACTACAGTGGTTTGCTGTCCTGAGGTGATAATTAGGAGCTTCCTTGAATCTCAGAAGATTGCCTTTTTGTCGAACAGGTTACCCCTAGAAATTCCTACTTACATTTTTCTACTTCAGCATTGACACGGAAGTTTCTGGTCCTGGACTTCTGCTCTGGTAGATTGTGATCCTCTCTCTTCACTTGCTTCTCCGTATCAGGTTTTGGTAGCAGTTTACCCTATGAGCTCATATGTCTGCTGACCTACAAAGGGTTGTGGGTTTTCAGTTTGTCTCTTTACATGTGGTTGGGATGGAGTGGTGACATCCAAGCTCCTTCCACACCAGACTAGAGTCCTGCTATTCAAGTTGAAATCCAAGGGTTGTTATTCTCCTAATGAGTTAGAGTGAGCATGTGATTTGTCCTTCAGAAGGGCATTCTTCAGAGAACTAAACAGAAGGTGGTTAGTCGTTCTCCCAGGACAGCAAGCGTGACACCCTGTGGAGGCCGTTTCCTACTGGGGTGCTTGCAGTGGGGCTCAGTCTGCGCTTGACCTCTGCGGTGTGGTGTCAGCTGTTGGAAGTGGCTTGTGTGTCTTACTGAGGTCTTCATCAGGAGTCACTGGTACTCATCATCATGGTCATTCATCACTGAAGAGAAACACAAACCACTTTATCACAATTTTATCCAGCTTTTCATTGATTGCTTTTATTTTCCCTTTAGTAGGGAGACAAGAATCATGTTTAATTCTTCCTTACTTAATGGGGTTCATAACCACCTTTGAATCTGGACGTTGTTCCCCTTCCCAAATTCTGGACTGGAAAGAGAAGTCCAGCCCAACTTTCGGTTCTGTGGACAGACAGGCCTAGATGATAGGGCTAGCTGCCACACAGCCCAGATAATCACCTGTAGGATCTATGAGCGGGGCGGGGCTGGAGAATACAGGATTGAAGATGGAGTGTCCCTGGCTGGACGCCAGCTCGGGCTGGACAGGCTGTTTCCCCTTAGGAAAGTGTATTTTTCCTTTCCAACACTCACTTTTCTTAATGTGTATAACTGAGAAAATAAAAGTACCTACCTCATATGGTTTTCGTTTTGGGTCCTTAATGAGGCTGGCACACAGTCAGGGCTCTGTGATGTACTGTTTTGTCCAGGTCTTTTGGTTTCCAGGGCGCTCTTAAAGCCTTTGAGATCTCTTCTGACAGTGACTTTCTGAGATCCATTAAAGCAGAGTGTGCCAGCAGGGAGTCATTGGTCATTATAAGCTGCCTGTTTGTGCAAGGAAATGTGAAAAGAACATAGTCCTCTCCCCATTTCTGGTGCCCCACTAAGCGTGGACTCAGATGCCTTCTCAGGAGTGAGGGGGTGGTAAGGAAAACACATTCACAGTCAGCTTTTATTTGTATTAGAGCTATAAACACATATAGCCTTTAAAAGGTCCATCCCAAAGCCTTTCAGTAAAAACCGTCAGGCCCTTGCCCATCCCTCCTGCTTCTGATGACTGATTCCAGAACCAGCTACTTTCAACCCTTTTAGCTCTTTCTTTTGGGGTCTATGGCTCTCTCTCTCTCTCTAATATATAAATATATCTCCATGTAATGTGTCACTCTTTCTTGATTTTCTTTGTTTTATTTGACTTCCTGATGTGGAGGGGAATTGGCTGTCCTGCTTCCCTCTCCTGTACCTACACACACACACACACGCGCGCGCGTGCATGCACATGGGCATTTATCATCCCCCATTTTGATAAGATGACATAATCATATTTAGAGAATGATTTTTTTTTAAATTCTGAAAATGTAAATCACGGCTGAGCCAGGGGGTGAATTATGATTAGTCCCCCTTTCTTGCATGGTACTGTCTTGGATTAGGTAATTGTGTCTTCTTGTCTGTGGAGTCTCTATGTATCTAGCTTTTCCAGCCTCACCTGAAGCAGTCTGAGTCTCTCCATTTATTAGGCATCATGTGTGTGTGCTATCCTGTGTGTGTGTGTGTGTGTGTGTGTGTAAGAAGCCTGTCCCAGGCTCTGTGTCCTCTCCTTACCCTCTGGGCTTCGTCCTGGGGTCTGCACCGTCCTGAACATTGCCTTCTTTTCTCAGTTTGGTCCTGCTTCCGGACATCATGTCTTCCTCTTGATGATTTACTCCTTTGTTTGTGGACACATTGTTTAATCTCTACCTGAGAAAATGAGAAAGGGGGGTAAGACCTTTTGGGAGTTTGCAAATCTGAAAGTCTCTTTTTCTACTGTCACATCTATTGATAATTTAGAATTCTAAGTTGGAAATTATTTTTTCCTCTTGGAGTTCTGAAAACATTGATCGATTGATTTAGCATTTCTGGCTTGC
Organism: Marmota flaviventris; assembly: GCF_047511675.1. Taxonomy (NCBI): domain Eukaryota; kingdom Metazoa; phylum Chordata; class Mammalia; order Rodentia; family Sciuridae; genus Marmota; species Marmota flaviventris. Next base: position 103,751,118 of record NC_092509.1, on the reverse strand, counting down.
TGCTGGGAGGACTGGGGCAGCACAGTGATTCTCAATCCTTTTAATGTGACCTTTTAAAATTTGTCAGGGAGCTCTTTAGCATCTTTCATCTGTTCCTAGTGTTTGTATTGTATCTGAGGCCCGGTGAGCTCACTCAGTTTACAGATTCTTATCCTTGACTTATAGCATATTTCTAAACAGGATCTCTCCCTCCCTCTCACTTTTCCGATTTGGTCTTTTTTTTCCTGCCATGCCAGTTACTCGGATATTGGAGCTTCATGATCATCTCTCTAGCTTTTAAGGATGTTTTTCTATTATTTACTTCTTTTTCTTTTGTTTTGATCTTCTAACCCTTCTACTAGCACTTTCATTTCTGCTCTTGCATTTCTAATCTCTGGGACTTCTTTCATGCACCTTTCTTTTTATGGCCTTTTCTTCTTGTTCCATGAAAGCAATTACTTCTCTTTCCTCTCTGAAGATATTAATAAAAATGACAAAAAAATTTCTTCTCTCTTTTGCATTACCTTTGTGTCTCTAGGTTCTCCTTCATAATGTCCATACGTAGTTATAGGTGGAATATTACCCAAAGCACTGTGTGGGTGAGCCTGACTTACTAGGTGGTTTCCTTCATGACAGGGTGATTCATTGGGCTGTTTAGTTCGGGTTCCTCTTGATGTCAGCAGTTGGGTTTTTCTCTTGGGGTGGTTAGTCTCCCCATGCCCAGTTCTCCCACCTCTTTCTAGGGTGGGTCAGGTGATAGTCTGCCAGCCACCCTTTCCTGAAGTCAGACTAGGGAACTGGACTGGGAAGAGCAGATCTTGCCAGTTAGTATGTAGAGACTCAATTAATTACCTTCTTTCAATACCTGACCCCCAAGAGCCGTGTGCAGAGGTTTCTCACGTTCCTAGCCCGTTCCTAGTTCAGTCTTCTTTCCATTAAATCAGATTTCCTCTTCTAAGAAATAGTGCTGCGAGACTCGTTAGTGTGTTTTTGGTGATGGCACTGTTCTGTACTCTATTCTTAGCCTTTTCAGTTTTTATTTCTTTGACTTCAAGTGCCCAGGACCGGGTCAGTGGTGACCCTGGTTTGCAGCACACTTTTGTCATTGGTTCGTGCAGAGCCTATTTGTTTATTAATAAGGTAATAATTTTTTAAAAATCCATATCAGGTTGGATACTTGGGCAGAAAGTTAAAATGTATGGTTTCCATTCATGTGTGGTTCAAAAATAAATTCATATATGATCATGTGCAGCGTGACAACTTTGGTCAGTGACAGACTGCATACATCTCGGTGGCCCCATAAGGTTGTAATGGAGTTGGAGATTCATATTGCCTGGTGACATCACATGACGTGGTTGGCCGTGTGTGCTCCTGTGTTGTTGTGATGTCGGTGTAAACAAATGTGTACTGCTGTGGTCAGAAAGTGAAGCAGCGTAATTATGTGCATACATAATACTTGACAATAAATGCGTTACTAGTTTATTTACCATACTGTTTTTAGAGTATATCACACCCATAAAGGTTGGCTGTGATTCAGTCTGCTGTCTTCCACTGGTGCCTGCTGTATCTCACATTCTCCTGCATCTCACCTGATAGCATCAGAGATCACACTCAGAGTCACCTACACGATTCAGGTTTAAGTAGACCCACTCTCTGGTGTTTGCATGGTGATGAGACCCACTGAGGGTGTATTTCTCAGGAAACAACCCCCTGGGTAGGTGATGTGTGACTGTTTAGAGTATTTTTGTGGCGCATCTGTTTTTCTCTCTCCAATGGAAAGTCATCTAATGAATACAGATGGGTGGTTTCCAAACCCTCCTCCTCGTGTAGAAATCAGCCAGACTGGAGTGACAGTGGATCGAGGCACAGTCAGAGAGAGGAACAGGAAAAGGACAAGAGTGTGAGCTGCACAGTTAGCCGGGAGACGCGTGGCCTCTAAGTTCGTTAGTCCCCTTCAGAGGTGTCCTAACGGGTTGGTTTATGATGCAGGCCTGAGAACCATCGGCGTCATCACCAAACTGGATCTCATGGATGAAGGGACGGATGCCAGGGACGTGCTGGAGAACAAGCTGCTGCCTCTTCGCAGGGGTACGTCCTGGGTCTGCAGAGGGCCTTCTTGGTACTATGTCAGAGACAACTGCAAGGCATGGGGAAGCACGGGCTTAATGATCTGCCTGTCCTCAGGCTTGGATTTATTATCAGCTACACTCTTTATGGAATGGCACTGTATTCCCATATGAGGTGTTAAAAATGATCCAAAATGAGAACTGTTCCTTAAAATAACAGTGATAAGAAAAACAGGAAAAAGAAGAGGTTTGAAGGAGGGTGTAAATATTCACCATAGATTACACAAATATAGATACCATTCTGTTGTAAGTGTGATATTTACGATCCTGCAATACGGCACAATTGCAAAGAGTCATTCTCTTTTAAAATGCATAAGACTTTTAAATGTGAGGGGTATTATTCTGTCGATGTCAAAAGTTATCCCTAGGCAAGTCTGTGGTCTTTGTTAAAATATCATTGTCTCAATGGAGTTTTGTAAAGGGGCCCAGTCTTCAGGCCCCCAGACCCATTTGCCTACCTCACTCAGTCTGTTGGAGAGCCCTGAAATCTCCCTAGAACAGTTACAGGAGAGTGCCAAGCCCCATGGGGCTGTGTGGTGGTGTGTTTTGTTTCAGGTTACGTGGGGGTGGTCAACAGGAGCCAGAAGGACATAGACGGAAAGAAGGACATTAAAGCAGCCATGTTGGCAGAGAGGAAATTTTTTCTTTCACATCCGGCCTACAGACACATTGCTGACCGTATGGGGACCCCACACCTTCAGAAGGTCCTGAATCAGGTAAAGAAATTCTTTAAAGCAACAAGAACAGTTACAAAATGTGTAGGCCATTGGGATTTAAATATCTTATTTTTGAATTTCTCTTTTCTGAAGCAAGACGTCCAGCTTGAATGAAAGGGGTTTAAACAATGACTGTGAGTGCTCAGCTACGCTGGTACTGTGCCGGGAGCTGAGTTGGCCTTAGCTGAGGGGGCAGTCAAGGGGGCCGAGCTCACAGCACAGACAAGTGTCTCTTTAGGAGGTGAAGCCCGTGTACATTTGAGCATGCATTCTCTTACCACAGGTAGTTCTCCTCAGCATTTAAACTTGTGTAGCTCTGAAACGAGGATCACTTGGGATCTGTCTGTGGAATACCAGCTGTAATGGTTAGGTTAGACTTTCTGCTAAAATTTGTTTTTTTCTGGTTTTGTTTAGGATTGATTTGTTCCTTTATTTAAAATTTTCAAAACAACAAATCCTGATGAAGTCACCATTGATTGCCACTAATCTAAAACACTTTCCCAGATAACCCATTTTCCCCCAATAAATAGAATCGGGCCCTCTGTCTCCCTGCCCCGCCACACACCGCACACTCTTTTGTCACAACGCCTCAGCACACGTTCCCTGGTACATACGTTGCTTCCCCTGTTGTGGTCAAGCATCATGACCACATGCCCTGGTCCCTGGGTCACCCTTCCTGAGTTTTGATGACAGTGACTTTGATGGAGAGCAGTTTTCCTCACAGACATCCCCATTAGTTAAGCTTTCCCCCTCCATCTGTGAGCCTGGTCTGGTGGTTATGGACGCTCTGATATCAGATCCTTGAAGGGGTGAGTAGAGGTGGTCACAGTTAAGGTCATTATATCTGAACCCTTGAGATAAGACAGTGGAGGTTTTAGAAAATAGGAAGGAGAGGTATACTTGTATTTTAAGTGACTTTGGTGACGTTCATATTCTTAATTAGGCTAAAAGAGAATTTGGAATCTCAGAGGCAGCACTTGGTTGTACCACTTTTAAAATATGAATACCCTTGAGGAGGAGCACTGGTTTGCCATGTAGGAACCGTGACATTCTCACCATGTGGTCAGCAGTGGTAAAACTTGTGTCAGACCACCACTTTCAACCCTATATTGGCCTAAGAAAATGACAAATAACCTGAAAAAATCCTATAGGAAAATCACTAATACCATTGGAAAGGGTTGGAAATAAATTAGGTTTTGCATATTTAAAAAATAGGAGATGATTGACCATTATGTTATGCAGGAGATCCCCCACTTTTGACACAATTGGATTGTGTTGATTGAAAGTTGAACGCATTTTACCCTGAACATCCCTTCTGTATAATCGGTTTCAAAGGTTTTGAAACTAGAACAACTTTCTTGCTAATTCTACATGTGCCAGTCCTTCTGATTCTGAGGCAGCATTTCCATAGACAATCTGTACAAAACTGTGATGATTGTGAGGAATGGAAGGAGACACCACCAGACTAGGGGGAGAGCAGGAGCACGTGGAGACGTGGACGGTGGCAGGGTCCTGGGAGGTTCTTAGGCCAAAGTAAAGACTGGGCTCTCCACCAAGGGGCAGTAGGGAGCTATTTAGGAGATCCAAGGGAGGGTATTGACAGGCTCAGGTCTGACGGTTAAAAAGAATATGGTATTGCAATAAGAAGACCAAGAGCAGGCCAGTTAGGAGTAAAACCAGGAAGGACAGGTGGCTAAAAAATAATAAAACTTACAGTAGCTCAGTCTCACGTAGGGCCAGTGGGAAGTGACACAGGAGATTTGAGGAATGTTTAGGAAAATTGAGAACTTGGTGACAGATGAGCTCTATTGGGTGACAGGTATAGAGTCAAGGACATTCCTCGCTTCTATGCTGATCTGCAGACAGCACTATAGGGAGCCTAGCAAGGGGAAGATGAGGTACTTGTTTGGGACAAGTTGAGGCTGAGGTGTCATTGACACACCCAGGAGGAGAAGTCATGCAGGGGTCAGGCACACACGCTCACAGCAGAAATAAGAAGTCCTGTCTGGAGTTAACATTTTAGCAGCAGCGGGTGTTTGTGTGTTTGCCGAAGCCCTGGGTGGAATGAGAAGAGGCCTCAGACCAGATCTGAGAAATTCGAAATTCCCAGTCTGGCGAGGAGCATGAATTGTTAAAGGAGACGGAGAAGGTGCATCCAGAATGGCTAGGAGAAGAGTTAGAGGAACCGAGGTGATGCAAGCCAAGGCATGACGTGCTCCAGAGAGCAAAGGATGGCCACAGTGTCGCTTTACTGTTGAGAAGTCTGAGGAGCAAAGAGTGGAAACCAAGTGTGTTCATTATTTCCAGCTCACAGGCCCATTTGGCGGTTGCTGGTTTTTCATGGTGGCTGCTCCTCTTAGATTTGGGTCTTTGTCTCTTTGGACACTGCTCCTGGAGATCCAGTCCTCTGTTCTGTTTTTTCCTGATTCATACCCACAGCAGAAACAATCCCCACTGTGGGCAGAGGAATGATAGAGAATAGTGACAGTTAATTAACTGCGGACTTACTGGCTGCATGTATTCGTTTAACTTGGACGCACATAAATCATCTTTATGATGAGTTAAAATCATTTCCTCCATCAATCTGGGGATGTTTACTTTCCTTTTAAATTATTTTTGCTGCATTTCTGTGAAGTTCCTCTCTTTCTCTCAATTCTAAGTTTATTACTTAAGCAGATCAAGATGATCATCATCATTTTCAGAATTTTCTGTCGCTACATTGCAGAAAGAACATAACGCAGAGAACTGAACAACCTTTTTTTTCCTCCCATGTTGGAGATTGAATGCAGGGGTGCTCTACCGTGAGCTGCATCCCTAGCCCTTTTTATTTTGAGACGGGGTGTCTCTAAGTTGCTGAGGATCCCATTGAGTTGCCAGGGTGGCCTCAAGCTTGCAATTCTGCCTCGGCCTCCTGAGTCACTGGGATTTACAGGTGTGCACTACCCCACCCTTTCCCAACTTTGTTCTTCTCGAAGAGATTGTCTGAGTTGTTTTCACTGTATTGAGCTTGAGGTGGCAGCTGACCTCAGAGGAAATGCCCCCGGCCAGGTCCGGTGGAGTGGTCAATAGCAGAGAGAGCTTTCTCTCACTTAGTCATGCAGTTCTCTATTCAGTCTCTTGAAGGCACCAGCTGGTGTCCAGCCAGGCCTGACCTGGGGTCTAGAGGTAGAGGGGCCAGGAAGCACTGCCTGCAGAGGGCCAAGAAAGCAAGGGGCTAGCAGGTGCCGGTGGCAGCCCTGGCCACCTGAGCTCCCCTCGCACTGGTCCATTTTGGCCTTAGAAACGCGGAGCAGCACCTGCAGCTCTTGGCTTCCTTCATTTCCACCCCGGTCTCAGGTCAGGTTCCTTCCTATAGGAATGATCTGATGGGTCGTCCACACTGCAGCGCTCCCGGGCAGCCCACTCGTGACATTGTGTGTTCACCAAAGGAGTGACTGTCAGCGGAGGAGTCTGGGCATCTCCAGGGCAGTGGAGACTATCTACCTCATGGCCTCTGATGTCCGGGTCATTTCTAAGGTTGTGAATGACCAGGAACACAGTGGAGGCTGGTTCTTGTCTCATGAGTTCATCTTTAATCTACTGTAGACACACGTGTGATTTCGTTTTGTTCTGTTTAGCAACTTACGAACCACATTCGAGACACCCTGCCAAACTTCAGGAACAAACTGCAGGGGCAGCTGCTGTCCATCGAGCACGAAGTAGAAGCCTTCAGGAACTTCAAGCCCGAAGACCCCACCCGGAAGACCAAGGCCCTGCTGCAGTAGGTGGCTTCCTCCCCCCTTGCTCACCTGAAGCTCATGTCCTTGTCCTTGGCTGCGGCCTATTTGTCATGTTGTTTTTTAAGCTTAACAGAAGCAACAAAGTGGAGAGGAGTTGTCCCGGGAAGGAGGAGGCTAGAGAATATGTGACCTTCAGCACAACTTGGTCTAGGATCAGTCAAGGGTCCAGGTGGGGAAAGAGCAGCCAAAATTGGATTTTCTAATCTTCTCCAGTGTTTGAAAGCATGTGTCCCGTTATTGCCTTTCTAGGTATTTAAAAGTAACAGCACACACACGAAACAGAGCTGAGCCCAGTCACACTCTAGTTTTTCAGGCCTAAGAATTTGTGATTATTTAATTGGCCCACAATATTTTAGATGGTTTGGATTTTTTTTTTTCCTCGTAGATTTTGAATTTTTACCATTAGATTTTTAAGTAGTTCCTATGTCAAAATTAGTAGTCCTCAGTGGAAGAGTTGTGTTCTCTTTCTTCTTTGTTTTAATCAGCTACCTTAAGAGAATTTATCCCTTCATTCAACAAATATTTAGTGAATATGTATCATGTGCCAAATTAGGGGAGATGGCTAAAATGCATGGCCCTTGTCCTTGGGGGAGAGACTGATAGGTGGACAGGCAGCGGCCGTGTGGGCCACTACGTTCTGGGCTGGAGGCAGAGGAGGGGCCTGATCTGGGCGGCCCTAAGGAATGGTGGTGGGTGAGGAGGGGCGGGGCACTGACAGTGTCCTCCCCAGGTGAGCTGAGAGGGTGAGCATGGAGGAGTGCTTAGAGGTGGGCTCAGGGGCCACCAGGGTCAGACCATGAAGAACCCTGGGTGTCAGGAACCCCAGGAAGAGTTGTTGAGGGCTGAACCCAGGCAGCATCCCGGGTGGAGAGGAAGAGTCTCTTGTCTGTGGGACGAAAGGAGGAGGAGAATCAACAGTTGGTGGCTACCTGGAAATGCCAGGCAGGAGCACAGGTGCCCTGGGGTCCCTGCCACCATGAGGGGAAAGTCAGGAGAATGAGCAGGTTGGGAGTAGGAGATGTCAGTGATTCAGTTGTAGGTGCATTGAGTTCAGAGAAAATCACTGTCCAGCAGGCAGCTGGGTATATGGCCAACAACTCCCAGGAAGCAGGGGCTAGCACTGAAGGTCGGAAAAACTAGTTCTTGATGACCCTTAAAGCTCTGGCCACCCTCAAGATCACCTGGGGCAAATTTATAGCATGAGGAGAGAATGGAGGAACCAAGAGTAGCCCCCAAGTGCGAGGAGGTTCACCTGGAGCATCTGGGACTGTGGACAAGGGTGAGGTCACAGGAGCTGAGCTCCATTTGACTATTTTACAAGTTTTATTGTGACACTTGAATTTTTATGTCAGGTATTCTTTAAACACCATTTCATGATTGCCGCCAAGTGAACAGAATGCAATTAAAGACAAAGATATTTAAGGTATTTACTCTAGTAATTGTCTGAAATAAATCTTAACAATGTGTGTTTCTTATGTTCTGAAAGCTGAACAAAGCGCAGTGTTGTCAACTCCACCAGTAGGTGCCACTAGGAACCCCAGGAAAGGATAGCAAGGCGAGGCGAGGCAGAGTGGAGACCCGCCTGGCAAGCCAGCCACCTCTAACTCGACCGTCTCAATTCTAGGATGGTTCAGCAATTCGCAGTGGACTTTGAGAAGAGAATCGAAGGGTCAGGGGACCAAGTGGACACCCTGGAGCTCTCCGGCGGTGCTAAAATCAATCGCATTTTCCACGAGCGCTTTCCTTTTGAGATAGTGAAGGTTCGTACTCAATGACATCTCCCCCTGCTTCATTTCCGTGTTCTGTTTTACCAACCTCTTGCCCTGACGCTACCTGAATGGTTTGGGTCAGTGATGGTCCTTTGAACAAAAACCTCTGTACTCGGGTAATGACATTCAGGAGAGAAATTTTCTTTTCTGATTTTTACTTAGTGGAAATTTCACAACATTCCAAGTCATTTCAACAAAAACTAGTTGAGATGTTGTCCAATTAAATATTTCCCAGGCCCTTCTATGACTCAGAGTTCTAGGGGCCACTGATGAAGACCTGGGAGATTTTAATTGGTCTAATAAAGAAGCACAGAAAATGAACAAATATGAACATAAAAAAGTGGTGCTTTGGCAATGGGAAGTGACAGCCACTTTTAATGGCATGTCAGGCAAGTTCTCTGTGAGCGAGGGACATTCAAGCCCCAGCCAGAAGAGCACGGAGAAGGTCTTCAAGGAGGGAGCACCTCGTGGGCAAGGCCCCAGGGCAGGTGAAGAGCCACGGGCTGGTGCAGAGCTGAGAAGGCAGAGGCGCCCGGGGATCCAGACGGGAAGGACCTGCTCAGTTCTCACGGGCTTCCGAGGTCAGGGTGAGGTGTTCACACTTAACAGTGGAGTGTTTTAAGCAGGAGTGTGACCACTTTGACTAAATGCTAGAAAACACGGGGCCTGCTGGCCCATAAAGAGCAAGAGAAGGGTAAGGTAAGGAGAAGAGTGAGGTCAGGCCCAAGGCACGTCCACTGTCTACAACCTCAGAGCTCTCAAGAAGAAAGCAAAACATCAATGTAAACACTCAGTGAGGCCTAGGGTCTTGAGAGGGATCTTGTGCTCAGGAGAGACCCTAAAACTTCAATTTCTGTGGTGTCCCACTAAATGACCTGGCGAAAGAGAAAGAGGGGGGGGGAGAGGTGTGCCTTTTGGGATTTGAGAGGTGAGGTCAGCAGGGCTTGGATTGATATGGGGGATGGAAGAAAGACTAGATGGGACTCCCACGGTTTTGGCTTCGAGCTGAGCGGTGGTGCCCATCAGATGAGGAGAATGAGGAGAAGCAGTGATCGTCTGGAGGTGTGAATGGGGCTCTGTTGTGCACTCGCTGAGTGTGAAACAAAGGCAGCTAAGTCGTTCCGGGGACTGCTACTTGCTCCTCTTGCAGCAGACGGGTAAGTGGGTCGTTTTATTAAAGTGCGATGAGTGATGAGCTTCAGGGTGCTCTGGAGACAGCCCCCAGATGTGGATCCCAGCCCAAGTCCTCCAGGCAGCCAGGCTGCTGAGCTGAGCCTGCAGGACGGGCAGCCAGAGGAGCAGGAGGAGGTGGCAGAGGGGAGAAGGACAAAGGCTCCGAACTGTGTGGCCACAGGGTTGGTAGAGACCGAGGCAAGTCAAGGTTCTAGGGCATAAAGCACGAGGGAGGAATGGGCAGGAAGTGGGACTGGAGCAGCCGAGTCCCGAGTCAGGTGAACCTGCGTTCGCGGGATCGCCTCCCAGGACTCGGCTCTGTGACACTTTGATCCTTCTTCCAAATAGATTTATGGTACCCAGGGCTCCGGGGAAACCTTTACACAGCATTCTATCCTGTATTGGCTTGGCGAAATACTATTGATTTCCTTTTATAAGGAGCCTTGAACGCAGGTGGTTGAAGTGGCCAGGGAGAAAAGAGGGCCATCGGTAACCTCAGGAAGGCGTGCTGCTGCCTGGCAGGTGACACTCTCACTTATGCAGGTTCATTGATAGGCAAAAAAAGAATCACCGAGTGGCCAGCTTAATGTCTAGAAGTCATCCTTTACGCCCAGCACCTCTTAAATATAATAAAGTTAAAAGCTGCTGCACTATAACTCCCAGAAATCCCTCGGGTCCTACGTTGCCTTGAACTTCATATAAACAGATGTTTTGACCATCTGGGTTTAGCTTAGGAGAGACATGAGTATCCGTTTATTAATAACTCAGTCAAGTTATTTTTATTCTGCAATATTCAACAACATTATTATTCAAAGGCATTAAGTGTCATAACCGTGGCTCATTTCGCATCTGCAGATGGAGTTCAATGAGAAAGAACTGCGAAGAGAAATCAGCTATGCAATCAAAAACATACATGGGATCAGGCAAGTTTCTGGTGTTTTCCTGTGTTCAGTTCAAACTACCAAAGAAAGGGAATGTTGCCTAGAGAAGTAGCCTCCTCATCCTCCGGACAGAGGCCGGTGCAGAGGCGGGAGGAAGAAATGGGACCCCTTAGTTTGGGCTCATTGCTAATTTCCTACAGTGCCACAGTGAGTTTTTTCCCCCAATGAAAACAAAACAAAACCAAGCTACTTTCTGCACAGTGGGAGACACAAAGAAGGGCGAGACCCTGCTCTCCACAGCCTGGGTTTCAGGGAGGGAGGCCCCAGGTGCTCCTGAGCACATCACTCCCACAGAGGAGACACTGGTTCCTTTTAATCGAGTTGTAGAACGAGACTGGGAAAGGGAATGACGGCGGTTACTTAGGAGTGGAACCCTGCCTGTTCCTAGGACGCTGTCAGCCAGCCAAGGGTGCTGTGTGCGGACATATGCTTGTGTGCTTGTGAGAGCGGGATGTGTGCTTGTCTGTGTGTGTTCAGGTGAGGTGAATGTGTGTTTGTGCGTGTGTGCGAGGTGGGCATGTTCTTGTGAGTGTGTGTGCAAGGCAGGCATGTGCTTGTGAGTGCGTGTGGGATGGTAAAGCTGCAGTGGGCAGTGGGAAGAAGGAGAGGGAATGGCCTTGCTGAGGCTGGAGGGCAGGAAGGGCTCCCGGGAAGGAGGCAGGCTGAGCCCAGGGTAGAGGTGGGAAGGTGCGGCAGGTTTTGTGGGGCGAGGACTTCACACGTGATTGGTCGGAGGAAGGTGGATGGAGAGCAGAGGGCCAGAGTGGACGGGGTGCATTGGGCCCAGATTTCCCCTGTGTAGAGTGAGAATGTTCTAAGTTACTTTCTTTAGTCTTTTCAGGCTGATATCGTAGATGAGTGACTAAAACCAGCAACATGATGTCTCACTGTTCTGTAGGGTGGAAGGCCAAGCTCAGGGTTCCAGCACAGGGGGCTCTGGGGAGGGCCTTCCTCTGGTTTGCAGGCTGCTGACTTTCCTGTGTCCTTCCTGGCAGACAGAGCTGGCCGGCTCCACAATGCCTCTATAGGGCATGATCCTGTCCACTAGGGCTCCACCCTTAATGGCCTACTGCCTCCCCAAAGCTCCACCTCCTGACACCGTCACACTGGGGAGAATTTCTAGGGGACACATGTTCTGTCCACAGCACTTTCTTCAAAGAACTATGATAATATTTTGAAGCACATTTCTGGAGTTCATGTACAAAGGCCAAACATAATTTAACAAGTGAAAGTTAAATAAAAGCCACCTGAATGCAAGGTAACACAGCACATCCTCCCTGTACTTTAGATTTAGATGACTTACAGTACCCAATCCTATGTAAATGCTATGTAAATAGTTGTATTTTTAGACTGTATTTTTCAGACAGTGACAAGAAATAAGTCTGTACATGCTCAGTAGAGATACAGTTTTTCTCTGAATATTTTCAGTTAGTAATGGCTGAATCCACAGAGGTGTAGTCCAACAATATGAAGGGCCCCCTGCATTTCCTTTTATTGGTTTGAAGTAGTGAAGTGACAGTTAAATGTTAGTTAAAACTTACATCATAAGTCAAGAAAATATATTGGGCATTTGTGTGGGAATGGTGGGCGAGGGAGGGAGGTCCTGGACATGGAATATAAGATCTTGCACACGCTGGGCAAGTGCTGTCCCACTGAGCTACATCCCCAGCCCTTGAGCATCATTTGTAGGTCAAGTTAACCTCCCGTAGATTGGCACTTATTGTGGTGTAGCACTATTAAAGGTGTTATTGTAGTGGTATTGTGGATAGAACAGATTGCTACATAACTTTTGAACCTGATCTAACTATGTGCTTACTTTAAGTGACAATTTAAACATTTTTCAGAGTATTGGGTGCCACTCCATGGTTTATATCTAACACAGTCCTTTCTTTCCTATATCCAGGACGGGGCTGTTTACTCCGGACATGGCATTTGAAGCGATAGTCAAAAAGCAGATCGTAAAGCTGAAAGGGCCTTCCCTGAAGAGCGTGGACCTGGTGATGCAGGAGCTGATCAACACGGTCAAGAAGTGCACCAAGAAGGTGAGCTGGACCACTTGACCTCCCAGCAGGTGACCTGGGACCTACCCGCCACTCCTGTTCCATTGCATGGTCTCGCTCCCTGACCCCTGGCCTTGTCACAGACAGTTAGTGTTTGTCCAAGGAGGGACTGTGGAAGTGTTGGGTGGGAAGGGCTGTCCTGATGGGCAGAGGAATTCCTTCTTTAGCCCATTCCAAAGGTTGGCTGGGCCAGAGAGAGTGCCTGGGCTGAGCATCCATTAGAACAAGTGGATAAATGCCCTAAAGTCATGTTTCCTATGATGTGTGGGTGAAGGTGATTTCAATGAGAATCACTGATATTGTGTGTATTGATAAGAAAACGCTAGTATATTATCAATGGTTCCACTTGAGCTGCGGCATTTTGAGAAGAGCAGTGTATAGTGGTTTGGAGCCCAGCCTTGGAGGCCCACTTACCTAGATTCTGTGTGACCTCAGGCATCATTCTTAACCCCTCTGGTCTTGCTCATTTATGTGTGGATTGGGTTTATGTTGATCATGTCACCTCAGTGAGAAATAAAGGAGATGATTCCCAAAGTCTATGGACACCCATTGCTGATTGACTGTGGCAGTTGAACTCCTAGGAGGATGGAAGGAGTACCTCCTAGAGGGAACAGAAGAAGGTTGCTTAGGAAGGTGGTGCTTGGGGTAGGGTGGGCCTAAGCTTATGATAGCTGCCATAGGCACCAGCACCATCTCTCCATGTCCAGATAGTTATGGTTTTGTTAGCTTTTTTTTTTTTGTAGCAGGGTTGAATCCAGGAGCATTTAGCATTTACCCACTGAGCAACATCCCCAGGCCTTTTTTGTATTTTATTTAGAGACAGGGTCTCGGTGAATTGCTGAGGCTGGCTTTGAACTCGCTATCCTCCTGCCTCAGCCTCCTGAGCCGCTGGGATTTCAGGATGCACCACCTCTCCCAGCTGTTTTTGTTAGTTTGTTGTTAACTTCCCTTAAACAGAGTTACTCACCTCCCTGAAAAAACAGTGGGAAGAAGAGGAAGAGAACAAATGATGGCATGAATGTGAACACTGGTCCCATGACCAGTCAGAAAGGCTCAGCTGAAGGAGAGCCATAGGTAGTAGAGGCTGGCAGACTACATTCCCAGGTGGAGGCTGAAGGAGGACGACATGGCGGGAGCCTGGGACCCAGACGTAATTCTGGAGGTTCAGATTCCTCCCGAGAGCTCTAACTGCACTTTCCCTTCCCAGCTTCTCTTCCAAAACGGGAAAAGCCCCAGGAGATCAGGGAGGGAGGGAGGGAGAAGGCAGGAGAGAGCACACGGGAGAAAAAGCACTCTATCCAGTGCTCCTTTGGAAATGTGAAGCCAGTCACACGTCACTCCCTGCTGTCTTTGTCCACTCTGCAGAATGCAATCTGTCCTGTCACCTGTGTCTTTAAAGCTCTTTCACTTGATCTCTCAACCCATTTACAGGGTTGACCGGTGCTGCTTTCCCTGTGACCACAGGGACGGTCTCTGTGGCCACAGATGAGCTTAGAGAGAAGGCCTCTCCTGAGATTGCCCCTGTACTCTGGCCTCCAGCAATGAAGCTAGCTGCCTTCTTCCCGAGGGTCAATCGCCTTGAGTTTGTTCTCAAACCTAGTTAGCTGGCTGTCCTTATTTCAGTCCTGTACCTTAAATGAACAGTGAATAAACTGATGAAATACAGAAAGGCTGAGCTTTGTTTCTGTGCAAACAAAGCCAAATGCTTTGGAAAGTCTTGATAGATGTTAGCTACAAAACTTTGTTATTAACTGGGCAGAGGCAGGATAATGGTAAAATAATGTGTGTGGTTGGGGCTTATAAGAGTCTAGGTAGTTTTGCATTCAGATTATTTCACCAGTTTGTTCAGGTCCTGCTCCTACTTTAAAGAAAGCAGAACTGGGCATCGCAGATGAAGGCTGTGGCTTATGTAAGACAGAAGATGCATAACTCCAAACAGCGGCACCATGTGCAGAGAGCAGGCCCTGGCCTTACATCAAAAGATTGGCACATGTGTGTACTTTTATGTTTTAAGTTATATAAAGTGTTTATGGTATGTATGAATCTTTTTTTTTTATCATTTCCTATTTTATCCGACTTACTGGAAATCACCGGTCGGCCTGGTCCTGACAGCCTGTTCCTGGACACTCACGGCTTTGTTCTTGCTTTCCAGCCTTTGAACTCCCCTTTCCATTATTCTCTCTGGATCAACATCCTGAATATTTTTACTGTCTTCTCAAAACATTCTATAGTCTGCGTTAAATAAAGTAAAACCTAGCTTTCTCCCTGAGATTATTGTTTACCCTGTAGCTTCCTTCATCAAAGGCCCGACCCTAAAACATTTAAGGGCCTGAGTCGGGCAAGACATTTGCCTACTTCTCTGTTTGTGGGTTCCAAATGCGATTTCATCACCTTCTTGACAAAGTCTTCCTTATGGTCTGGGTGGTACCTGTCCCTCCACCCTCAGTTGCAATATCTCCATCAATCCTGGCTGTTCCGCGCGTCTATCAGGATGTTTGGAACCTGGCTGACATTTTCCCTCTCCATCCCAAGTTCGCCTTCAGTGGGGAAGACGTCGGTGCCCATGTAGTCATCATGCCCGGCACCACTCTTCTTGAGATCTCCGACTCCCTGTGTTCCCTCCTCAGTCCCCACTGGCAGGGCACTTCCGTGACCTCTTGTGGCCCTTGTCCTCATCAGCACATGTTTGACCAGGAGGTGGCAGACTCCGACTCTAGGGTTTGCAGGTTGCTCACCGCTCCTCCCTGACTTCTTTGGAGCTGAGCTAACTGGAGAAATGATGGAAGAACTTGGCAGAGGTTTGGAATTCAGGGTCCACTTGACAGTTCTAGGTGTAGATTGGAAAGCCGGCCTGGGGTCTGCTGCTTCCAGCAGTGAACCTTGGAGCCCACCACGGTGGAGAGGGTTGGAGGGGACCACCTTTGCTTTCCTGGCCTAGCGGTTCAACCTGCTGGAATTAACTTTGTCACCTGTTGAAACTCCAAGAGGGGGGAAATTTTTCATTTCGTTTTGTCTCTCCCCCGGATTGCTGAGGAATCAAAGATAATTATCCCATTTGTGTGGTTGGTGCCACAGTATGCCCAGAGTCTACCTTAGTGTAGTCTTAAGGGCTGCTCAGTGGTGCTTCAGGGTGTTGTTTTGGGGTGCACTGTGATTATCCGTAGCAGTGGGGTCCATCATGCCGTATTTGTACATACATGCACACAACATCCACGGATCAGTCTCATTCCCGGGTACCTTCCCTCCCGCCCCCCGGGTCTGCCCTCTCTATGTCCAGGGTATTATTCATCAGTGACTTCCTCGGTTCTTCAGGGTGGTGATGCTGAACTTCTCATTTTCTCTTGGGGTCACCTCCCTTGTAACTTTCCTCCTCACTTTCACTCGTGATTTCATTGCCTGGAAGTGGGGCCGTTAATGTCTTGTCCTCTGATCCCTAAGCTTCCTTATCCCTGACCAAGGCTGGACTCGAGCTCGTATCCCCACTTCCTTAGAGAACTGGCTCTTCGGGTTCTTCCGTTTCCTGCGCTGCTGCCTCCTCCGTCACGTGTGTGGCCTCGTGTGTGCCAGGCAAGCGCTGCACCAGCCCCTCCACCACACATTTAAAAAATCAGCACTTAAGTTTTTATGCCTCTCCTTATTTAAAGAAAAACAGTGACCATAAACCCATGGTCAGCCATGCCTTTCCTGTTCACGGACAAACTTCTTGGGGACAAAAGTAGTTCATGCTGTGTCCGTCAGCTGTTCCTCACTGAGACACGATACCTGAGAAAAGCAACAGGTTGAGGAAAGATCTACTTTGCCTCCTGTGTTTAGAGGTTGCAGTCCGTGGTTGGCTGGCTCCAAGGCAGGAACTCCATGGTGGGTGGGTGTGGCCGAGGAAAGCTGCTCAATCCGTGGCAGCCGGGGAACAGAGAGAGACAGAAAGGACTGGGGACAGGAGATGCCCTCCCAGGACGTGCTCCAGGGAGCTGCCCCACCACTGACAGTTTCCACCACCTCCCAGTAGAACATTCCGCTCTCAATGGATCGATCCTGACAGGTGAGAGCCCTGGCGATCCAGCTGCTTCCCAGGGCCCCTCCGTGAACGTCACTGTACTGGGAACAAGCCCACACATGAGCCTTTGGGGGGCAGTCCACAGCCAAAGCACAGCGCTTGCTGTCTAGTGGTCCCTTCTCAGTTAACTCCCCAGCGGTCACCTGGTTTCCAGTCCGTCTGTCTGCCGTTGATCCCTTCCTGATGCGCACCTCCATGGGGAGCGCTGTTCCCCTGGTCTGCCCTCTTTCCCTGACCACTCCTCCACTTTCTCCTACAGGGTGTCCACAGGGACCTGCCTATAAACTGGCCTCCCCCGTTTCCATGCCGTTGGCGTTTGTTCACGTGACCCCCTTTGGAGGGCCTCCCTTCCCCTCCTTTGTCACCTGCCACCCGTTCTGGGTTTTAAAGATGCGGGCGGTCGCCGTCTTTCCTGAAGCTCTTCCTAGAGGCCCTCTGTGTGTCCGTGCCCCTTCTCTGCTCCTCGTCCCTTGTCCGTGCTTCCATCCGCACCTTCTCTCTCTCTCTCTCTGTCGGGGCGTCTCTGACACTGGGGCCTCGTTGTGTGGGCGCCTCCTCCAGCTGATTCTAAGCTCTTTTCAAAGAAGAGCCGTGTCTTCTGCCTTCCTCTCCCCAGACCTGGAGCAGTGACCAGCCCAGGTGAGGAGCCTTCTGTCAATACCTGGTGACAGCATAATGTCCTCAGCTACCCTGACGCCAAAGCAGCGCCTGCTTGGTTTTAAAGAGGACTTCAGTCACTCAGTAACGATGACACTTGGGCAGATTCTCCTTTAAGCATGTGCCATTTATTTTTGCTCATTTTGATGTTCTTGGTCTGGGCTTCCTCAGAGCCACCTTGAACTGTTGAATCTGGTCCATTGAAAATCTTCTGCAGGGCAAAATATTCTGATTAGTGTCGAGTATGGCGAGCCTTTATTATTTGACATTTTCTGAACACAATCCATAGAGAAGGAGATTATACAATTTATTGTCCAACACAACATATTTTTGAGACATAAAGGGGACGTTATTAATACTTTAACTGGCATAAGAAGAATAATTATGCCAGCCTGCCTGGATAATGGGAAAATGTATAACTTTTCCAGCTATATTGTAATTTCTCTTTCTCTCTCTCTCTCTCTCCCCCTCTCTCTCTCTCTCCCCCTCTCTCTCTCTCTCTCTCACACACACACACACACACACACACACACACACACACTTACACTTGAAACATTGTTTTGATTTACAACTCATGTTGAATGCCTTATGTGTAAAATCTTTAAATGTTTTTTTCCTTAAGCCACATAAATAAACATCAGGGAAAACATATGGGATTTATGTGCGTTCAAATAACAAAGCACAAAGCTAGACTTCTAACCCCGGGGAATGCATTTCTTCTCAGATATTTTCTCACTGCTGCCTCTGGGGCCCTGGAGGACAGACATGGACGCTGGAGCTTTATGAGCTATTTGGCTTCACTTCAGGGACATCTCAACTTTGGAATTGTTCCGGTGGGCATCGATTTTCAGCTGCTTTTCTTTACCTCCTCTTCTCCAGGACAGCATCACAGGGTCCTGAGGTTCCTTTAAGGAAACACAGAAAGGAACATCTTGTTGTTTTTTTCTTTTTAACCACAGTTTAGCAACTGTGCCATTTATTGGCCTCTTGGGAAACCACATTCTTGGATTGCCATGATACCAATTAATTAATCCCCTCCACCCCCATTTAAAAAAAAAAAAAGTGTTGCAAGGAGAAAAAAAAAATACCTTAGTTGGCTCTTAGAAACAGAGGCAAGGATTTTCTATTAAAAAGAGCTGTTAGAAGGAATGCGTTTTGCGGCATGTTGGGTACGTAGATTTCCGGTTGTGAAGACACACAACCAAGCAGTGGATCCCAGGTCCCTGGCAGGCTTGTATGCCTGCAGATCGCGCCTCTTCTCATCTATAAGCTCTCTCCTTTTCTGTGCCTTACAACTGTGCTGCGTCCTCATTTCTTCAGCAGGCGAGCACACAGCAGGGGAAATTTGCCCTCCTCATTGGTAATGGTGCAAGCTACCTGCACAGTCACACCCTGGCTTCCTTCAGGTCTCTGCCCAAAGGTGCCCTCCTCCAAGTCTGATTTCTATCGATAACCGCACGCCCCGCTCCCTAGCCCACACGTGCAGAGCACACCACTCTTCATCTACCTGCCAAGCTGTATTCTTCTTCTTGGCACGTTGGACTCTCTGAACGACCCTACTCGGGTCTCTTGCTGCCCTTGTTGCTGGACAGGACAGGGAGTTGGAGGCTGTCAGCTCCGTGGTAGTGGGGGTTGGCCGGACAAGCTCATGGCTCTCCCTGCAACTCCTGGAACAGCCCGGTGATCAAGAGCAATTATTGAATGAACAGTTGGCCCTTGTCTCATTGATCTGGCAGGTGGGTGTCCGTTGGGCTGAAGCAGGAAAGAGATGGCCACACAGTACCCCTGCATTAGGCTCTGTTGGAAGGTCTGATTGACGTGCTGGCTTTTCACTATGGAGTGACTAGTGTTGTACACCCCCAGCTCATGCTGCCCATCCAACTGGCTGGTGCTTCCTTGCCTTGTATGTAGTCAATGCCTCATGTCCTAGCCTGCAAATCAGGCTGGTTATTAGTATTTGAGCCTTTTATTGAGTACTGCCGGGAATTCAGGCCTGGGACTTGATTTTAAAGGGATGTTCAAGTCTCACCTTTTAATCTCACAGTTCATTAAAGGGCTGTATAATGAATCCTTAATTTATAATTCACCATGTTCTCTGTTTTTCTTCCTACCCTCTGATTTTTCTTTTTCCATTCTAACTGCTCATTAATGTGTCTACCAGAGGTAACTTGGGAAGAGAGGAGATGGAAACCTTGCAAGACCTCCAGGTGCCGTTTTGACATGGTGTCGAGCCATCCTGACCTACTGGATGTTTTCTGGGTTACCTAAGAGGAGAAGACTATGCCTCTTCTGACCGCTGAACAGTTTTATTTCACCCAAAGTTGGACTTTCTGTTTTTCTTTCTTAGCACGTGCTAAGTAACACTGAAGTCCTCCTCATGGCCCTGTTTAAAAGTCTTTCCATCCTAGGCCTCATCATTCCTTCAGCAGTTGTAGAAAATATTTGAGGTGTGGAGCTTGGGGATTTGCCCGCTTGGAGGAGGAGGACTGACCCTTTTTCTCTCTCCGTCTGCTTTACCCAAGCCTGTCTAGCTGGGACCTGGCTCCCTTCCCCTCTCTGCCAGTCGCACCCAGGTCTTCCGGATACCCCATCATGCCACCCCTGTGTGATTCAGAACGTCGCCATGTGGCTGGCTCTTGGCTGAGCTGCTCCTTGCCCGTAGTCCCATATCATGGCCGACGTGCTGTGTCGGACAGTTTTCTCATCTCCTGAATAAATCCAGTGTTACACCCCCACACAAATGATTCCTTGGGGGAGGCTGGTGGGAAGGTCCAGTTCATGGAAAGGGGAATAAAATGACTCGTAGGCCTTCATGAGTATTGTAAGCGTTAGTGCTCAGTTTGCAGCAAGTGGGCGACACTTGAAGACTCACAGCTTTTTGATAAACCGAGCCCCTGTCTCCAGTTGTGCTAAGTCTGGCGAACGCGGAGGTTTTGTCCTGGTTGCAGTCTCGCCTCTCAGTGACGTGGACCTGTGTGGACCTGTGAGCAGAGGTGGCCTGTTAGCCTGAATGGCTGCTTGAGGCACTGAACTAGTTACTCTGGAAGCTGAGGAAATCTTTCCTGGGCTCAGGCCTGTTCCAGGAGCAACCGAATAGCTTGGCTCTTAAGATCCAATTAATAGTATAAGTGCTTAAATTTTGTTTTATTGGATAGAAATATCTTTGAAGTAACTGTTTTTTCTCTAAAGAAAAATGTGGCCCATGCTTAAATTTTTATATTGAAGTCCCACAAAAATAATGATATACTACCCTAAATAACTTAAAGTATTGAACACAGTTAACGGTTGTTACAGGGCTACTTTCCCTCAGAATATACATCATTAAATTCTTCTCCCAGAATTCCATATTTAGGGTCGTGATTCCAAAAGTCATAGGTGACATTGCTTCACCACTGAATCTTCCTTATTGTTTAAGAACACTCAATTGATTTGAACAATGAGCTTTTTAGAAGTTATTTTCCATTTAACCGACGTACAGTTTGAGACTTTCACTACCGTGGGGTGAACATGAACCTTCCTGTGGCAGGTTTAGCCCTTCATGTCCTCAGTTTTCTCTTCCTGAAATCTACTTCTCGTGTAGGACTGTTGATCGGGATGATCCACCTGCTGCTCAACCCTGTAAGGTTTTAATGTCGGGTTCTATGACACAAACTGAGCCTAGCTGCCCAGTGAATGACTGCTGGGATATAAATTTAGGAATAAAAATCTTTTTAACCAACAGCAAAGCCACACAAGCTGGGCAGGGCCTCCTGTCCAGTGGACTAATGAGATAGTGGCAGGTAGCCTGACCAGAGATCACTGCGGGTCAGCAGGACCCTCACCCCTCTTCCTATCTTAAGAACTGGGCTTTGCTGGAGAGCCAGCTGTCAAAACCAGCGTTTCTGGATTCTACCCGCCCACGACCCTTTCCAGACCAGCCGGCCAGGGCCTGTAACTCGGGGGCTGCCTTTCAGTGATGCCTGGTGTGACGTCTGTGTTCTTCCTCCATGAGGGCACTTCTTGTAACCTGTTCTCTCTTTCTTTGGTTCCTCTTAGGGTTTAGGTTTATTGACTTCAGGTGGTTCAGTGGGAGGTGCAGAGTCATGGACTTGGGCAGATTTCTCTCCTGGAAAACCTGAACCCTGGGTTGTAGAGAAGAGGTGTGCATGTACACACAGGCACACATGCAGACAACATGCACACGGGTGTGCACACATGTGAGTACACACACATGCATACATACCTACACACGCACTCACAAACCAGTCCTCTGCTGGGGCCTGTGGCTGGAGGCATTCTTGGAGACTGTACTCTCGTCATTTTGGCCTTAATGAGGTTCATGTTTGGGCCTTGGGTCCTTCAGTTGTCAACAGTTTCTTTTATACTGCCATATTTAGTGGTTTGATAATAACCTCTGTGATCCATTTCCTAAATGTTGAAGGCACTGCTCTTCCTTGGTGGATGGTGCTCCTTGCATACTTACTTCTCCACGACTCTGGAACAGTGGGCTGTTACCCAAGAGCAGGTGTCCCAGGAAAACCTGGAACGCCTCTGAGTGCAGAGGAGCAGCCGCTGGCCGTGGGTGCCAGATGTGCCACCCAGGTCTGCACTCAGTGAGGAGGACTAGTGTGGATCCGTTGCCTCCCTCACCAGGAAGGCTTTCCTAAGCCCCACAGAAGAACATCTGCAGGATGCTCAGAGCACCAAAAGGGGTCTGGGGTGGCAGAGCTTTTCTGGGGAATGCTTCCAGAATGGGAATGGATTTCCATTTGCATTTTGTAATGATTCATGAAATAAACTCCCCAATGAGCAGCGTGGCAGGATTCAGCTACCAGAGAGCCGTTCCTTCTTAAGGTGAGGAGCTGGGGCCTCCTGGCGAGAAGCTGGACTGTGACTTTGAGGTGAGAGAGATAGCTGGGTTTCTATATGTTTATAGTATTACTACAGAGGTACTCGATATCCATTTTAGAAAATACCAAGGACTTAAAGTATGGAGGACTACAAGTGTGCATAGTTCAAAGAGTTATCACTGTTAACCTTTTGTGGAACTTGTGCAGATATTTTTCTGTGCACAGACAGCAGATTTGCTGTGCTAATAGGTCAAGAGGTCTTGCAATTACAACTTTTCTGTGAAGTTCTGCAGTTTGTTGTCATGCCTGGTTCTAACCTTTTGAAATTTGAGGAAATAATCCGTGCTCAAGACCTCTGGGACTCTCAGGTTCTTGGGTTGGATTTTTTAAGGAGATGAGGGTGCATGGTGGGGTGTGTGTGTGTGTAATCACATTATATATGTGATAGCCTGATTTTTCTTAGTGTTGTAAATACTGTCATTAGATATCATTCAAAATATGATTTGAAATGGCCACATCCCACTTCATACATGGATCTACCTTAGTTTATTTAAGGTCACTAGGTATGTAGGTGGTTCATAGTTTTTGTCTGTCTTATTGCTATTCTAACTAATGCTGTAATAAACGTCATTATCAATTTAGCTCCAATCCTGTGAAGAAAATTGAAGTGTGTGTGTGTGTAAGATTCAAGATCTTTTTTTTTTTTTTAATTAGAAGTTTAAGTCTCTCTGCTACTTGAAGTTAATAGAGAAAAATATAAAACCCCTGTGACTTGAGTGGAAACCCTGGACCCACCGTTTTGGTCTTGGCAAGTTACGTAACCTCTCTGTGCTTCATTTTCCTCCTCTACAAAATGGACTTAAGAATTAGATCCACTTCTTAGGATTGTTGTGAATATTGAACACATGCCTAGCACAGAGCCTGGTGTGTGGTGAGCACTAGGTAGACGTTAGCCTTGATCCTTTTCCTCATCTCTTCCATGCTCTTCATCCCGGAATCTGGCTGAGCGTCACCTCTGCAGGGCACAGTGTGAGGTAGGGTCTAGGTTTCCGCTTTCCTTCCAGGAAATTGCTGCACTGGTTTTGAAGTGTCCGTCTCCTCTCTGATGACGAGGTTGCCGCCCATTATGGTTTTGGGGGCTTCTTCTATGACTCTGCCCTATTCTTCTGCAGGAGTTCATGAGATGTCACCTTTGCTTCCAGAATTCTATTGAGCATCCCTCTGTAAGAAGGCGTGATTGCCCTCCACTTCTTTTTTGGTAGTACGACTTCTTGAGTTCTGTATTAACACTGAGACCTGTCTTTCCTGACAGCTGGCCAACTTCCCCAGACTTTGTGAGGAAACGGAAAGGATCGTTGCCAACCACATTCGTGAGCGAGAAGGGAAGACGAAGGACCAGGTGAGGGGGAGCCTTCTGTGGTGGGCAGGGCCCTGCGGGGTGTTCAGGCCCTCTGCAGAGTTGTTGGGGGTCTCCAGCAGCTGGTCTAGCCTGCCACGGAGAAAATACTAGTACACAAAGCCACATAATAGTTATTTCTATTTTGAAATACATACAAGCTTTAACTCTACTAGTATCTTAAGCACGTTAAAAATATAAGCAAATATAATGACTGCCGAAGAAAGAAATTTAAAAACGGCAACAGGAGCTGCTGTTTTTTTTTGTCCTCAGCACTCAGTGATCATCGTGTGCACCCTGGGGACATACACATCCCACTTTGAAAACTGCTAGTCCAGAAACATACCGAGTTTTTTTCTTCTGAGACGGGTTCTTAATTTTGAATGGGCCCACATATGGGCTCCAGGATATTCATAAATGTCTAAAATATTATGCCAAGCGTTCTTTTTTAAACCAAGAATAGCCATAGCTTTTCATCAACTTAGCCATGGAAACTATGATTGGAAAAAAACAAAACATTTCAGAACTGCACTTTTAAACATTTCTAACTATTTGTAAATGTATATGTCAGGAGTGACCTTGAAATTGTCTTCTAATCTGAGCTCTGTGATTTGGAAAAGTTGTTTTTAAGCAAGGATAATTACATTAAGGTAGTGAAAGACTATAGTAAAATAACAAGTTCTGTTTTTTAAAAAATAGAATTATTAACTATCTCTATTCAGGAAGTTTGTGGGGAATTTTTTTTTTCAAAATTAAATGGGTTCTTGTGTGAATTGCCAAGATCATTGTAATGTCATATGAAGCTAATAAAAAAATTAAATTAAATTAAATTAAAAATAAGTAAAATCAAGGTATTGTGTCCATCTGCAATTAAAAAATATTTTTAAAGTAAAATACAATGTAACAAGCTTTAAAAATAGTGACAACAGAGTCAATAAACCTAGATGGTGGTGTTTAAAAAAAAATTAAATGGGTTCTTGGTAATTTATAAAATGATATAAAGGGAAATCAAAGGTTTCTAACACCCGTTCCCCGCATGCGCAGTGGTGGGTGCTCGGCTGGGCCCAGTCTCCTGCCTCTCACGAAGGACGCTGGGCGCTGGTCTTGGATCTCTGGAAACCAATGCAAGTTAGCAGTGCAAGGCTTTGCGACTCTTAGGGACTCTTGGGCAAATTGGGAGGAGGAGGGGAGGGATGGGGAGAAGCAAGCAGGCAAAACAGGAAGGAGAGCCAGGGAGCCGGGCACAGGCGCAGCCAAGAGAGGAAGGGGCTGCCCCGCCAAGGGGTGACCTTGAGACACTGTGACTTGGGACTCACTGCAGCTCCTCTTTATCATCGTGCTTTGAAAGTTAATTGACCAGTATTGATAGTTTTCACTTGTTTCCCGGCTTTCCCACTGTTAGGTAGCCGCAGTAGCCCCAGGGGCACAGAATGGGCAGTCCACTTACTGGAGGTGATCAAGGGGCTGTTAACTCAGGAGTCGGTGACGTCAAGCATGGGACCTGGCTTCTAGCCCCAAGCTGGAGATTCTGTCCCCTGCCCCCCCGTTTAATGTCTTGGCCACTGTGGGACCAAGAAAACTTGAGTTCTTCAAAAGCCACTCTATACCTGACCTTAAGTAAATAAGCCTGCTTTAATATCTTTAGTCCACAATATTCAAATTATAATATATCCTGCGTGAAGGCACATTATAATTTGGAGACCTTATGTCAAAGGAATTTTGAGGAAAGACCATGCAGTTATTATTTTAACCATCTTCAGGGTCATAGCCAAGTCCATTGTTGACTTCTTCATGTGTCATGTTTCCGAGGTTTAGTTTTACTAAATCAACATCCTCAAATTTAGCATTTTTCTGGAACAACCAGATCCCAGGGCATGAGAAGCGGTTCCCAGGCACCATGAGAAGGGAGAGAGAGGTGGCAGATCCAGGACTTCCCGAGAGCAGTCCAGTGGGGACTTGGTAGCAGCAAGACCCGGGAGTCCCTGTGAGTTGGGTCAGAGGAGGGGCTTATAAAGTCAGGACATAGGCGACTTCCAGTCAAGTCAGGAGGTGCCTGCGTTGTCTGAAGCTAGCATTCAAAGCCAGGCAACGGGACTTCTATTTGAATGTGGGACTCCATGTGGCTTGGGCCATGTGATGCTTTTGAAGAATGTGGACAGAGAGTGGCCTGTCTCTCCAGCCTCTGCACCTGGACTATACTGAGGCACTATTACAGTTTTCTTTCTTTTTTAAAAAAATAGAACTATTAACTACCTCCATTCAGGAAACTTGGTGTGTGTTTGTGGGAAATCTTTAAAAGCAAGCAGATGGAAACCATGAGTTTGTCTATGAGGTGTTTTCTTTCTTTCTTTTTAAAAAATATTTATTTCTTGGTTGTAGTTGGACACAATACCTCTATTTTACTTATTTATTTTTATGTGGTGCTGAGGATCGAACCCAGGGCCTCGCACATGCTAGGTGAGCACTCTACCGCTGAGCCACAACCCCAGCCCCATGGGAGGTGTTTTCTAAGCAAAGGTTTTTGGAACATGTACTGTGCCGGCCATGCTGAGGGTTTTCATGCAAAAACTGCCTGATGAAGTGCTGGAGTTTGTGGGTGACCGCTTCTACCAGGAGTAACTTCACGGTTCTTCAATAACTGTGGGTGGAAGCGCAGTGAAAAACTTTGAGAAAGTGAAAAAATGCTGTTTTCCTTTTCATCCCCCACATGCGACCTGGCCCTCTTCCTGGGGTGAACTCAGACTCCCAATTTCCAGGAATATGAATGAGAACAGCCATGGCTTTCATGTTTTCCATTCTTTTCCTACACTGCAGTCCAAGTGAGTGTGTGTGAAAGTCCAAGGTGCACACGGCAGCCTTTGGTTATGTTGAGAATTGTACGGATGTTTGCTCCTTATGGTGGCAGCAACTTATTTGCACTTACTACCTCTTATTGGTACAGAATCCCTGCCAAACAGGTTTGGGAATATGATATTTCACAGACCCCCGAGGCAGTACTACACGTAGTGTGATAACCGCTCCTCCTCACTCTAGAGTTCCCTTAAAGAGATAAAACAAAACTGTATCCAAGGATACGAAGCTTTTTATGCAGGTGTGATGTTATTGATCAATAGCCCATATGCCTTGACTTTATTTTTGGTAGTGGGAGTGGATTCAGAGTGATCTTTTCGTCTGTTTTTGGCAGCTCCCTTACGACTCTAGTAGGATTTGGTCAGATGGCCAGCTGAGATTCATTACAAAAGCAAAGCCTCAGAGCCCAGAGCACTGGGTGCAGAGTCAGAAGCAATAATAAGTAGCCACGAACTAATTATATGGGAATAAATTGCTCCTTTCAAAACAAACTGTTCTTCAAACTTGGTAGATAGCTATGAAACTAAAGCCACAAACATTTATTGGGCACCTATTGCATGTATCACGCTAGGTCTGGGATTAAAATAGTGAACAAGACCAACATAATCTCTGTGTAGAGCCTACGTTCTTGTGGAGCAGATATGCACTGAACCAAAAGGTGTGTAAATAATTAATCACATTTGTGGTGCAGCCTATGTGTGTGTTATTTAACCGTGGTGTGGGATGGAGAGGCAGAGGTCTTAGGAGCAGGGAAGACTCCCAGAGCATTCATTCTGTCTGAACGTTGAGAACTAAGAGCTGTTACCCTGATGCCTGCAGGGGGCGCCCTTCAGGAAAGCAGCCAGCTAATAAGCTCCCAGAGGCTCTTAGGTCTTTTCCCTGTTTACAGGTACACCCTCTTGCTAACAGTTTCCAGTTCCTACGTTCCCCTCTTCTTCTCTCTTAGTTC
Source organism: Marmota flaviventris (assembly GCF_047511675.1). Classification (NCBI taxonomy): domain Eukaryota; kingdom Metazoa; phylum Chordata; class Mammalia; order Rodentia; family Sciuridae; genus Marmota; species Marmota flaviventris. The sequence continues at coordinate 103,723,840 of NC_092509.1, read as the reverse complement.
CTTGCCTGCCCTCAGAGACCTTTCACGTCTCTGAGAATTTGTGTGTCTCATGATCAGAGCGTTTTCACGTTCCCTGGGTCATTCTTCAGTAGGTTCCTCACACGTGTTGACTGATGGCCCCCGATGTTGCAGGCG